>NC_069504.1:62339443-62649443 GCF_027579735.1 Bombina bombina | reverse complement strand
TTTTTTATGTATATAAAAACTCCATTAAAAAGATGCTTTATTATGCATTAATTAAACATTTTCCAGAGAATTGTGTTTAATATCCAAACAGTGATTTTAAAATTTTATAAGAGCTTTTTAAAACAGGATGTTTTCATATCATTAAAAAAAAAATTTAAATCTTCAATGTAAGACTCATTTTAATTAAATGCAATATAGCTGTTAGATCACAATAGCTACCAATATAAATTTTAATTTTCTTTACGCAAATGCCACCAAAACTGTATCTGGCAGTAAACTGCTATTTAACAGAATTTAAAAGCTTTCAAATGAATGGAAAGAGTCCACTATAAATTATCCATTTACTTTGAAACATGAGGGTATAAACATATTATGATGTGCTTTTAGTATTATTTAGAATTTAAATTACATCCGTACATGTAATAGCTGCGCAAAAAAATGCTCAGGACATTGCCCAAAGATTACAGTCATCTGTCTTGTTTATTTGCATAAGGGGACAGTTCTGCACAATAAATTGCAAACATTCTAGTTGTGCTGGTATTTCATGTCTTTTTAAAAAAAAAAAAGAAAATAAGAAAGGAAAAAAAAAATATTCATGAAACTGATTAGCAGTTTCTCTGGAAATGAGTCAAGAAAGGACTATTATGTAATTAGGCTGTATATTTGTTTGCATTTTTTTTTACTGTAAAGAAGTGGCTTTACAGACCATATACACTTACTAAATTGGGAGAAAACAATCTTAAACTATTTTTTAAGAAATGAACTTTCCATTTATAATAGGTAAAAATTAAACAAAAATAAAGAGCTTTTTTTAAAGAAAAGATTTTTTAAAATCCTTTTAAATTAATATTTGTAATAATATTCAGCATGTTTTTTTATTATTTATGTATTTATTTATTTTTGCTATAGGTTATTCCATCTTATATGATAGATTACAAGTGGAGCACAAGGGATTATTCTTAGCACAACAAAATTGACCCAGTGTTTCTCAACCGTGGTCCTTAAATACCCCTAACAGGCCAGGTTTTTATTATAGCTGAACTAGAACACAGGTGAAATAATCAGCTGATAGGTGAGAGCAGGGTAGTTACCATAGTTACTGATCAGCTAATTATTTCACCTGTGCCCTAGTTCAGCTATAATGAAAACCTGGACTGTTGCGGGTAATTGAGGACCACGGTTGAGAAACCCTGATCTAAAGGTCTCTGGGCTGGCGAAATTATTTAATAATGCTCGCCAGTACTTCTATTTCCCTGGTGGAATTTTCAAAAGCCACTTTTTACCCTGAAATTGTGTTACTCCTAAAAGCCGTGTACTGAATTTTCGTATGGGAAGGAGATGCATATATTGCAAAAGTGCCCAATGAAAATCCTAATTTTAAAAATTATACAAACTGATTCATTGAACCATTAACAAAAAATATTATTGTATATAATATAAATTGTATTATTAAGGTGCATCAAATTTAGTAAAATCTGTAAATAAATTACACAAGAATAAATCTTAAATATGCACAGCATAAATCATAATTTAAGTACACAGGATGTGCAAAAAACACAGACATTTTTATTTATAAGTATAATATAAAATGCATTATTGTTTTTTTATCATAAAATGGGCTGAACATGGGCGTTACATGGGCGTGTATGAAATTGTCTCTCAAATCCCAGTGTAGTTCTGTAAACATTTCCATCCTACAGATCTCACTGTTTTTTTTTCTCATCTTAAAAGGTGGTGAGCTTTTATCAAATACTCAAAACACTAATTACTCCGAAAGGGAAACATATGCATGCAAAAATAACAGCGATTTTATGGTACAATGCACTGAAAACAGTGTATTGTGATATGTATTAGGTGTAATATTAAAGCTTAAAAGTACGCTGGTTCTTCCTGTTTACTACGTCCTCTATTGCAAACTTTTACTTAGCAAAGAGATCTCATTATTTCTATGGGAAACAGCTCGCCACTCGCAGGGACAAAGTAATTTAAATGTGTAGCCATCTCTTAAGGGCTTTTTCACCAGCTCTATAGCCTGCCCTTTTAAAAGAAGTTTATTTGAATTTAGTTTACAAGTGTTTTATGTATTGGATTTTCGAACTTGACTGCCTGGTTCCAAACGGCTTTAATCCTGAATTTGATTTATTAATGACTGGCAATAAAATAGGATTATCACCTGTGTTGCCCTTTCCTTTGCACTTCGTCCTTGCAGTAATAGGGCTTTTGAACCATATACCCAGAACAAGTCTTGCGTTATAATTTAATATGTCTTGTATTTTGTTTTGTTATATTTATTACAATATTGTACCTGTTTTATACCAGTTATATATAACTAAGTAACCATTGTGATCTATATGTAAATTTCTGGAAACAATCTATTCATTTGCACAACATTTTTATAGATTAATACACATTTGATTAGAAGGGGTTAATAATGTCCCCATAATTGTCCCTTATATGGATTCTGCTGTATTTTTTTTAACGGATTATTAATAAACGTACTGTTTTAACTTTGAACACTTCTGGAACTATTTGCTGCACATTAAAACAAACTATATCACTCATATTTTACACATATTAAATGTAACTTCAAGGTCTATTATTGAATTTTTTTTTATTTAAAAAGATACAATATATGATCAGGTGCTGGACTGGGAAGGACTCAAAGGTGTGTATGTGTGTGTATTTGTATGTGTGTGTATATAGGTGTGTATGTGTGTGTATTTATAGGTGTGTGTATATATAGATGTTTATTATATATGTGTGTGTATTTGTATGTGTCTATATATAGGTGTGTATGTATATATGTGTGTGTATTTTTATGTGTTTATATATAGGTGTATATGTATATATGTGTATGTATGTATGTATGTCTGTGTATTTGTATGTATGCATATAAAGGTGTGTTTGTATGTATGTGTATGTGTGTATTTGTATCTGTGTTGATATACAATATACAATATAAGTGAGTACACCCCAGTGCATGTCAAATGTTTCAAAATTGTATAACCTAACAGTAACTGATTCACATCTAAGTTTTACAGAAGGGTATTTGCTCTTATGTAAAATTAAAAACTAATGGCTAGATTACAAGTTTGACGTTAGGCTTAAAAAGCAGCGTTGGCCGGTCCCAACGCTGATTTTTAACGCCCGCTGGTATTACGAGTCTTGAAGGTACAGGTGTACCGCTCACTTTTTTGGCCAGACTCGGAAATACCGCAAATCCACTTACGTCAATTGCGTATCTTCTTTTTTCAATGGACTTGCATAGCGCCGGTATTACGAGTCTGCCAAAAGGTGAGCGGTAGACCCTCTCCGGTCAAGCATGGTACCGCATTTTAAAGTCAGTAGTTAAGAGTTTTACACTACAACACCGTAGCATAAAACTCTTAACTAAAGTGCTAAAAAGTACACTAACACCCATAAATTACCTATTAACCTAAACCGAGCCCCCCCCCCCACATCGCAAACACTTCTAACCCTAACCCTAACCCCCCCTAACTTAAATATAATTTAAATAAATATAAATAAAATAACTATCATTAACTAAATTATTCCAATTTAAAACTAAATACTTACCTATAAAATAAACCCTAAGATAGCTACAATATAACTAATAGTTACATTGTAGCTAGCTTAGGGTTTATTTTTATTTTACAGGCAAGTTTGTATTTATTTTAACTAGGTAGAATAGTTACTAAATAGTTATTAACTTGGATGACGTCACTTAAAGGTACTTTTATTCAGTCGTAGCCGTCGGAAGAAGAGGATGCTCCACGTCGGATGTCTTGAAGATGGACCCTCTTCGTGCCGGATGGATGAAGATAGAAGATGCCGTCTGGATGAAGACTTATGCCCGTCTGGAGGACCACTTCTGCCCGGCTTGGATGAAGACTTCTGCCCGTCTGGAGGACCACTTCTGCCCGGTTGGATGAAGACGTCTCCGATAGGTCGATCTTCAGGGGGTTAGTGTTAGGTTTTTTTAAGGGGGATTGGGTGTGTTTTAGAGTAGGGTTGGTTGTGTGGGTGGTGGGTTTTAATGTTGGGGGGGGATTCATAATTTTTTTTACAGGTAAAAGAGCTGATTACTTTGGGGCAATGCCTCGCAAAAGGCCCTTTTAGGGTAGGGCTTTTTTTTATTTTGGGGGGCTTTTTTATTTTGTTAGGGGGATTAGATTAGGTGTAATTAGTTTAAAAATCTTGTAATTTTTTTATTATTTTCTGTAATTTAGTTTTTGGTTTTTTTGTACTATAGATAATTTAATTTAATTTAAGGAAATTAATTTAATTATAGTGGTAGTGTTAGGTGTAACTTAGGTTAGGTTTTATTTTACAGGTACTTTTGTCTTTATTTTAGCTAGGTAGTTATTAAATAGTTAATAACTATTTACTAACTATTCTACCTAGTTAAAATAAATACAAACTTGCCTGTAAAATAAAAATAAACCCTAAGTTAGATACAATGTAACTATTAGTTATATTGTAGCTATTTTAGGGTTTATTTTATAGGTAAGTATTTAGTTTTAAATAGGAATAATTTAGTTAATGATAGTTATTTTTATTTAGATTTATTTAAATTATATTTAAGTTAGGGGGTGTTAGGGTTAGACTTAGGTTTAGGTTTTAATAACTTTAATATAGTGGCGGCGACATTGGGGGCAGCAGATTAGGGGTTAAGAAGTGTAGGTAGGTTGCGGCGACATTGGGGACGGTAGATTAGGGGTTAATAAATATAATGTAGGTGTCAGCGATGTTGGGGGCAGCAGATTAGGGGTTCATAAGTATAATGTAGGTGGCGGCGGTGTCCGGAGCGGCAGATTAGGGGTTAATAATGTAATGTAGGTGTCGGCGATGTCAGGGGTGGCAGATTAGGGGTTAAATAAGCGTAAATTCATGTTAGGGTGTTAGGTGTAGACATAAATGTATTTTCCCCATAGGAATCAATGGGGCTGCGTTAGGAGCTAAACGCTGCTTTTTTGCAGGTGTTAGTTTTTTATTCAGCCGGCTCTCCCCCATTGATTCCTATGGGGAAATCGTGCACGAGCACGTTCAGCCAGCTCACCACTAACGTAAGCAGCGCTGGTATTGAGGTGAGATGTGAAGCTAAATTTTGCTCTACGATCACTTTTTTGCGGTTAACGCTGGGTTTATAAAAACCCGTAATACCAGCGCTGTCTGTAAGTGAGCGGTGAGCATAAACTGCTCGTTAGCACCGCACAGCTTCTAATGCCAAACTCGTAATCTAGCCGCAACAGTTTAGATTTACCATATTAAAAATACTGGCCCCAAAGCAGGAAATCAATGCAACAAGAGTCAGTGCACCTTTCATTACTGACATTCAAATCTATTATTTTTTTCAATACTTTGCATGTCTACCTTTATTTTTGATGACGGACTCAATCCTCCTTGGCATGGAGGAAACCAGTGTTGTGCAAATTTCTGAAGAGATGTTCTGCCCTTCTTCAGAGATAATTTTTTTCAGCTGCTCTTTGCTGGAGGAGTTGTGTTGCTCTACCATTCTTTTTAAAATAGCCCAAAGGTGTTCTACTGGATTCAAGTCAGGTGACATACTTGGCCAGGTTATAGTTTTCACTTGTTTCTCCTTTAGAAACTCCTTTGTGATTTTTGCAGTGTGCTTTGGATCGTTATCATGCTGGAATATTCATCCTCTACCAAACTTCTGGAGACTGGGAGTCATCTTGTCAGACAGTATTTTGTTATAGTCCAGGCATTCATTGTGCCATCTATAAATGTCATCTACTCAACACCTTTTGCAGCCATGCAGCCCCATATCGCTGTCGGCATTTATCATTGCACCAGCAGTTCTTGTGAACTGCTGGTGCAATACCGCCCCCTGCAGATTCGCGGCCAAACGATAGTTAGCAGGGGGTGTCAACCAACCCGACCGTATTCGATCGGGCTGATTTCTGTCTGCAGCCTCAGAGCAGGTGGACAAGTTATGGAGCAAAGGTCTTTAGAAAGCTGCTACATAACTTATGTTTCCAGCGAGCCTGAAGGCTCGCCGGAAACAGGGGGCATCAATCTCCGTACGGAGCTTGATAAATCAGCCCCTATGCATTCACTGTAATAATCCTGTCCAGGTTCCCACCAAACATGCTGCACCCCATCTGAGCCGAAAAATTGTATCTTGGTCTTGGCCATCTTACCAAATAATGTGCCCCCAGTATTCATCAGGCTTTTCATGTTGTTTAGCAAAGTTTAATCTTGCAGTTTTGTGCCAAAGAGCAAGCAAGGGTTTTTTCCTTGGATGCTGTCCATAGAAGTTGACATTATGCAATATCCTTAGCACTGTCTGAGCTGTCACCGAAACTCCAATTTCGATCGATAATCCCTGAACCAAATCTGAAGCACTTGTCTTGATGCAAATCTGAAGCACTTGCCTGTTGTCTGTTTTTCAAAACTAGATTGTGCAAGTAGCGCACTGTCCGTGGTGTCATTTTAGGAGGACAGCCACTGCGGCTCTGATTTTTGGCACTGGGTACCGATCTATACCTCCTAATTACTGCTGCAACTGAGTTTTGACTGATTTTTAGTTGGTCACAAATCTTCCTGTATCCTTTTCCATCTTTGGGAAGTCTCACAATCAGATTTTTCAATTCCTCTGGCAGTTCTTTTCCATGTGGAGACATGATGCAAACTTGCAGACAGACTCAGCCCATTGGTCAAACAATTAGACTGTTCTGGTAACTATGCTCATGCAATTAGGCTAATTGGAAATTATAGGTGTACTCAATTTTGTTTCAGTGATCTAAGGTGTGTGTCAGTGACCACAGGTGTATTCACTTTTGTTGCATTAAGTTTCTACTTTGGATCCTGTATTTTCAATATAATCTTTATAAAGTATTTGTTTTTTATTATTTATATTAGGAAATACTCTACTTGTCAACTTAGAAATAAAACAATTATTGAGAAGTGATACCATTTTGAATAATTTGATATTTAAAGGGACAGTCAACACCAGAATTTTTGTTGTTTTAAAAGATAGATAATCCCTTTATTCCCCCATTCCCGAGTTTTGCATAACCAACACATTTATATTAATACACTTTTTACCTCTGTGATTAACGTGTATCTAAGCATCTTATAACAGCCCCCTGATCACATGACATTTTATTTATTATCTATTGACTTTCATTTTAGCCAATTAGTGCACAATCCACGGGCATGCTCACAATGTTATCAGTAGGGTTTACCTGAACTAGCTCTCCCCTGCTGTGAAAAGCAAATAAAAAGCATGTGATTAGAGGCGGCCTTCAAGGGCTTAGAAATTATCATATGAGCCTTCCTAGGTCTAGCTTTCAACTAAGAATACCAAAAGAACAAAGCAAAATTGGTGATAAAAGTAAATTGGAAAGTTGTTTTTAAATTACATGCCCTATTTGAAACATGAAAGTTTTTTTTGGACTTGACTGTCCCTTTAAGTATTATTACCCAGGGGGGCACTCACTTCTGTTGTATACTGTAGGTGTGTATGTATATATGTATGTATGTATTTGTGTGTGTAATTGTATGTTTGAGTATATATATATATATATATATATATATATATACATACATATATGTGTATTAGTATGGGTGTATATATATATATATATATATATATAACACATAGAAACACCCAGCACTCACCAGCTAGCTCACAGCTAAGATAAAATCACAACTGGAAAGGTTAGTTACCGCATCTGGCCAAATGGGAAAGCTCAGGCACCACGTCAAGGTCCTTTCCACTGCCTGAGTCCCTAACACAGCCACACCATCATGCAAGCTCACAAAGCCAAACAGACTGAGAACAAAGAAGGGGTGCACAGGTTCTTTGTTCTCAGTCTGTTTGGCTTTGTGAGCTTGCATGATGGTGTGGCTGTGTTAGGGACTCAGGCAGTGGAAAGGATCTTGACGTGGTGCCTGAGCTTTCCCATTTGGCCAGATGCGGTAACTAACCTTTCCAGTTGTGATTTTATATTAGCTGTGAGCTAGCTGGTGAGTGCTGGGTGTTTCTATGTGTTGTATTACTTTTTGTTTGTAATCCCCCTTGTTTCTTGCACCCATTCCGGACTGGGGTTAACTGCCTGTGGCTCTAGTGACATCACAGCTTTTTTTGGAGTGCTATTTAGCACCCAGGGCTGGATGTTGTTGAGTCACAGGATGTGTACCTGGTCCGGTCTTGGAGTGCAGTTCCCTTCCATGTTTTGTATTTTCTCTGGGTGATTACATCCACCTGTGCACCCCTTCTTTGTTCTCAGTCTGTTTGGCTTTGTGAGCTTGCATGATGGTGTGGCTGTGTTAGGGACTCAGGCAGTGGAAAGGACCTTGACGTGGTGCCTGAGCTTTCCCATTTGGCCAGATGCGGTAACTAACCTTTCCATTTGTGATTTTATCTTAGCTGTGAGCTAGCTGGTGAGTGCTGGGTGTTTCTATGTGTTGTATTACTTTTTGTTTGTAATCCCCCTTGTTTCTTGCACCCATTCCGGACTGGGGTTAACTGCCTGTTGCTCTGGTGACATCACAGCTTTTTTGGAGTGCTATTTAGCACCCAGGGCTGGATGTTGCTGAGTCACAGGATGTGTACCTGGTCCGGTCTTGGAGTGCAGTCCCCTTCCATGTTTTATATATATATATATATATATATATATATATGTTTGTGTGTATATATTTTTATTATCATTTATTTGAATAGGACCAAACAATTCCATAGTGTGTATGTATGTATGTGTGTACATATAAGTGTGTATGTATATATGTGTATGTACAGTATATATGTGTGTGTATTTGTATGTCAGTTTATATAGGTGTGTATGTATATATCTATATGTATGTGTGTATTTGTATGTGTGTTTATATAGGTGTGTATGTATGTATGTATGTGTGTGTATTTATTTGTGTGTTTATATAGGTGTTTACATGTATATATGTGTATGTATGTGTGTGTATTTGTATGTGTATATATAGGTTTGTATGTATGTATGTCTGTGTATTTATTTGTATGTGAGTTTATATAGGTGTTTATGTGTATATATGTGTATGTATGTGTGTATTTGTATGTGTGTATATATAGGTGTGTATGTATATATGTGTATGTATGTATGTGTGTGTATTTGTATGTGAGTTTTTATAGGTGTGTATATGTATATGTGTATGTATGTATTTGTGTGTATTTGTATGTGTGTATTTATAGTTGTGTATGTATATACTGTATGTATGTGTGTGTATTTGTATGTGTGTATATATTGGTGTGTATGTATATATGTGTATGTATGTGTGTGTATTTGTATGTGATTTTGTATAGGTGTGTATGTATATATGTGTGTGTATGTATGTGTGTGTATTTGTATATGAGTTTATATAGGTGTGTATGTATATATATATATATATATGTGTATTTATGTATGTGTGTGTATTTGTATGTCTGTATTTATAGGTGTGTATGTATGTATGTGTGTGTATTTGTATGTGAGTTTATATAGGTGTGTATGTATATATGTATATGTGTATTTATGTATGTGTGTGTATTTGTATATGAGTTTATATAGGTGTGTATGTATATATATATATATATATATATATATATATATATATATATATATATATATGTGTATTTATGTATGTGTGTGTGTATTTGTATGTCTGTATTTATAGGTGTGTATGTATATATATATATATATATATATATATATATATGTGTATTTATGTATATGTGTGTGTATTTGTATGTCTCTATTTATAGGTGTGTATGTATATATATATATGTGTATGTATGTATGTGTGTGTATTTGTATATGAGTTTATATAGGTGTGTATGTATATATGTATATGTGTATTTATGTATGTGTGTGTATTTGTATGTCTGTATTTATAGGTGTGTATGTATGTATATGTGTGTATTTGTATGTGAGTTTATATAGGTGTGTATGTATATATGTATATGTGTATTTATGTATGTGTGTGTATTTGTATGTCTGTATTTATAGGTGTGTATGTATGTATGTGTGTGTATTTGTATGTGAGTTTATATAGGTGTGTATGTGTAAATATGTGTATGTATGTATGTGTGTGTATTTGTATGTGAGTTTATATAGGTGTGTATGTGTAAATATGTGTATGTATGTATGTGTGTGTATTTGTATGTGAGTTTATATAGGTGTGTATGTATATATGTATATGTGTATTTATGTATGTGTGTGTATTTGTATGTGAGTTTATATAGGTGTGTATGTATACATGTATATGTGTATTTATGTATGTGTGTGTATTTGTATGGGACAGCATACTGTAAAATTGTTTACCATTAATGTGTTTCCAATAACTTTTTTGACCAACTGCAAAGTATAAAATGTATGAGAATTAGCTTTTTTAAGGTTTATTTGTGTATATGAAAAAGCTGATTTTGTGTTTTGAAGTCACAACCTAATAAAATGGGTTGAGCTTGTAGGTATAATCAGATCTCATTACTTTATCATATTGTGTACATATAAATGTTTCTTTATCTTATATCTGTCCGCAAACCAAAGACCAATACTTGGAGAGAACAATGGAAAATTAACATTTTATTACATTATCTCTTCTATAGCCCACTGGGAGTGTAATTTCTTCTGCTGGCTATGTTTACATAGTTTATCTATAGCTTGGGCAAGAAACTTTCGGAATAGGTGGGGATACCACAGGCTAAATTAACTATTTCAAATATCAATATAAGGGTAATGGAAATACTATTTAATACACTCCAGCAGGTAAAGTGGATCATTGGGAAAAAAATTAAAGGGGAGAAAATTTTGGGTAAACTGTCGCTTTAATGGTCCTTTAAGTATTCTTGCACTCTGTGACTGACACGTTGCACTTAAACAGATCAGTGATATCTTTTTGAGCAACCGTATCATGCACTTCAGTTTAGAGTGCACAATTCAGATTGGGAGCTGTACATTTTTGCAGTAGCTTCGTGTCTCTATATTATTGCTGAGGGCTTTTTGTATAGTTTTTGTAACATTTAAACTGTGTAACAAAAAAGAACTTCAAAAATGTGGGAGCTAATCTGAAATTCATGGTTCAGCTGTCAACATACCAACAACATCACTGATCTGTGAATGCGCCCCACTTCTGTCACAGGGTGCAAGAATACGTGAGCTCCAAGATGGCGCTGCCCAATATGCAAAGCTTTACCAACTGGCACCTGCCATGGGTTAAAACAAGAGACAGGCTTTGAAAAGAGCAGCAGGCACAAGAGAAAAGACAATAGAATGTTGAGTAGAAACTCTTTGACTGTTGTTGTACCCAGCAGTTTAATGTCCCACATTATATAGGACTTGGGGGGCTTATTTTGTGTGGTCATATTCTATATGGTAGTATACTAATTGTATTAATGACAAAGCTAAATCGTACTCACAGAACTGTGACCTAGCCAAATACCTTGCAAAAAGCACAAGAAGAAGCCCCCAGAGGTCTCAGTATTTCTCTAGGACCCCTTGAGGTCTCACTATGGTTCAAGGCCTCCACTCCAAATTTTGGTTGAATGTTAAATGGTTTAGCAGACGTTTAGCTCACACACAGATCTGATTCACCTTTCTATGTCCTCTCTGAAACAAGCATCTGAGTGTTCTGCACTTTCCACAGTTTTATAGTATTTCTGGTCACAAGAATAATACTTCACCTTGTCACCACTTGCTCTACTAATGATATATCACTAGGATCAGTGTGCTTCATGACTGTCACTGGCCTTTTTCAAATACTTTGCTATATTACAATGTTTTCAAGTTTACACTTCAAAATTCTAGTTCTCAACTCAGCAGATTTTTTGACTATGACCAATCCCTCCTGATTTATACCTGAAATTACTCACGGACATCTGGATTTTCTGGATTGGATAAAGATGTCAATACTTACATGTAACAGTAGACCATTTTGCAGGTAACACAGAAGAAAAATATTAACTGTCAATAAGAAAGAAGAACATCACAAATTGCTACAAGGTTTCTGATTACAGTACTGGCTTGTGGGTTTGATATTCTTGGAATGGAGAGAGGGGGCTATGACCTCCCTTTGAAGAACATGTCAAGTGTCTGAAAAGAAAGAAACAAATCCTCTTTCAAATGAGAACAAAAATAATCCTATGGTTGATTAAATGGTGAATGTTTAGTCTACTAGCTGCTAAATTTATGGGAATAAATTAATTGGTCAGAGACTGCAACACTTTCTCTTTTCTTCAAATGATGGGTCACATGATGTTCTAGATATATGGTTTATATATATGTTGCCTTTTTGGCACCTCCCAGAGAAATTTCTGTTGATGCCAATGGGTACACATTGTAAAATATTGTCTTTATATACTTCATAGTCCACAGAATTTTAATATTTATATATGTGTATTACATAAGAAAGCTCGTGTCCATCATGTTGAAGACTTTTTAAATGGCCATAACAGTTGAAAAATAACATGCTTTATATTGCTAGAGCATGTCATTTTAATACTAGTGACCCTGCACTGTTATGGGTTAAACCCCTGCCAAGTGGTTAAACACAGAGTACAAGTATTTCTCAGGACTTGCATAGCACTGCTAGTCCTAAGTGGAAACCATCACAGATCCATTCAGCAGAGATAGTTAAACAGCTGAGTCACAGTAGTGCTCTGGGGGTTCCGAGTGGGACTACTTTTCTGAGTTTAATCTTTTTGCAGGTGTTAAGCACCCAGTAGTGTAGGGATGCTAGTCTTAAAATGACATGTTCTAATGAATTAGTGCGTGTAATTGTTTACTATTAGTCTAGCTGCTGATTGGTGGCTGCATATATATATACCAATTGTCATTGGCTCACCCATGTGTTTAGTTAGAAACCTGCAGTGCATTGCTGCTCCTTCAACAAATGATACCAAGAGAAGGAAGCAAATTTGATAATAGAAGTAAACTGGAAAATTGTTTAAAATTGTATGTTCTACCTAAATCATGGAAGAAAATGTTGGGTTTCATGTCCCTTTAACTCACAAATTGTGTCTGTGATTAGGGACAGTAACAAATCTTTTTTTTTAAAAATGCACAATTTTCGAATTGTGATTTAGTTGTCTCTACAAGATATTAGTTAAGCAAATTAATTGTATTGAAACTAAGCTATTGAATATCACAGGTGGAACAAGGGTTCCAGAAAACAAGAAAAACATATGTACAGTAGGACAACTGCATTAGGGTGGTAGTTTCTCAACTACTATATAGCTCTGTGAATGCAGCAGTTTCTGCGCAAAATGTTAGGCTCGCCGGAAACATAAGTTAAGAAGCAGGAGTTTTAAGGCTCCTCTGAGGTGGCAGACAGCAATCATTCCGATCAGATACAATGATTGACACCCCTTCTAGCAGCCGATTGGCCGTGAATCTGCAGGGGGCGGCATTGCACAAGCATTTCACTAGAAATGCTTGCGCAATGTTAAATGCCGACAGCGTATGCTACAGCGGATCATGTCCGCCCACTTCTTAATAAATCGGCCCCTATAGTACTAAAATAGGAAGTTATATCTTATTATAGTCAAGCATAGAACATTGAGATGCAGACAAATCTAAATTGATTTTGTTTCCTATCCATGTACATTAAAGAGATACTGAACCCAAAGTTTTTCTTTTGTGATTCAAGCAGAGCATGCAAATTTAAGCAGCTTTCTAATTTACTCCTATTAACAATTTTTCTTCATTCTCTTTGTATCTTTGTTTAAAGAAGCAGGTATGCAAGCTTACGAGCCAACCTATTTTTGGTTCAGCACCCTGGGTAGGGCTTGCTGATTGCTGGCTAAATTTAGCCACCAATCAGCAAGCGCTACCCAGGTGCTGAATCAAAGATGGGCTGGCTCGTAAGCTTATTTTCCAGCTTTTTAAAATAAAGATACCAAGAGAACGAAGAAAATTTGATAATAGGAGTAAATTAGAAAGTTGCTTAAAATTGCATGCTCTATCTGAATCATGAAAGAAAAAAATTGGTTTCAGTGTCCCTTTAAGGACATGTGTGTTGCCAAACAAGATAGAAGTAAACACCAGAATTCTGAGAGATATTCTGACTCAGTTAATTAAGGGGTCAGGTATTACTTCAGAGCTATTTATTATAAGAAAGTTGCTTAAAATTGCATGCTCTATCTGAATCATGAAAGAAAAAATTGGGTTCAGTGTCCCTTTAAGGACGTGTGTGTTGCCAAACAAGATAGAAGTAAACACCAGAATTCTGAGAGATATTCTGACTCAGTTAATTAAGGGGTCAGGTATTACTTCAGAGCTATTTATTATAAATGTACTTATTCCCCACACAGAAGCAACATCAATCAGCCTCAGGCTCATATGTAACTATTTTATGTGGCTCCATGTTAAGTTGAGGGGATTTCTCAATCTTGCATCTTGTCAGTTTTATGAGTTATTTTCAATGTCAGTTATTCTAAGGTTGAAGTAGAAAAGGACACAAGTGAATGTAGTATGGAGGGTTCTGGTACGTGGTGATTTACTGTAACATCTGCTTGTGTTTGTTCTAACTGAAGGAATCTTGTAAAGCATGTTTTTCACCCAAGACTCATCATGACAGGCTTGGATAGGAGCTTGCAGGTTATGTACTGCTCATACTGTAGAGGAATTACATTGTTGATATGTAACCCTTACAATACAGAGCAAGAAAATATGTTGTTGCTTGAAAATTGTGCAATTCAGAAGAACTGAACCTAACAATAAATCTCCAAGGAAAGATAATGTTTTCTCTTCCCAAGTTAAGACAAACTTATAGTTTTCAGTAATTACTTAGCTGCAGCATTGTAGGGACAGTCAACACCAAAATTGCTACAGCTTCAAAAGATAGATAACGCCTTTACTACCCATTCACCAGCTTTGCACAACCAACATTGTTATTTTAATATATTTTATATTTTTTAAACCTCTAAATTTCTACCTGTTTCTAAGCCACTACAAACAGCCTCTTATCACATGCTTTTTTTATTAGCTTTTCACAACAAGAGACTGATAATCCATGTGTGCCATGTAGATAGCATTATGGTCTCTGCCATGGAGTTGTGCATGACACTGCTCTAATTGGCTAAAATGCAAGTTAATAGATAATAAATAAATAGCCATGTGATCAGGGGGCTGTCAAAAGAGGCTTAGATACAAGGTAATCACAGAGGGTAAATGTATATTAATATGGGAGTGTCTGTCAGCGACCTTGCTTGGTCGCAACATCTAAGGCTGGAGACGAGATTCCACTAATCTGCTGATTATATGTGAATTTAGCAGCATCAATACTACTTAAACATATATACTGTTAGAGTATCTCTCACTGGGAAGATCTATATAAAGTTTTGCTGTGTGCATGACTGTACAGTCTGGATCCAGACCGTTACGACTGGCCTATTAACAGTGCTTCTAACGCCCTCCTCTCGCCCCCGGGTAGTGTAGACTTGCTATGGCTGTATGGTTGTAATCCAGGAGGAAATTTACTCAGCTATACAAAAGTTCCTAGAGGAGTTTGAGTTACAGATGAGTGCTGGATTTGAACACCTCTCATTATTTATTCAGACTATGGCTACACAGTGTAAAGTTTCTGAAGTTAGAGTAGAGGAAGACAACAAATTGCTTAAATAAAGAGCACACCTTCTTCCGTCTCATGGACAAATATTCGTAGAGGGCCATTTGGATTCTATCTGGCTAAATAACTGTGAAGGCCCTCTCTACCATGCAATGTCCCTGATTGGGGGGATGCGGATGGCCCTTCATTCCAGGAAGAACAGCTTTTGTGCACTCAAAAGAAGACCTATAACAACTAGGACATCTGCTTGGGCTCTGTGCTAGTGGGGATTGCATCTTGTTCTAACTTTGGATCGACTTTGTACTTCGCCAGCTCTCAAACTAGACAAGTCATCTTTCAGTCAGATAATGGTGTTTGCCCCTTTATGCCTTACTGGGATTTTTCATCTCATCTACCGGCTATCCCCTCTGGAAGAACAGGTGTCAGCTAAACTGGAATATTAGTATTATGAGAGATAGGACACTATCTTTCCCCTAAGTAATTGTCGCCTGCCATGATTCAGTAATTATTTATAGAACAGCTCAGCCACACTGAATAATAGACTCATTGTCATATCTGAGTTAGTAAGCATTACTTATTTGCTATCTACTCTTTAGGGGACAAACCTCAGATTTCCTTGTGATTACTTAATGCCTGATGTCCAGACCTGGGTTATACACAGGATGGATTAGAATTTAACATGGCTCATAGTTTTCTCCTAAAGTCTCATCTATTGGATGCTAGTTGCTTTATATTTACATGCTCTTTCTATAATTTAGTATTAGTAGTTGTTTGAAGATGTTAGAAGGGTACAGTCCAATAGATGATGCCTTATAATCAAGTTATTTACTATGAGTGTTGTGAGCTTAACATTCCCATATAGGTACTTATCCACAATTTCCTGTATGTTTGATACCTCAAAGCTAAACTATGTTCCACATAGCTCACTTAGCTTTGACTGTTTTACATTATTTTAAGTATAGAGTCTCTATTTCATATAAACAAGCTTTTTTTGTTCCTGTTACCTTCTTACCTCAACAGCAAAATGGTCCAATTCCTTTTCCTTACCTGCTGAATCTTTCATATATGTGACTCTCTTACCTATCTTAGTCTCATGAGTCTACTGTAGGGGGTATGTACACATAGGAATATGCCTATATATTTTTAGATATGCCGGACACTACCTGGTTAGTCCTATTCACTATAGACAAGTTGACTTAGACTACCATGCTCCCATATAAACTATTCCTCATGACGCGTCTATAACAGCCATCCTCTGTAAAAAAAAGAATTTCTCTCATAACTTCCTCCTCAATAGTTGCTATTATCATATTAGATTTTCTATTACGCTATATTGTTTAGAAATTTAAATCCTACTAGAAGGTCCATGAGTGGCCCTATATCCTCAAGTATCCTCCAGCACGTGTCATCTCTATTAGGTGCAAAATTACATATTAGGTGCGATTACATATGTTGCATATTTTTCAACGCAACTGCTGAAACCAACTTCGCCCGTAAGTTCACCTAGCACATCGGGTGAATCACATAACACACGCCGCCATATGCCATATGATATGATGGCGTAAGTAGGACAAACTGGCAATGTTATACAACTACACATTTCTGGCGTCACCAGCAATTTACGGCAGAATACTGCATGCGTAAGTTAAAAATAAACAAGTAGTTTTACTTAAATGTTGAATTCACTCGTAAAAATCCAAACAGAAATAAATAAATAAACCGACACGTCAAAACCCTTGCATTCTTATTAGCTGACAAATTCAAATCAGCCAATAGGAAGAAAGCTGCTTACATCCTATAGGCTGATTTGAATTTGTCAGCCAATAGGAATGCAAGGGTACCCCATATAAAAGGGGTACCTTGCATTCAATTTTCAGTGTGCGGCTAGAGACCGCATGAAGAGGAGCTCCGTGTCGTCTGGATGAAGATGGGGACAGACATCGCAGATGACCTCTCCGCACCGCCACATGGGATGAAGATAGAAGATGAACCGTGGCTGGGATGAAGATTGAAGAAGATGGTCCTGTGATGGATAAAGATGTTTCGTCTTCTGGATGAAGATGTTTCGCCAACGGGATGAAGATAGATCGCCGCCCTACATCAATGTACCCATTCTGGGGTTAGTGTTAGATTTTTTTTTTTGTGGTGGTGTTTTTTTTAGATTAAGGCTTTTTTTATTTTTAATGGTCTGAAAAAGAGCTGAATGCCCTTTTAAGAGCAATGCCTATCCAAATGCCCTTTTTGGGTCAATGGGTGAATTAGGGTTTTTTAATTTAGGATTTTTTTTATTTTGGGGGGTTGGGGATTGTAATGTTAGGGGGTAATTTTAGTTTTTTTGCAAAAGAGCTGTTAACTTTAGGGCAATGACCTACAAAAGGGCAATTGGGAGTTTATTTCTAGATTAGGGTTTTTTTATTTTTGTGTGTGTATTTTATTTTGGGGGGGCTATTAGAAAAGGAATATTTTTTTTATTTTCGATAATTTCGTTTGTTATTATTTTGTAATGTTAGCGGGGTTTTTTTTTTGTTTTGTTTTTCAAAATATTTTTATTGAAATTGTAAAATCAATACAAACATATCAACAAGACCACAGCAGAGTATTACAGAGACTTTGGAGTTTAGTATATAAACCTCATTAGTTTACAAACTGCAGGACCTGAAAACATTTAAACCAAGAATTTAAACATATAGCAAATAGACATATCGTGTTTATATAACACTTAACAGAAATATTAATTGTACGAAACTCTCGTCTACCAACCTGTTTGCCTTCTAAATGAAATGTAGGGCCGTTAATTAGACCCCCCAACCATTTAAAGATTACAGAATTACCGAAGGCTTCTTGAAACAATATGAGACCACTCTAGGGCCTCAAATGGTGAGTCTCGGTTCATTTAGTGATATATAAGAGACTCTATCATCAAACCAGTAGGTTAGATCTATATGGTCACTCTTGGATCCTTATTAAGAGCAGATGAACAGCAAATCTACCCTGTTTAAAGATATAAGCAACAGTACAACACCTGGTTGCATTCAAATATTATAGTATACACAGACAGTTAAAATGAAACAGTTAGCATAAAATCAACCAGTATACTATACATACTAAGTTCCATGCCTAGATATATTAGCTCATTATGGGTTTATTGTAAGAGCCTAAAGCAAAGGTAGCCATAGGGACTCTCTAGAGGGAATTCTAACCTTCACACACACGAGACATGCAGAACCAGGGGACAGTTTTTCTATAGCTGTCTCATATAGGAGATTTCAAAGCAATAATTATGGAACAATAATTAAGGTTATTACTGTGTAATTTAAGCTCTGTATAGAACCCAAGGGTGGCGAGTACAGTTTAGTAGAGTGATATATAAGAGACTCTATCATCAAACCAGTAGGTTAGATCTATATGGTCGCTCTTGGATCCTTATTAAGAGCAGATGAACTGCAAATCTACCCTATTTAAAGATATAAGCAACAGTGCAACACCTGGTTGCATTAAAATATTAACAGAATTTATAATATACACAGACAGGTAAAATGAAACAGATAGCATAAAATCAATCGGTATACTATACATACTAAGTTCCATGCCTAGATATATTAGCACATTATGGGCTTATTGTAAGGGTCTAAAGCAAAGGTAGCCATAGGAGCTGTCTAAAGGGGGAGTCTAACCTTCAGACACACGAGAGATGCAGAATCAGGGGACAGTTTTTCTCTAGCTGTTTCATATAGGGGATCTCAAAGCAATAATTATGGAGGAATAATTAAGGCTATTACTGTGTAATATAGGCTCTGTATAGAACCTAAGGGTGGCGAGTACAGTTTAGTAGTGATAGAGATCATATCAGAGAAACCAGCTCTCACCCTATAGAGTAGAAATTGTAAATTATTTTTTTTTTTTTTTTTTTATTTATTTTAACTAGAAATGCAGAGCATTTTATGGGATATTTAATTTTCAATATATGAGTGGTCTGTTAATCAGCGGAGCAGTTATTCTAGTCCTATCTTGTATTCCCTATGTGTCAATAAGCTGAGCGTAGGTGTTACTTGGTATGGGTCATATTCTGACATAGACATCAGATCTCCTCTAGAGTATCTAGCTTAATCTAGGTAACTCCATTTGTAGACTCGTAATATTTATGCTACCTTGGCCGCAAGCAGCATACCACCATTAATCTAGGGAGTTTAGAAAAATGAAATATATATTAAATAGGATACTAATATCTTATTCTGACTGATAGGGATAACCTGCACTCCTCTATACATCCTAAAAACCGATGTACAAAATCAACAATATAAACATATTACCTTCATGATCAGACAAGTACAAGGTTAACTTTGAGCAGTAATTTCCCCAAATGTGCATCTTTGTGCAGACATAAAATGCCCACTCTTGCTCAAAATGGAGGATATAATCCTATAAGAAATCGGAACTAGTAGGCATAGCTATATGTTCTAAAAAAGGAACAACGTTTTATCCCCAAATGAGCTGACCATTTCCTAGAATGTCCTCATCCTATTCCGACTCTATTTTGCAGGTTTCCATGTATATAATTATGACTCTCGCTCATGTGCCCCCTCGGCTGGAGTATCCCACTATCAGCAAAGGGTCTCATTATGTCTCCACTTCTATGGCACCCACGAACTCCTTCTGCCTGGATCCATAGCTCCCAGGCTGGCCTCCGATCCGCTCTCAGACCTCTAGCGCTGGATCTAGTATCCCCTGTGAGCTGCATCTGTTTACTCGTCACATCGATCCATAGCCTCTCATCTACATCTCTCAACAGCATAAGCATGGGGTTGCTACCCAGTCAAACAGGGCAACAAGAGGTCCTGTGTGTTCAGACCGAATTGCCCGGGTGCTCACCCCGGGAGCAGCTGGTTGTAAGACAGGTATGGAGGCAGAAGTCAGGCCCCTGGACAGCTGTATTACATCCACAGGTGTAGATATGCATGTTGGTTTTATCTCCGATGCTGACTTAGGTCGTAGAGTCACGTCATTCAAAGGTCTGAATCCCATGTAGTCAGTTAAGGCAGGATCTGGGATTGTGTAGGAATTTCTCTGCGTCTCCATATCATCGGCCCTCTCCATTACTTTTAGTATACTCTCCTCCAATCTATAGAAATGAGTACATAGTAAAGAATCCAGTATCTCAAACAAATTTAAATGTTGCTGCGCCATTATATAGCTCTGATGGGATTCACTGTCAAAGAGTCACACTGTTGTATGCAATATATTGCGGGTTTGATCTAGGATCAATTTATCTTCTTATCCTTGAAGCAGGATAATATATAGGGTAAAGTCCAATCTTCAGCTCAACCGGCTGGTAATATCTGACGGCATCAGAACTGTGGAGGGGTGAATGAGGTTCCAGGCCGTCAACAGGCCTCCGCTGCGTACTTCATAGAATATGTTCTGCTGGGCTGGAATCAAACAGCAAAAAATACTTTAATTTGTACCACAAGCACAACTTGTCGTCATATTGATGGAATTAAGCTTGATATGTGGCTTATAGGAGTAAAAAACAGCGATTTTAAATACTCCTCTGTTGAGCCCTAGTCAAAAAGCAGCCATCACAGTCGGTGGTCAGACACGCCCCCAGCGGGTTTTTTATTTTTATTTTAGTGTTTATTTTTTTTGTAATGTTAGTTTTTATTTGTTTGGTAATGTTAGGATTTTTTTATTTTTTGTAGTGTTATTTTTTTTTTGTAATTTAGCTTTTTTATTTTTTTAAGGTAGTTAGTATATTTTTAATTTTATTTAAGTGTATTTTAATTGGGGTTAAGTCGGTGGGGTGTTAAGTTAGGGGATTTAGGTATTAGTTTGATACTTTGCGTTGTGGGGAGTGGCAGTTTAGGGGTTAATAGTTTAATTAGGTACTTTGTGTTGTGGGGGATGGTGGATTAGAGGTTAATAGGTTTATTAGGTACTTTGTGTTGTGGGGGGAAGGCGGATTAGGGGTTAACAGGTTTATTAGGTACTTTGTGTTGTGGGGGGATGGCAGATTAGGGGTTAATAGGTTTAGTATGTACTTTGCTTTGTGGGGAGGTGGCGGTTTAGGGGTTAATAACTTTTAAATAGTGATTGCAATGTGGGGGGATGGTGGTTTAGGGGTTGATATTGCACATGCGTCAGATGTTTGTTATGGCTTCCAGGGAGTTACAATGATTTTCTACTGTGTGCAACAGTTGCTGCCCCTGCCTATGTGTGGCGAGCTAAAAGTGGAGTAACATATTTCCATTCTGTGCGCATAAGTCCTTGCGCTGCATTTGTTATACTGGCGACGCCAGTTCTATGCTAGTTTATGGGAGTAAGAAATGCGCATACATGTAAAATATATGCGCGTAACTTGTCTGCTGTGCCGGGTTTGTGATCGCTCTATTAGAGTAAAATTTAGCGACAATGGTTTTGTGCACGCCACCAAATAAGTGATCGAGGCCCAGGTTTACAATGAAAGTGAAAACCATTGATACACTTTCGGAGGCAGTCAATACATTTAAATAAATTCCACCCAGCTCAACTAGGTGTAAAAGAGGAAAAATCAGCTTTCTGAGGCATAGTTCCCATTGAAGAGTCTTGAGGAAGGCCTGTTTACAGGGCCGAAACACATGACTTTTAATTGTTAAACATAATTCTGATATTTACTTTTTATTCTGAGACAATCTGCAATATTTATTTTGAATTCCACAGGATATCATAGGACTTCTGGAAAAGAACTCTAAAGACCTCTGGGACTTTGAACACATCACAAGGATTCTCACCACCAAGATAACAAGTTTGACTTTTCATTACACATTTTTCCCACTCTCTCCATTTTCACTAGAAGGCCTTTTTGCTTTGCTTTTTAGCTGTTTTTTGCTCTATTTTTTTTTGGTCACCTTTTTTTCTGCACTAATTGCACAAGATACAATATTGGCCCATTTTTTCATTTTTTTCAATTTTTCACTTTTGATATTTTGGATTTTTAAATTGTATTTTATTTTATTTTTTTGGTGCACACACACATTTTTTGTATAGGTTAATCATTGGGACTGATAGGACTATTGCTATACCTCTAGCGCTAGTATTTGTTGACGAGTAAGTCATCCCAGAACTATCTCGTCTGAGATTGTCCACTCATTTGTATACAATTTCTGCTTTTGTTGCCTGGTTGTTTTTATCCTTTTATTGTACCCATGGAGCCATGTTTTTAAGTTTTATTTTGTATTTATAGTCAAGTGTATCTAATGTAATTTAATTACATTTCTATATGTTTTTTACATTTACCTTTTGATACACCACTGTCTTTTATTACTAGATACTGTATGAGATACACTAGTCACCTGTTTTGTTCAGAGCTATAGGTGCATTCCTTCCTTGGAGCTTAGTCCCTTACCATTCTCCTTGAAATAATGTTTCAATGTAGAAAAAAATTGTAATATGTATTGTTGCCCCATGTACAGAAATAGTTGCACTTAAATTATTATGGAAATATCAGTATGTAATTACATATAAGAATATATGCAAGCACATATCTACAAAATTCAAATGAGGACTATGCCTAGGGCAGCAATACATATTACATATATTAATAAAGTAGAAAATGTAATTATAATAAAATCTAGTATTTGCTTATAGTTAAACAAAAATATGTATTATAAATAAGTGTATAGTTGTTTTTGTTTCTCTTTAGAGGTGATCACAGGTAAGGAGCGCAGATGTTAAACGTAAATATTATAGTGTAAAGTTGGGTTACCATAGCAACTAACTTGTTATGACTGATTTTTGAGAAATCTGACAGCAGATGGAAGCATTAATACGTTAACTTACACGAAAAGAGCGACTGAATGCACAGCACAAAATATTTCAATGGAAACCCGGTACTAAAACAGAGCCATAAACTACTTTTAGCTAACGGCAACTTCAGTAGCTTACGGCTCCATTTTTTATGATTCGATGGAAACAAGCCCATAGACAGTCCAGTACCATGGGGACAAATTATTTTCCTTCATATAAATTGGGCAACATAAAAACGTTTTTTAAAGAAGAGTTTTTTGATCTTTTATAAAAAAATACCTAAAACCCTCAGAGAACAAACATTTTAGTCTATTTACAGAGTTTTAATGATATGACAACAATGGACCTAAAATACTTTTATACTTAATGGGACAGTCCACTCCAAAAATTGTGTTGTTTAAAAAGATAGATAATCCCTTTATTACCCATTCCTCAGTTTTGCACAACCAACATGGTTATATTCATATACTTTTTACCTCTGTGATTACCTTGTAGCTAAGCAATTAGTGCAGTGTCATGCACAACTCCACTGGAGAGAGCACAATGTTATCTATAGGTCCCACATGAATTAGCAGAAAAGCTCATTAGAAAGCACGTTATAAGAGGCTGTCTGTAGTGGCTTAGAAACAGACAGAAATGTAGAGGTTTAAAAGTTATAAAGTATATTATTTAACAATGTTGTTTGTGCAAAGCTGGGGAATGGGTAGTAAATGAGTTATTTATCTTTTTAAACAATAACAATTTTGGTGTTGAATGTCTCTTAACTGGTTTATTTTTAATTGATGTTGGTAGAGCATTAAAAAGTATGAATAGATCATAAAAGTGTTCAGTGGGAATTTTTCATATTTTGGTGCTTGATAGGAAATCTGAGATCAAAGAGGGAATTTTAATATTCTTATGCTAAAAATGAGATTTTAATATGTTGGTGTTAAATGTGGAATTTTAATGTTGAAAAGGTAATTTTGGTAATTTTCAGATGAACTGCAAATAATTACATCAGCTGTTGCCATTATAGAATAGTTAAAGGGACATGAAACACATTTTATTCTTACATGAGTCAGATAGATCATGTAATTTTAAACAACTTTCCAATTTACATCTATTATCAAAATTGCTTCATATCTTTGTATCCTTTGTTGAAGGATCAGCTATAAACTACTGTGAACTAGCTTTAAAGGGACAGTGTATTCCAGAATTTGTATTGTTTAAAAAGATAGATAGTGCCTTTATTACCCATTCCCCTATTTTGTATATCGAACACAGTTATATAAATACACTTTTTACCTCTGTGATTACCTTGTATCTAAGCCTCTGCAGACTGCACCCTTATTTTAGTTCTTTTGACAGACTTGCATTTAGCCAATTAGTGCTGACTCCTAGGTAACTCCACGGGCATGTGCACAATGTTATATATGGCACATATGAACTAACACCCTCTAGCTGTGAAAAACTTCAATGGCTAAGCAATTAGCATATGAGCCTACCTAGGTTTAGCTTTCCACAAAGAATATGAAGAGAACAAAACAAATTTGATGATAAAAGTAAATTAGAAAGTTGTTTAAAATTGCATGTCCTATCTGAATCATGGAAGTTTAATTTTGACTAGACTGTCCCTTTAATAAAAAAATATGGCATTTCAATGAAAACAAAGTGGATTGAATTTATTAGTTAACCCAGCGCTTGGTATATCGCTGCCTGAAAGCTCCTAGTGAGGGGTGCCTAGCCATCCCAGGAAAAATTGCAAATGGAAAAAGATTAGGAGCACCTAAAAATAAAATATATATTTTTTTTTATTTTATTTATTTTATAACACGTTATTATACATTTTTAGACACATTGATTGATCACCAAAAATCACCAAATTTTATACATTTTTATATTCATGTTGGTCAACAAGCAAGAAATGATTTTCTAACGTATGCATATAATAGTTTTTAAGCATGGTTTAAACATTGAGTTTACCCATTTTGTTTAGCGAGTTTAAATTATGCCATATATGACCCTTCACATATCCCTCTGCTTAAATAATATTCCCATTGGTGAATCAACACTATCCATATTATCATGACATGTGTTTTAAATATAAGTAGGACATATGAGGCCAAGACGGAAGTGACTTCAACTGCCTCATGCGTCCCTTCCGGAAACACTAAGACGGAAGTGACATAATCGTAATATACGACTTTTCCGGCCGCTACGGTGAAGTTAGATGCGATGCTAAATAACATTCTTTTCGGAAAACGAAATTGCAAATTCCCATAGGGACCTGAGAGAAGTTATATATAGGCATTATAGTTTTAACTTGTTTAATTTATTTATATATTATTTACACATAGTATGGGTATGGGGTCATAACGGAAGTGACATAGCTAAGATACACGTCATTTCCGCCCACACACTTAAGACCCAGATAGCGAGTCAATGAAAAGAAACTCATTAAGTTTAAAATCCCTCCTAAAATATTTCTATAAGGACCCATTAATACACATATGAAGATATCTATGAAGTGAAATAAGCCAATTAGATATCGATTAGATATTTAAACCGGAAGGCATATATATTAAGAGACTACTTCCGGTGTAAACACAAAGATTACCAATAATTAACAGGAAATACGTAACTATAGAAGGCCCACACACATGGCTTTTGGCGCCAAACTATTTGGCAACTATTGGATGATACAGGATATAAATAGGCTTACATTATATACCATATTTAGTCTTTATAAAGGCCTATGATAAGGCTGAAACGTGTTGACAGTATATGGTAAGCCTATTTCTTTTACATGCAATTAGTCCTTAGTGTTATTGCACTATTGTACTTTTTTGCTTTTATGTTTTAAGACCACTGCACACAGGAGTATCCTCTTTGAAGAAAATAGGATTTCCCTATATTCATTTTTTACACTGGAACTTTAAATATCACACCTATTTTGGATACTAAATTCAAGTTTTTGTGTTTTTTGCGGTTTTTTATTGATTCTTTTTTATTTTTGTTTTTTGATTTTCAAGTACAGATTTTTAAGCACATATTTTTCTGTCACGTTTTGTGATACGATATTGCTTTTGTTGAACATCATCGTTTCTTTGCACATCATCGTTTTATCTACACACCATCACTTTAGGATTGGACATGGATCAATCATAGACTCTCGTCCTTGGGACTAATAGACTAATAAACATGCCAGTAACGTGGTCCACGCTATAATCACAGAACCCATTATAGATTTAATTTTTTGTGTTTCATTGATTTTAACTGTTAGAATTATTTATGTTTGAGCTCACTGTGTTACATGGATCCATTTTTTAATATTGTTTTATTTTTTAATATGTTATAGTACATTGTATATATGTTATAATACATCTATGTGAATAAATATGTTTTAATATCAGATGTAGACATAAGACATATTTCCATATTTCCTTACTGCTGCAGCCTTTTATCCATTTCAATGAAAACATCATTTTAAAGGCAGACATGATTTTTTTCTTTTCTTTTACTCTGAAACTTGGAAATACATGTTTTTATGTATTTACATAACATTCATAACTTAACAAATTGTTATTTAAATTTTTAGTTTTTTTCAAATGTCTATGTCCCCAATGTGTCCCAGTCATCTGCCGGTTAAAATATGTTCAAGTGTAGAACTACAGAAAAATAAGACAAAATGACAAATGAGTGTCGTCAGTTGTAGATTTTAGCTGGAGAAACCTAAAATTTATACCATGGGGGCTGATTTATCAATGTCTGTCCAACGTGACACGCTGTAGCATTTAACAATCGTCCGCTAGCAGAGTTGTCAATCAGCCCGATTGTATAGGATCAGACGGATTACAGACCGCAGCTTCAGAGGCAGCCGACCAGTTATGGAGCAGCAGTCTTTAGACCGCTGCTTCATAACTGCTGTTTCCGGTGAACCAGAAGGCTCACGCGGAAAAAGGGGCATCAAGCTCCATTTGGAACTTGATCATTTGGCCCCCATAACTTTATAACTAAGATGTTTCCTTTACTTCATAAACAAATGTTATCAAACCCCAACCTACTCTGCATAACTAGAGGGCTATAATTTATTTCTTTATTTTTTTTAAGCATAATATGACCAAAGATTTACATTTTGGGTAAATGTTTAGGAATCTGTGGCTCTCCAAATGCATTTTGGGGTTTTAAAAATTAAAGGGACATAAAACAAGTTGGGATAGAGACAAAATATAATAATATGTACTTGAATTACTTTACCTGCAAATTTAAACTGCAGTGCCTCGACATTAACGCTTAACTTTTAGTTTATGAATTGTAAAGCTCTAACTTCCCCCACACATTTCCTTCTATGGCTGTATCTATATCTATTGTTGTTTTGGTAGAATGCAAAAGTGCATAGTGATAATCTGCTGGAGCAGGCCTAGAAGCTGTTGAAATACAATGCCTGTGTCTAAACACTGATAAGGAGGGGGTGGAAATGGCTGCTCCATGCAGCTTAGCTATGTAATTCATTTTGCTTATTTTGAAAATTATTTTAAAATACTAGCCAGCAATTTTTAAACAATTTTTTATACAAACTATTTTTAATTAATTAGCCCTTTTAAGATATGCACAGATCTCAACCTGTTTTATGTCCCTTTAAGCAGTCATTCTTCCTCCTTAGTCCGTTCCAGAGGGCATGCACTTCCTGGACAAATATGGTTTTGGGTGTCTGAAAACACAGAAAGGTTATGTTCAATGCTACTAGAGAATAAAGCATATTACATGATAAAAGTACTTATGGATTATGGATTATGTTACATATTTGTCTCCCATTACAAAGCAAGGGGACAATGGTATTGCTTCTAATTTGGTGCATTAGTAGAGATAGGGATAAAAATGAAATAAATACATTACATAATATAGCTAACTTCCTTTTTTTGGATAAATCTATTTGCACTATGTTTTACGCATGTAATACAGGTCCCACTCTCCACTTCGCACCAAATTTAACACAACACTTTTCGCACCAAATTTGATGCAAACTCATAAACAACCCACAAACTAGTAAAGTTTTCCACCACTTTTGATTGGGATATGAATAATCACATGATTTATGACATCAGCCAATCTGATTCAAATATACATTTCATACTATCACTAACTAATCAAATTGCTTGATACTTGTGTCATTGATCACTCATCAGAACTTGTAAGTGCCATTTGTTACATTGTGTATTAAACTTTGAAAGTATGTATATGTGAAATTAGTATTAAAGTTAAACATTGATGATGACATTAGGACACACAGTGTAATATTTTAGAAAATTATTTTAAAAATCAAATGATGTTTGATTCAATATAATCTTAAACTGATAGCTCAAAGGGATAGCCCACCTAACATTAAACTATCATGAATCTGATACAGCAGAAATTGAAATCACCTATTTACTGTCATGCTATTTTAAGTGTTCTTCTTCCTTCTCTTGAATTTCATTAAGAAATGTCATCTTATATGCCAGCCCATTTTATAACAACTATGTAGGGGTGGTTTTTAAAACTAGATTGCAACTAGATTGCAAAATATCCATTGATTGCAAATAAATACATATGATACCCTGATTACATGTTATATTCGCAATTATTCTTGCTCAGAATAATAATACATTTACACTATATACAGGTAGCCCTCAGTTTACGCCGGGGTTAGGTTCCAGAAGGAATGGTTGCAAATCGAAACTGTCGTAAATTGAAACCCAGTTTATAATGTAAGTCAAAGGGAAGTGAGGGAGATAGGTTCCAGGCCCCTCTCAAAATTGTTATAAGTAACACCTAATACATTATTTTTAAAGCTTTGAAATGAAGACTTTAAATGCTAAACAGCATTATAAACCTAATAAAATAATCACACAACACAGAATATATAATTAAACTAAGTTAAATGAACAAAAACATTTTCTAAACAGCATTATAAACCTAATAAAATAATCACACAACACAGATTTCACTTGCATTTTTCTGCAAACAGTTCTTTCTATGCATTCCAATCTGGACTGATTTATAGACAGGAAGATCTTGTTCGTTTAAAATCTGCTCGATAGCTCAGGTCTGGTTAAACTGATTAATTTCAGCTTGCTTGGCTTTGCTGCAACACAAGCGGACAGCTCCACCTACTGGCTATTTTAATAAATGCACTGCTTCTCAATGCTTTGTTGTTATTCTGAAGCGGTGTAAATTGAACCGTTGTAAAACGATAGTCACCTGTACATATAGTGGTATAAATAAACACAGAGATATGAAAGACAACAGTGTTTGGAACAAAAAAACAGAATTTAGGGACATGTGAATATATTTGCAAATATATATATATATATATACAAGTATGTGCAACGATATATGTACAAATTCTAGCATTAATAATCATTTAAAGAAAAAGAAAAAACATGAGATAGGCATATCATGATTTTTTGAAATACAAATATACATTAATTTATGTGAAAATAGCATATATAATTTTTTTAATAACAAATACATAGAAAAGAACTATCTATGATATATTATTGTTTGTTTAGGTATAAATGTAGCTATTTCTTGGACATTAATAGATGAAAAATAAAACATTAGTGTTAGAGAAATGTGCTTGTTTATGGACAGTAATGAAATGGTATAAAAAAAGTTGGAAAAAACAGAATATCCGCGATATCGATGACTTATTTATCAACATTTCGATGTTCATCGCTCCGTACCTGACATGCGTGTTTTTGACAGAGTTTTTAATAAATAAGGGCATTGTATATCAATTTGCGGCAGCGATGTCTGGCGAGCGTATCAACGCCAGCGAATGCACAGAGATTGATGCTTTAATATATCGGCCCCTAAATAAAATAATTTCTTCTAGAATGTAAAGATATTTCTAACCAATTGATTTTAGAAAGATATACGGCCAGATTACGAGTTTTGCGTTAGAGGCTATGCGGTGCTAACGAGCAGTTTTGTCTCACCGCTCACTTATCGGCAGCGCTGGTATTACAGGTTTTTACAAACCGGCATTAAAAGGCAAGAAGTGAGCGTTGAGCAAAATTCTGCTCCTTACTGCACTCCAATACCAGGGCTGCTTAAAGGATTACTTTCTGTTATAATTTTTAAGCTAAACAACTAACATATTAAAGTTAATAAACATTAATTAAAACCTACTGACCTATATTTTCTCCAAAATGAAGTTTCATAATGTTCTAAAAGTTATATTTTTTATTCGCAGATGATGTCACATTATCCTGCCCACTATTTTCAGCACTGCATGTTCAAAATACTTAAACCAATAACTTTGTGTTTAAAGCGCCATTTTTAAACCTAGGTATTGTAAACGGATTGGTACAGAGCAAAGGATACCCACGGAGTGGGTTTGGAAAACAATTCAATTTGCAGACAAGATTTCTGATATACGGTACAGATATGTTAATGAAATGCTATTGATAAAAAGCGTATTTGGGGTAGTTAGTAACAGGCATAGAAAATATTTACTTACAGTGGCCCTTTAAGTCAGCGGTGAGCTGATCGTACGTGATCGTGCACAATTTCCCCATACGAATCAACGGGGAGAGCCGGCTGAGAAAAAGTCTAACACCTGCAAAAAAGCAGCGTAAAACTCAGTAACGCAGCCCCATTGATTCCTGTGGGGAAGCACATACTGGCCTCTAGTTATCAAGCCGTCAACCTCAAATACGCTGGAATTCCGCAGCGTATTTGTGGCGAGGCTGATTTGCCTAAGTTATCAAGCCCTGCTGCCCAGCAAAAGTAGAATATAGTGACGTAAGTTTCGATCCGCCGGACTCAGTCCGATTCTTACGTCACTCCAGATGTTCCGAACGCAAGTTTGGCACAATCTGACTACTTTTGGAAGTTATCAAATGACTACCAGGTACGCTCGGCACTTTTCCGGCCCAGCGTACCTGGTTTTCAATCCGCCGCCCTGGAGGCGGCAGATCCCATAGGAATCAATGGCAGTCTTACCATAGCGAAAGCTCATGTTCGCTGCTGCCCGACATCCCATTGATTCCTATGAGAAGTGTGTACACCTAACACCCTAACATGTTTCCCCCGAGTCTAAACACCTCTAATCTGCCCCCCCCTACACCGCCGCAACTAAATAAATGTATTACCCCCTAAAACGCCGCTCCCGGAGCCCACCGCCACTCTAATAAATGTATTAACCCCTAAACCACCGCTCCCGAAGCCCACCACCACTCTAATAAACTTATTAACCCCTAAACCGCCGCTCCCGGACCCCGCCGCCACCTACGTAATACCTATTAACCCCTATCCTGCCCCCCCTATACCGCCGCAACCTATAATAAATTTATTAACCCCTATCCTGCCGATCCCGTACCCCGCCGCAACTAAATAAATTGTTTAACCCCTAAACCGCCGCTCCCGGACCCCACCACAACCTATATTAAATTTATTAACCCCTAATCTGCCCCCCTACACCGTTGCCACCTATAATAAATTTATTAACCCCTATCCTGCCCCCCCATACCGCCGCCATCTATATTAAATTAATTAAACCCTAAACCTAAGTCTAACCCTAACCCTAACACCCCCCTAACAAATATTATTTTAATAAATCTAAATAAAATTACTATTATTAACTAAATTAATCCTATTTAAAACTAAATACTTACCTATAAAATAAACTCTAATATAGCTACAATATAACTAATAATTATATTGTAGCTATTTTAGGATTTATTTTTATTTTACAGGGAAATTTCAATTTATTTTAACTAAGCACAATAGCTATTAAATAGTTATTAACTATTTAATAGCTACCTAGTTAAAATAAAGAAACATTTACCTGTAAAATAAAAACTAACCTAAGTTACAATTACACCTAACACTACACTATCATGAAATAAATTATTCCTATTTAAAACTAAATACTTACCTGTAAAATAAACCCTAAGATAGCTACAATGTAATTAATAATTACATTGTAGCTATATTAGGATTTATATTTATTTTACAGGTAACTTTGTATTTATTTTAAATAGGTAGAATAGTTATTAAATAGTTATTAACTATTTAATAACTACGTAGCTAAAAGAAATACAAAATTACCTGTAAAATAAATCCTAGCCTAAGTTACAATTAAACCTAACACTACACTATCATTAAATAAATTAAATTAATTATCTACAAATACCTACAATTAAATACAATTAAATAAACTAACTAAAGTACAAAAAATAAAAAAAAATAAGTTACAAAAAATAAAAAAATATTACAAGATTTTTAAGCTAATTACACCTAATCTAGTCCCCCAAAATAAAAAAAATCCCTACCCTATTATAAATTACGAAAGTTAACAGTTCTATTACCTTACCAGCCCTTATTCAGCTCTTTTGCATGTTAAAAAAAATACAACCCCCCCAACATTAAAACCCACCACCCACATACCCCTACTCTAACCCAAACCCCCCTTAAATAAACCTAACACTACCCACCTGAAGATCATCCTACCTTTAGCCGTCTTCAGCCAGCCAACCACCGATGGAACAGAAGAGGACATCCGCAGCGGCCGAAGTCTTCATCCAAGGGGCGCTGAAGAGGTCTTCCATCCGATAGAAGTCTTCATCCAGCGGAGCCATCTTCAAAGCAGCCGACGCGGAGCCATCTTCATCCACCGACACCTACTCGCCGAATGAATATTCCTTTAAGTGATTGGATCAGCCAATCGGATTGCACTTGAATCTGATTGGCTGATTGGATCAGCCAATCAGATTTTTCCTACCTTAATTCCTATTGGCTGATAGAATCCTATCAGCCAATCGGAATTCAAGGGACACCATCTTGGATGATGTCACTTAAAGGAATATTCATTCGGCGAGTAGGCGTCGGTGGATGAAGATGGCTCCGCATCAGCTGCTTTGAAGATGGCTCCGCTCCGCTCCGGATGGATGAAGATTGAAGACGCCGCCTGGATGAAAACTTCTATCGGATGGAAGACCTCTTCAGCGCCCCTTGGATGAAGACTTCGGCCGCTGCGGATGTCCTTTTCTGTCCCATAGGTGGTCGGCTGGCTGAAGACGGCTAAAGGTAGGATGATCTTCAGAGGGGTAGTGTTAGGTTTATTTAAGGGAGGTTTGGGTTAGAGTAGGGGTATGTGGGTGGTGGGTTTTAATGTTGGGGGTGTTGTATTTTCTTTAACATGCAAAAGAGCTGAATACTTTGGGGCATGTCCCGCAAAAGGCCCTTTTAAGGGCTGGTAAGGTAATAGAGCTGTTAACTTTCGTAATTTAGAATAGGGTAGGGCATTTTTTTATTTTGGGGTCTTTGTAATTTTATTAGGGGCTTAGATTAGGTGTAATTAGCTTAAAAATCTTGTAATATTTTTTTATTTTTTGTAACTTAGTTTTTTTTATTTTTTGTACTTTAGTTAGTTTATTTAATTGTATTTAATTGTAGGTATTTGTAGATAATTAATTTAATTTATTTAATGATAGTGTAGTGTTAGGTTTAATTGTAACTTAGGTTAGGATTTATTTTACAGGTAATTTTGTATTTCTTTTAGCTAGGTAGTTATTAAATAGTTAATAACTATTTAATAACTATTCTACCTAGTTAAAATAAATACAAAGTTACCTGTAAAATAAATATAAATCCTAAAATAGCTACAATGTAATTATTAATTACATTGTAGCTATCTTAGGGTTTATTTTACAGGTAAGTATTTATTTTTAAATAGGAATAATTTAGTTAATGATAGTGTAGTGTTAGGTGTAATTGTAACTTAGGTTAGTTTTTATTTTACAGGTAAATTTGTCTTTATTTTAACTAGGTAGCTATTAAATAGTTAATAACTATTTAATAGCTATTGTGCCTAGTTAAAATAAATTCAAATTTGCCTGTAAAATAAAAATAAATCCTAAAATAGCTACAATATTATTATATTATATTATTAGTAATATTGTAGCTATATTAGGGTTTATTTTATAGGTAAGTATTTAGTTTTAAATAGGAATAACTAATTTAATAAGAGTGATATTTATTTAGATGTATTTAATTAATATTTAAGTTAGGGGGTGTTAGGGTTAGACTTAGGTTTAGGGGTTAATAATTTTATTATAGGTTGCGGCGGTATAGGGGGGGCAGGATAGGGGTTAATAAATTTATTAGAGGTGGCGATGGTGTAGGGGGGGGGGGCAGATTAGGGGTTAATAAATTTAATATAGGTGGCGGCGGGGTCCGGGAGCGGCGGTTTTGGGGTTAAACAATTTATCTAGTTGCGGTGGGGTACGGGATCGGCAGGATAGGGGTTAATAAATTTATTATAGATGGCGGCGGTATAGGGGGGGGCAGGATAGGGGTTAATAGGTATTATGTAAGTGGTGGTGGGGTCCGGGAGTGGCGGTTTAGAGGTTAATCAGTTTATTAGAGTGGCGGTGGGCTCCGGGAGCGGCGGTTTAGGGGTTAATACATTTATTATAGTTGTGGCGGGGTCTAGGAGAGGCGATTTAGGGGTTAATAAATGTATTTAGTTGCGGGGGGCTCCGGGGGCGCCGGTATAGGGGGTAGAACAGTGTAGTTTAGTGTGGGTGCTTAGTGACAGCTTATCAATAAAGCTGGGAAAAAGCCGAAGAGCAGCGAGATCGGATGAGTGATAACTATCACAGTCCGCTGCTCATCACCCCGTACTTGGTGCGCGTCTGTTTGACAGCTTTTTTGATAACTTTGGCGTGCTTATTCAGGTCCGCAGCGGCGATGGTAGGCGAGCTTTCGGCGGGCGTATTGGGCCGGCGAAGGTAGGTAAGTAGACACGTTGATAACTAGAGGCCTTTATGTTTACACTTAACACCCTAACATGAACCCCGAGTCTAAACACCCCTAATCTGCCGCACCCGACATCTGCATTATATTTATTAACTCCTAATCTGCCGCTCCGGACACTGCCACCACCTACATTATACTTATGAATCCCTAATCTGCTGCCCCCAACATCGCCGACACCTACATTATATTTATTAACCCCTAATCTGCTGCCCCAATGTCGCTGCAACCTACCTACACTTATTAACCCCTAATCTGCTGACCCAATGTTGCCGCCACTATAATAAACATATTAACCCCTAAACCGCAGCACTCCCGCCTCGCAAACATTAGTTAAATATTATTAACCCCTAATCTGCCACTCCAGACACCGCCGCCACCTACATTATACTTATGAACCCCTAAACCTAAGTCTAACCCTAACACCCCCTAACTTAAATATAATTACAATAAATCTAAATAAAAATTAATATTATTACCTAAATAATTCCTATTTAAAACTAAATACTTACCTATAAAATAAACCCTAAGCTAGCTACAATATAACTAATAGTTACATTGTAGCTAGCTTAGGGTTTAATTTTATTATACAGGCAAGTTTGTATTTATTTTAACTAGGTAGAATAGTTATTAAATAGTTATTAACTATTTAATAACTACCTAGCTAAAATAAATACAAAAATACCTGTAAAATAAAACCTAACCTAAGTTACAATCACACTTAACACTACACTATAATTAAATAAATTAACTAAATTAACAATTAAATAAATTAAATTAAATTAGCTAAAGTGCAAAAAAACCCACTAAATTACAGAAAATAATAAACAAATTACAAGATATTGAAACTAATTACACCTAATCTAATAGCCCTATCAAAATAACCCCCCCCCCCCCAAAAAATAAAAAAAAACCCTAGCCTAAACTAAATTATCAATAGCCCTTAAAAGGGCCTTTTGTGGGGCATTACCCCAAAGTAATCAGCTCTCGATTGCCCTGAAAAGGGCATTTGGATGGGCATTGCCCTTAAAAGGGCAGTTAGCTCTTTTGCGGCCCAAACCCTAATCTAAAAAATAAAACCCACCCAATACACCCTTAAAAAAACCTAACACTAACCCCCTGAAGATCGACTTACTGTTCTGAAGATCATCCATCCTCAAGGAATCGGCAGAAGTCTTCATCCAACCTACCGAAGTCCTCAACGAAGCTGGGAGAAGTCTTCATCCAAGTCGGGTGAAGTGGTCCTCCAGACGGGCAGAAGTCTTCATCCAGACGGCATCTTCTATCTTCATCCATCTGACGCGGAGCGGGTCCATCTTCAAGACATCCGACGCGGAGCATCCTCTTCAAACGAAGTCTTCTTACTGAATGACGGTTCCTTTAAGTGACGTCATGCAAGATGGCGTCCCTAAGATTCCGATTGGAACAGCCAATAGAATGTGAGCTCAATCCTATTGGTTGATTGGATCAGCCAATAGGATTAAACTTCAATCATATTGGCTGACTGCATCAGCCAATAGGATTTTTTCTACCTTAATTCCGATTGGCAGAATTCTATCAGCCAATCGGAATCTAAGTGATGCCATCTTGGATGACGTGACTTAAAGGAACCGTCATTCAGTAGGAAGACTTTGTTTGAAGAGGATGCTCCGCGTCGGATGTCTTGAAGATGGACCCGCTCCGCGTCGGATGGATGAAGATAGAAAATGCCGTCGGGATGACCACTTCGCCTGGCTTGGATGAAGACTTCTCCCGGCTTTGTTGAGGACTTCGGCCTGGTTGGATGAAGACTTCTGCTGCTTCCTTGAGGATGGATGTCGGATCTTCAGAACAGTAAGTCGATCTTCAGGGGGTTAGTGTTATGTTTTTTTAAGGGTGTATTGGGTGGGTTTTCTTTTTTAGATTAGGGTTTGGGCCGCAAAAGTGCTAACTGCCCTTTTAAGGGCAATGCGCATCCAAATGCCCTTTTCAGGGCAATGGGGAGCTTAGGTTTTTTTAGATAGTATTTTATTTGGGGTGTTGGTTGTGTGGGTGGTGGGTTTTACTGTTGGGGGGTTGTTTGTATTTTTTTTTAAAGGTAAAAGAGATGATTACTTTGGGGAAATGCCCCGCAAAAGGCCCTTTTAAGGGCTATTGATAGTTTAGTTTAGGCTAGGGTTTCTTTTTATTTTGGGGGGGCTTTTTTATTTGATAGGGCTATTAGATTAGGTGTAATTAGTTTAAATATCTTGTAATTTGTTTATTATTTTCTGTAATTTTGTGGGGGGGGGGTTGTACTTTAGCTAATTTAATTTAATTTATTTAATTGTTGTTAATTTAGTTAATTTATTTAATTATAGTGTAGTGTTAGATGTTATTGTAACTTAGGTTAAGTTTTATTTTACAGGTACTTTGTATTTATTTTAGCTAGGTAGTTATTAAATAGTTAATAACTATTTAATAACTATTCTACCTAGTTAAAATAAATACAAACTTGCCTATAAAATAAAAACTAAACCCTAAGCTAGCTACAATGTAACTATTAGTTATATTGTAGCTAGCTTAGGGTTTATTTTATAGGTAAGTATTTAGTTTTAAATAGGAATTATTTAGGTAATAATATTCATTTTTATTTAGATTTATTGTAATTATATTTAAGTTAGGGGTGTTAGGGTTAGGGTTAGACTTAGGTTTAGGGGTTAATACATTTAGTATAGTGACGGCGACGTTGGGGGCGGCAGAATAGGGGTTAATAATATTTAACTAATGTTTGCGAGGCGGGAGTGCAGTGGTTTAGGGTTTAATATGTTTGTTATAGTTGCGGCGATGTCCGGAGCGGCAGATTAGGGGTTAAAATTTTTATTTTAGTGTTTGCGATGCAGGAAGGACTCGGTTTAGGGATTAATAGGTAGTTTATGGGTGTTAGTGTACTTTCTAGCACTTTAGTTATGAGTTTTATGTTACGGCGTTGTACCATAAAACTCTTAACTACTGACTTTTAAATGTGTTAGGACTCTTGACGCTCACTTTTTGGCCTCACTTGACGCTCACTTTTTGGCCTCCCAGGACAGACTCATAATACCGGCGCTATGGAAGTCCCATAGAAAAATACTTTAAGAAGTTTACGTAAGTTGTTTTGTGGTAAGGCCAAAAAAGTGTGCGGTGCCCCTAAACCTTCAAGACTCGTAATAGCAGCGGTAGGGAATAAGCAGCGTTAGGACCTGTTAATGCTGCTTTTTCAGCCTAACGCACAACTCATAATCTAGCCGTTAGTTTGCAGTGCTTTACTAATCACAGGGCATGCAAAGTTTGCAAGGTTTATAGCATATTCAACAAAATTCATCAATTTTTGTAGCAGCTGATTTTCAGATCTCAAATGATACAGCAATTGGACAAGTAGATATGTCTCAAAATCAGGTTTTTATTGAGTGTTGTATGTAGCAGGAATATATTTTATTTATAACAATACAGATGTTTAGCTAATTCTTTTATATGTTTAATTAAAGCAGCAGTGTGTGTGTGTGTGTATATATATATATATAAATGTGTGTGTGTATGTATACAGGTAAATGTGTGTGTGTGTGTGTGTGTGTGTGTGTGTTTGTGTGTGTGTGTATACAGGTAAATGTGTGTATGTGTATACAGGTATATGTGTGTATGTATGTATGTATATATATATATATATATATATATATGTGTGTGTGTATATATATATATATATATATATATATATATATATATATATATAAATTGGGTGGATGGAAAAAATAGCAGGAAAACCAAGTGTTGTAGTTAAGAGAGTACTCATACACTTCTATCTCGTATTACAATAAATACTGTTGGTGCAGACCCATTCATTAATTATAAGCAACAATAATGAAGAGAGGAAAATGGCACATAATAGTGACATTCAACAAAGACTGGGAAAACAGCACTCTTTTATAAAGAACAGACGAAAACACTTGTAGAATTTTGTGATCAAAAAAAGTTTTATTGTGCGGCCAGCGGGTCTGGACCAGTCCAGATCCACCTAGGCAGTGGCATAAATGGTGTAAACCATAACCAAAATATAGTAACAAACAATTAAACTTTTAATCAAAGTGAAAAGTTTCACCAAAGGGCCAGCCCAAATGTTACCCATGCAGGATGTAACTACAGGGAGTGCAGAATTATTAGGCAAGTTGTATTTTTGAGGATTAATTTTATTATTGAACAACAACCATGTTCTCAATGAACCCAAAAAACTCATTAATATCAAAGCTGAATATTTTTGGAAGTAGTTTTTAGTTTGTTTTTAGTTTTAGCTATTTTAGGGGGATATCTGTGTGTGCAGGTGACTATTACTGTGCATAATTATTAGGCAACTTAACAAAAAACAAATATATACCCATTTCAATTATTTATTTTTACCAGTGAAAGCAATATAACATCTCAACATTCACAAATATACATTTATGATATTCAAAAACAAAACAAAAACAAATCAGTGACCAATATAGCCACCTTTCTTTGCAAGGACACTCAAAAGAAAGCCTGCCATCCATGGATTCTGTCAGTGTTTTGATCTGTTCACCATCAACATTGCGTACAGCAGCAACCACAGCCTCCCAGACACTGTTCAGAGAGGTGTACTGTTTTCCCTCCTTGTAAATCTCACATTTGATGATGGACCACAGGTTCTCAATGGGGTTCAGATCAGGTGAACAAGGAGGCCATGTCATTATATTTTCTTCTTTTATACCCTTTCTTGCCAGCCACGCTGTGGAGTATTTGGACGTGTGTGATGGAGCATTGTCCTGCATGAAAATCATGTTTTTCTTGAAGGATGCAGACTTCTTCCTGTACCACTGCTTGAAGAAGGTGTCTTCCAGAAACTGGCAGTAGGACTGGGAGTTGAGCTTGACTCCATCCTCAACCCGAAAAGGCCCCACAAGCTCATCTTTGATGATACCAGCCCAAACAAGTACTCCACCTCCACCTTGCTGCCGTCTGAGTCGGACTGGAGCTCTCTGCCCTTTACCAATCCAGCCATGGGCCCATCCATCTGGCCCATCAAGACTCACTCTCATTTCATCAGTCCATAAAACCTTAGAAAAATCAGTCTTGAGATATTTCTTGGCCCAGTCTTGACGTTTCCGCTTGTGTGTCTTGTTCAGTGGTGGTCGTCTTTCAGCCTTTCTTACCTTGGCCATGTCTCTGAGTATTGCACACCTTGTGCTTTTGGGCACTCCAGTGATGTTGCAGCTCTGAAATATGGCCAAACTGGTGGCAAGTGGCATCTTGGCAGCTGCACGCTTGACTTTTCTCAGTTCATGGGCAGTTATTTTGCGCCTTGGTTTTTCCACACGCTTCTTGCGACCCTGTTGACTATTTTGAATGAAACGCTTGATTGTTCGATGATCACGCTTCAGAAGCTTTGCAATTTTAAGAGTGCTGCATCCCTCTGCAAGATATCTCACTATTTTTGACTTTTCTGAGCCTGTTAAGTCCTTCTTTTGACCCATTTTGCCAAAGGAAAGGAAGTTGCCTAATAATTATGCACACCTGATATAGGGTGTTGATGTCATTAGACCACACCCCTTCTCATTACAGAGATGCACATCACCTAATATGCTTAATTGGTAGTAGGCTTTCGAGCCTATACAGCTTGGAGTAAGACAACATGCATAAAGAGGATGATGTGGTCAAAATACTAATTTGCCTAATAATTCTGCACTCCCTGTATAGTAAGTGTATTTCACATGTGAAGCAATTAGTAAGCAGCTAGACTTAGTGCTGTAAATGGAAGAAAAGCTTTCTGGTGTACATCAGACCTAATAAAGGTTTTAGTGAAAACTGAGGCCACCATGAAATAAGCCGCTTTTATTCCAGAATACAGTACTTGTCACACAAGTAATGGCAGTAATATGCATAACAAACTTTAAGCATGACAAGATAGCGTAAAACAGCACAAAATAAAGCAGTCAACATGTAGTACTGGTCAGTTAGGCATTGAGGTGTATTAAGTAGTGTTCTCCTTGTAGAGACTATAGAAGCTGCACAGTCCTCCAGACTGGAACTAATGTAGTAAGTACAAAGTCCCCAGGATAAATAAAGCACTACTCAGTCAGATGCCCAGCAACAGAAATTAGAGCAGGTCGTCGTAATAAAAGCAAATACAAGCGGTATGCGGTGTTAAGCTGATATCAGGTAAAGCAGATGAAAGTAAGCAAAGTCACTCAAGCAAATATTGGAGCATGTAAGTAGCAAGAGGTCAGGTTAATGTAGCGTTAATTAGCAGGCAAAGCAAAGTCATATATAACAAGCTGGAAAAAGAAAGGGTACAGGAGGATACTAGCTAATTGGAGAAGTACCCCTCTGTCAACTGCACCCTTTCAAAGTGGCCTCAGTTTACCCACAGCCTTGTCGAAACTTCTAAACGCCTTCGGGACCTCTCTCCAAACATTTTCCTTGCTGTGAGCAATCAACGATCCTCGGTTAGCCTCCAAATAATATCTGCTTGGCCTCAGCAGCGTGCTCGTGTGCTCTTCATATGCACGCTGAAACTCCGGTTAGTCGCCTGCTCAAATTCACTGTAGCGCGACCAGTTTCAAAGATAGGCTCCACCAAACAGCATGGGCATCACGTGGGACGGCTGACAAAACGCCGACACGTGTTTCACCCCTACGTCATCAGAAGAGACGGGGCTTCATCAGGGCATGTTCTTTTGCACGTCATCCGTGCTTTTTATAGAGATAAGCAAATAACGCCCATAAAAGGAGGTGAAAAAGTGCTAAGCACATACAAAAAAGTGACATAATTAAAAAATTGTTAATATCATTCAAGAGACTCCAGTTTTTCTTGAGTATACTTCTTAAATGATCCCAGTTGGATTTTTAATCTTTCTACCATTGGTCAAGGTGGTCTAAATGAGAAGCTTGATATGGGAAGCTTTCTGTAGCTTCCGTTTGACCACTCTATTATTATTATATTTTTTTATCCCTTTCATCAGATCGTTCTATAAGTGGTTTTCATTAACCTAACTTCCAATATATTTGGTCTATAATAATATGCAGAATAACAATTGTATATATGTATAAGCTGTATATTAACAATTTTTTAATTATGTCACTTTTTTGTATGTGCTTAGCACTTTTTCACCTCCTATTATGGGCATTATTTGCTTATCTCTATAAAAAGCACGGATGCCCTGATGAAGCCCCGTCTCTTCTGATGACGTAGGGGTGAAACACGTGTCGGCGTTTTGTCAGCCGTCCCACGTGATGCCCATGCTGTTTGGTGGAGCCTATCTTTGAAACTGGTCGCGCTACAGTGAATTTGAGCAGGCGACTAACCGGAGTTTCAGCGTACATATGGAGAGCACACGAGCACGCTGCTGAGGCCAAGCAGTTATTATTTGGAGGCTAACCGAGGATCGTTGATTGCTCACAGCAAGGAAAATGTTTGGAGAGAGGTCCCGAAGGCGTTTAGAAGTTTCAACAAGGCTGTGGGTAAACTGAGGCCACTTTGAAAGGGTGCAGTTGACAGAGGGGTACTTCTCCAATTAGCTAGTATCCTCCTGTACCCTTTCTTTTTCCAGCTTGTTATATATGCCTTTGCTTTGCCTGCTAATTAACGCTACATTAACCTGACCTCTTGCTACTTACATGCTCCAATATTTGCTTGAGTGACTTTGCTTACTTTCATCTGCTTTACCTGATATCAGCTTACAACCGCATACCGCTTGTATTTGCTTTTATTACGACGACCTGCTCTAATTTCTGTTGCTGGTCATCTGACTGAGTAGTGCTTTATTTATCCTGGGGACTTTGTGCTTACTACATTGGTTCCAGTCTGGAGGACTGTGCAGCTTCTATAGTCTCTACAAGGAGAACACTACTTAATACACCTCAATGCCTAACTGACCAGTACTACATGTTGATTGCTTTATATTGTGCTGTTTTACGCTATCTTGTCATGCTTAAAGTTTGTTATGCATATTACTGCCATTAATTGTGTGACAAGTACTGTATTCTGGAATAAAAGCAGCTTATTTCATGGTTGCCTCAGTTTTCACTAAAACCTTTATTAGGTCTGATGTACACCAGAAAGCTTTTCTTCCATTTACAGCACTAAGTCTAGCTGCTTACTAATTGCTTCACATGTGAAATACACTTACTATAGTTACATCCTGCATGGGCAACATTTGGGCCGGCCCTTTGGTGAAACTTTGCGCTTTGATTAAAAGTTTAATTGTTTGTTACTATATTTTGGTTATGGTTTACACCATTTATGCCACTGCCTAGGTGGATCTGGACTGGTCCAGACCCGCTGGCCGCACAATAAAACTTTTTTTGAGCACAAAATTCTACAAGTGTTTTCGTCTGTTCTTTATAAAAGAGTGCTGTATTCCCAGTCTTTGTTGAATGTCACTATTATGTGCCATTTTCCTCTCTTCATTATTGTTGCTTATATATATATATATATATATATATATATATATATATATATATATATATATATATATATATAGATCTACGTTCAACCCCAAGGAAGAAAACAAACGCTTCACTCTCCGGTCTTTTTCATAGATGTTTATTGTTCACAAAAATTATATCACAGCATTCCCAAACGTTTCGACACCAATTGGTGTCTTTTTCAAAGGGTATTTGCCAAAATTCTTTGGGACAAAAGAATTTTGGCAAATACCCATTGAAAAAGACACCAATTGGTGTCGAAACGTTTGGGAATGCTGTGATATAATTTTTGTGAACAATAAACATCGATGAAAAAGACCGGAGAGTGAAGCGTTTGTTTTCTTCCTTGGGGTTGAATGTAGATCTACATATTTTCCACGCAGCACCCAGGCAGATGATCTCAGGAACAGTGAGTGCACTATAACTGATATTGCCTATATATATATATATATATATATATATATATATATATATATATATATATATATTAGGGGTGGGCGAATGTTTCTAAAAATTCGACATTTAAAATGAATTTAGATACATTTGTTCGTTCCAATCGAATTTCAAATGTTTATATAACATTCTAACATTCTATTTTCAAAATTTTGTTTTCGAATTTTTCAATAAAATTCAAAAATATTCGTTCGAATAATAGAATGTTTAGCTATGTATTTATTCAATTTCGAAATGTAATATTCAAATTTGAATGTGACATTAAAATTCGAAATAGTATTTCTAGTCTATAACTGTGTTTAATAAATGTAATATTCGAATTCAAATGCTACATTTGAATGTCACATTCGAATTCAAAATAGTATTTCTAGTCTAATACTGTGTTTTTATAATGTTATATTCTAATTTGAATGTGACATTCGAATTCAAATGTGACTTTCGAATTTGAAATGGTATTTCTAGTTTACAACTGTATTTAATAAATGCGATATTCGATTTGAATGTGATATTCAATTCGAATGTGACATTCAAATTCGAAATAGTGTTTCTAGTCTACAATTGTGTTTTATAAATGTAATATTCAAATTCGAAAGTGACATTCAAATTCAAAAGTGACATTCGAACTCGAAAGTGACATTAGAATTCAAATGCGAGATTCGAATTCGAATGTGACATTCGAAAACTGTAAATAACATTCGAAAATCAAATTTTTAAGAATATTCGTTCTTATCAACATTCTATTATGTAAATCGAATTTCTACAATAACATTCTTTCTAACATTCGAATTAGAATTAGAATATAAACTCATTCGCCCATATATATATTTATACAGATATATGTGTGTGTATGTATACAGATAAATGTGTGTGTGTATACAGGTAAATGTGTGTGTGTGTGTATACAGATAAATGTGTGTGTATACAGGTAAATGTGTGTGTGTGTGTGTGTGTATGTGTATAGAGGTATATATGTGTGTGTGTATACAGGTAAATGTGTGTATGTGTATACAGTTATATGTGTGTATGTATATATGTGTGTATATATACAGGTATATGTGTGTGTGTGTGTATACACAGGTTTATGTGTGTGTATACAGGTATATGTGTGTATACAGGTTTATGTGTGTGTGTATACAGGTATATGTGTGTGTATTTATACAGGTATATGTGTGTGTGTGTGTGTATACAGGTATATGTGTGTGTGTATACAGGTTTATGTGTGTGTGTGTGTGTGTGTGTGTGTGTGTGTGTATACAGGTATATGTGTGTGTGTGTGTGTGTATATACAGGTAAATGTGTGTGTATACAGGTAAATGTGTGTGTATGTGTATACAGGTATATATGTGCGTGTGTATACAGGTAAATGTGTGTATGTGTATACAGTTATATGTGTGTATGTATATATATATATATATATATATATATGTATATGTGTGTATATATATATATATATATATATATATATATATATACAGGTATATGTGTGTATGTATACAGGTAAATGTGTGTGTGTATGTGCATACAGGTATATGTGTGTGTATGTGTATACAGGTATATGTGTGTATGCATATATATGTGTGTGTATACAGGTATATGTGTGTGTGTGTATATTTGTGTATTTTGCTGAAACCAGTTAGAGTTTGCTGGGGGACTCTGAATCCCCTGAATATGCATAGATATCATTGTTGTGGTGTGTCATTGAATGTGAATTCCTAAACATATTTGATAATAGAGTCAATTTGATTTTTTTAAATAAAATAATAATCAAAGTCAAATTATAACTTTTTCATGCCCCTTTAAAATATATTATTTTCTTGAAAAAGAAGAAAGCTGGTTATTTGGATTTTGAAACTAAACAGGAAGTGGACAACTCGCCCCTGGGAGAGGAGCTCACTGACTGATAAGGAACCAGCTCTGTTGGTCATTACTGACCCCTCCCCCCCCCACACACACACAAAGAAAATAACAATAAAACTTTATTGTTTATGTTTCAAGCACAGGAACATCTTATTTTTCAAACAAAGTGTGTTATATATATCACAATACCTTATTTTAGATGCAACAAAGGGGACAAAATATTTTAGTGTCCCATTAGATTTAGTAATACATGGCAGGTTCTTGCAAAGCTTATATAATGTATTATACAAGTTAAAAAAGAAAAAAGAAAAGAAGTCATTTGTTTCAATGGAAAGCTCTAATGAATGTAGTCACATTCTCTGTTCCTTTTATTCAGATCTAGGATTTATCTTAGAAAAGGATCTGCGGTTTGTCATGTTTTTGTAGATAATATCTATGTACACATCACCTACACACACCTCTGCAGCAACTATTTCTCTTAAAAGCTTGTTCAAGTATCCTAGAGTTACAGCTTATACTTCTCAGCCGCTGGGTATCCTAAGTGACATAACTGGAGGATACTAACTAAAGGAAACTCCTGACAGAATTGTTTGACGATGATGCTGACAATAAATACTATACCTGAAAAAATGCAGAAACGTCCATTATTTTTGTGCAGGCAATAAAATGTCTCAATGTACCTATGAGTCACATTGCCCTATTAAAGTTTCAAATGTTTAAAGGAACATTAAATTATACGTCCGTAATTTTGTCAATGCATGTAGTATATATCAGCAATTAAAGGGACATTAAGCTTAACGTGATAGAAATATCAACATTGAAATGTGCATGGGTGCACTTCAATTTTAAATAGAAGCATTTTTAACTGTGAATCATAATCTCACTGCACTTTTTTTGTTTCCTCCAGGGTCACAATTGTACTTTTGTTTCCCCATCCCTTGTACAATCTTTCCTCAGCAGACCATCCCCTGGGTTGTATTGGATATGTGGACAGACAGCGTTGTCAGTCCTCCCTGGTAACTATACAGCCACCTGCTTTCTGGGTGTGGTAACCCCAGCCATCCGTGTTGTATCTACGCTGCCCTTCGGCCCAATTCGCAATAAACGTGAATCTGGAATCTTATGTTCATGTCCCGTTTACCACCAGTGACCTTATAAACTGGCAAAATACCACCCCAAAGTTTAGAGATGACCCTGAGGGTGCTAGAAAAACATTTCAAGCTATATTCCGTCCACACAGTCCCTCATGGACAGACATACAGTCAAGTCAAACTTAAACTTTCTTGATTCAGAAAGGGCATTCAATTTTAAACAACTTTCCAATTTACTTTTAGCATCAAATTTGCTTTGTTGTCTTGGTATTCTTTTTGGAAAGCTAAACCTAGGTACGCTCATGTGCTAAGATGTTGAACTGCCTCTTACCTCAGTGCATTTTGACAGTTTTTCACAGCTAGACAGCGCTAGTTCATGTGTGTCATATAGATAAAAATTTATTTAATTTTGTTTTGTTTCAATTCGGGTGTTTTTTTATTTCGGTTCGATGCAGTCGGATTAATTCTGTATGTATCGGTAATTAGTTTCAGTTTCATTTGTGTCGTTCCTAATTCGGCAATTTGGATGCATTCGAAAACTTAACCGAATCGTTATTTATTTCGGATCAAATTGTTATTAATTTCGGACCGAATCGTAATTTTAGACCGAATCGTTATTTCAGCAAAATTAGTTATATTCCGTTAAATTGTTATTTTGGAACTGATTCGGTTCTATCTTTTTGGATACATTCGATTACAAATTGATTTGATAATTGATATTATTAAATTTATTACACTGTTAAAATGACTGTAATATATTAACAAATAAATTTAATATGGCATTTAAACACTTATCACTATTATTCATATTCAGACTGTGCAGCCAATCAGGCAGCATGATTGACAATTATGCTTGCATCACTCCTGCACACTATAGCCACACCCATGTAACTAATATCTTAGTTTTTTTGTGAGTTGAAGAGCAGGTTGTATTTTGAGATTTGAGAATGTCTGGTAGAGAAATTAGGAGGGTTCATGTCTAGGGACAGTAGAGTTATGGACAGTGTAGATACTAGGGAGAGTCGAGGTAGGGATATTGGAGGTAGAGAGAGTGGACGTAGGGATAGGGACTGTGGAGCTAGGGAGAGTGTTAGCAATAGGGATAGTGATGTTAGAGGTAGGGTTAGGCATAGGAGGCACCATGTACGTAGGTATAGGGAGAGGTACCTTGGATGTACTCAGGAGAGAGCAGGTAGGACAGGGAGAGGCATGGTGTTAAAAAGCACATCAGTGCCAAAAAAGTCCTTAAGAGGAGGAGGCCACCTACATCCTCTGAGGATTTGAGTGCTGCTGAGGAGGAACAGCAGGGAGCCACATCACCAAGGCATAGAGGGCCAATCTTTACGCCAGAAGCAAAATTTGTCCCTTGTGGCTGCAGTGCTGAACGTCCGGCACATATTGTTTTCCTCCGTTGTGTCGTCATCTGCAAAGACAGCATCATGGAACACAGTTCGTGATGCAGTCTTTGCAGTTGGAGCAGTGGACAGGACAGCCACCTGTGTCAAGCACCAGTAAGTTTCAAAACCTATTTTCTTGTATAGTAAAGAAACTAACTAGTGTGTTAAAGCCTGTGTGCACATACTAAACAGGCCAAAATATATAACATAAATAAATAAATTAATGAAGTAAACCACTTAGGAGGCATTGTGTGCACTTTTATCTTGAGCACACACTCATCCTTAAAGGGACAGTCAACACAAAATGTTTTTAATTCTTGTAAAATATGGATAATCTCTTTATTATTACAATATCCATTCCCTAGTTTATCACAGAAAACATGGTTATATTATATTGACACACTTTTTTAACTCTGTGTGATTATTATTACCTTGTTTTTAAGAATCTTGTGTTCTGACTGCCCCCTGATCACATGACTTTCTATTGACTTTCATTTAAGACAATTATTGCTGTGTTGTTAGAATCCACAGACGTCAGCACAATGTTATCTGTATGTCTCACATGAATTCGCTTCTTCTGATGTGGGGTACGCACAATGCATAAATAAATAGTGCGCTCTCACTACTTTTATATAGATAGCGGCAGAGAGAGGTCCATGCTAGCAGAGTCATACAGCGTCCCTAAAGGGATATACAGTATTACACTAAACCAAAAAAAATTATTTCATGATTCAGAATAGACCGTGCAATTTTAAGCTACTTTCAAATTTGCTCATATTATCAATGATTATTATTCATTGTCATGGCATCTTTATTTGAAAAAGCAGGAATGTGTGCCAAGCTTAAAGGGATAGTAAAATTAAACTCAAAATTTTTCTTTCATGATTCTGCTAGAGCATTGAATTTTTAATCAACTTTCTAACTTACTCCTAGGGGTCAATTTACTATTGTGCGAGCGGACAGGTTACGATGTAGCGTATCATGTCCGCTGCACATCTGCATTTATCATTGCTGGTGCAATACAGCCCCCTGCAGATTCGCGGCCAATCGGCCGCTAGCAGGGGGTGTCAATCAACCCGATCATATCCGATTGGGTTGATTTCTGTCCACCGCCTCAGAGCAGGCAGACAGGTTATGGAGCAGCGTTCTGAAGGTTTGCCAAAAACACGGGGCATCAAGCTCCATACAGAACTTGATAAATTCACACCCCAATTCTCAATTTTTCTTTGTCTTGTTATCTTTATTTGAAGATGTAGGATGATAATGTAAGGAGCCTGCCCATTTTTGGTTTTAGCACCCTGGCTAGCGCTTGTGATTGGTGGCTAACATTTAGCAAACCAATAAGCAAGTGCAACCCAGGTTCTCAACCCAAAAGGCTCATTTCTGCTTTTCAAATAAAGATACCAAGAGAACAAAGAAAAATGCAAATAGTAGTAAATTAGAAAATTGCTGAAATTTTCAGCTCTATCGTGAAAGAAAATTTTGGGTTTAGTATCCATTTAAGGGCTTTTCTATACCTTAGAGAATTAAAGCTGGAAACTTTGTCCAACCAAGACCAAATATATTCATTTTTTTGTATTATATATATTTGTCTTCCCATGAGTTGAAAATAAAGGGATAAACTTTAACCAACTTTAGCTAATGGGGCACAAAGTCAGATTTAATCTAAAAGGTTTACTGAACCCAACTTATTTCTTTCATGATTCAGATAGAGCAGTAATTGTAAGCAAATTTCTAACTTACTCCTATTATCAAATTGTCTTTGTTCTTTTGGTATCTTTATTTGAAAAAGCAGGAATTTAAGCCTATGAGCCGGTCCATCTTTGGTTCAGTACCTGAGTAGTGCTTGCTGATTGTTTGCTACATGTAGCCACGAATCAGCAATCTCTATCCAAGGTGCTATTCAAAAATGGCCCAGTTTGTAAGCTTACATTCCTGCTTTTTCAAGCCTATGAGGCGGTCCATCTTTGGTTCAGTACCTGGGTAGTGCTTGCTGATTGTTGGCTACATGTAGCCACCAATCAGCAATCTCTATCCAAGGTGCTATCCAGAAATGGTCCAGTTTGTAAGCTTACATTCCTGCTTTTTCAAGCCTATGAGGCGGTCCATCTTTGGTTCAGTACCTGGGTAGTGCTTGCTGATTGTTGGCTACATGTAGCCACCAATCAGCAATCTCTATCCAAGGTGCTATCCAGAAATGGTCCAGTTTGTAAGCTTACATTCCTGCTTTTTCAAGCCTATGAGGTGGTCAATCTTTGGTTCAGTACCTGGGTAGTGCTTGCTGATTGTTGGCTACATGTAGCCACCAATCAGCAATCTCTATCCAAGGTGCTATCCAAAAATGGTCCAGTTTGTAAGCTTAAATTCCTGCTTTTTCAAGCCTATGAGCCGGTCCATCTTTGGTTCAGTACCTGGGTAGTGCTTGCTGATTGTTGGCTCAATAAATTATACCAAGAGGATGAAACAAATTACAAAATAGAAGTAAATTCGAAATGTATTGAAAATTGTATCCTCTATCTATATCATGAAAGAAAATTTGTCACATACATAAATCTTACATGCATATAGCAAAAACTATATATATATTTATATTAATCTATACATATATATATATATATATATATATATATAATAACTATTGAAAACTATAAACATCAAGGGCACAGGACAGGCACTGGCAGTAATTTCCAATATGTTAAGCTCCGCTGGTATTCTTTTGACGTTAAGAATCAGATGCTAACTGTAAGAATTCCTTATTTTCAAAAAAAGTCATTATTGTTTTTCAAATTTTTCGATTTTTTTAATTTGCTAACCAAAAATGTTTTTTTTTATTTGATTTATAGGTATTATGATTGCAGGGCACTGCGGAAGAGGAAAATTTCACTTATTCGCTCCACATCCAAGACGGTGCGTTTTAACAGTTGGGAGAAGCAGGTCCGGGACAAACTACTTCCAGAGGCTGTTGTCACAGTGGTCCGGAGCGCGAGTGTCAGACAGATGAACCAAGCTGGTGAGTAAAATTAAATATACGATTACTTTAAGTATATGCATGGGTGTGGAAATAAAAAAATAAATACAAGGGAATAAAGTGGAAGGCAAGACAATCTATTTCTCCTTTATTACAATTTTTTTTTTTTTAAATCCACATCTGTAAGGCAACGATCATGTATGACAATGATGGGAGTTGCATTCTAGCATACATAGTTACATACACATATGTCATAACTCAACTCCCATCATCCACATAGATTCCTTGTGTATGTTATTTATGTATGTGAAAGATGGAAGATGCATTCATCTGGCATAGTTATATATGACAGAATCCAAATCCCATTTTATATATCATCTCTCTCCATCGCCATGGCCCCTTTTTTGTGTTCCCCTCCCTCCCCTATGCCCCTTCCCCTATATCCTTTCTCCTCATGTCACCTCTCTTTTCTGTCCCTCCCAAGGCCCTTTATTTTTATAATACTTTTTTTTTGTATTACCTTTATTTTCCCTTTCCCTACCTCACCAATTCCTGAACTTCACACGCTGTGGTCTTTGTATCCTTTTGGCTGTAACATAGTAACATAGTAGATAAGGTTGAAAAAAGACTGAAGTCCATCGAGTTCAACCTATACAAATCTAAAATACTTACAAAAAGCTCCAGTTAAGCTTAAATAACCCCATTAAAATGTGACCCATTTAATACTAGCAATCATATCCATGAATTTTGTTTATATACAGAAATTTATCCAGACTATTTTTAAATGTATCTATGGTATTGGCATTCACTACCTCCTTTGGTAATGAGTTCCACAATTTTATTGCTCTTACAGTGAAAAAACGTTTCCGTTGCAGGAGATTAAATCTCCTTTCCTCCAACCTTAAATTATGACCTCTTGTCAGAAACAATTTTCTTGGAATAAACAGAGCTTCTGCCATCTCTGTATATGGGCCTTGAATATATTTATATAAAGTAATCATGTCACCTCTCAAGCGCCTTTTTTCTAAAGAAAACAGACCCAGTTTGGCTAGCCTCTCCTCATAGGTTAATTTCTCCAATCCCCTTATTAGCTTTATGGCCCTTCTCTGAACTTTTTCTAGTTCTGCAATATCTTTTTTAGCAATCGGTCCCCAGAACTGCACTCCAAACTCAAGGTGAGGTCTTACCAGGGCTTTATATAATGACAGAATTATGCTTTCCTCCCTTGAATCAATGCCTCTTTTAATACATGCTAGTATCTTATTAGCCTTTGAAGCCGCTGCCCTGCATTGTGCACCCATCTTTAGCTTGTTATCTATTACTACTCCCAAATCCCTTTCCTCCTGTGTTTGGCTAAGTCTTGTCCCATTTAAAAAATACGTGGCCTGCTTATTTTTACTTCCAAAATGTAGAACCTTGCATTTTTCCGTATTAAATCTCATTTTCCATTCACTTGCCCATAGTTCTAATTTTAGCAAATCCCTTTGTAAAGAGAGTTCGTCCTGCTCTGACCTAATGACCTTACTTAACTTAGTATCATCTGCAAAAATAGAGATGTCGCTATTTAATCCTTGCTCCAAGTCATTTATAAAAATATTAAAAAGAACAGGACCCAGTACTGATCCCTGGGGGACACTACTGATTACCTTTGTCCAATCTGAGTATGATCCATTTACTACTACTCGTTGCTCCCTATCTTTTATCCAGTTATTTATCCATGAGCTAACATTTTCAGCTATTCCCAGTCCCTTAATTTTGTGCATTAATCTCTCATGTGGCACTGTATCAAATGCCTTTGCAAAATCTAAGTATATCACATCAACTGATTCCCCTTTATCTATATTTTTACTTACTTCCTCGTAGAATCTAATTAGATTAGTTTGACATGATCTATTTCTCCTAAAGCCATGCTGATTAGAACTCATAATCTTGTTTACATGAATATGCTCATCAATATAATCCCTTATAATCCCTTCAAATATCATTCCCACTATTGATGTCAGACTAACTGGTCTATAGCTTCCTGGATCATCCCTGCTTCCCTTTTTGAAAAGTGGCACCACATCAGCTTTACGCCAATCCTGGGGTACCATGCCTGAGGATAATGAGTCTTGAAAAATTAAGAGTAAAGGTTTGTCTATAACAGTGGTAAATTCCCTTAACACCCTTGGGTGTATTCCATCTGGGCCTGGAGTTTTATTTACCTTAATATTTTCCAGTTTTTTCCTGATATCCTCTAAACAAAACCCAGTTAGTGGTATGGACTGGCATGTTCTATTCTGTTCCAAAGTATCATTCAATGGTTCCTCTCTTGTGTATACTGAAGAAAAAAACTGGTTTAGTACCTCAGCCTTCTCCCTGTCATTATTTATCATGCTACCCTCCATGCATTTTAATGTACCTATATTATCCTTCTTAGATTTTTTGCTATTTATGTACTTAAAGAACCTTTTAGGGTTAGACTTAGAATCCTTGGCAATTAATTTTTCATTTTCAATTTTGGCTAATTTGATTGCTTTTTTGCATGCTTTGTTACATTCTTTATAAATATTTTCTGCTGAGTCTGTACTATTTTCTTTTAATAATTTAAATGCCCTACGTTTTTTCCTAATTTCTCTTCAATAATTTAAAATAGCAAATATCGATCACTACCCTGGATATGGTTGTTTGAAATCACTATTCATTCATCACTAATAACTATTCTTCACTAATACACGTGTTAGACTTACCTGTCTCTTCACGTTGATGTTTTCCTGATCACCAAAAATACTCTGCAGGGGGATCAGCCCCAAGCACGCCTCAGCCTAGTTCTGGTAAGTACCTAAATAGGAATACAAACATAATAAAATAATTAAAAATAATCATCTATTTAACAGTTTTACTGTTTTACTCCCAGAGTATGACAAGCAAATAGAACCCTGTCCCAGTTCCTTGGTAATGGTCCAACCTGTCTAGACCTGTTACGTGTTTCTTGCCAAGTTTCCATGATCACGTGTTGTGCTTAAAGGGATAACGAACCAAAAATGTTTCTTTAATGATTTCTTTCTAGAATCTTCTAGAGCAGCAAATTAAGCTACTTTCTAATTTGCTACTCAATTTGTCTTTGTCTGTTCTCTTAGTATCTTTATTTTACAAAGCATTAATGTAAGCCTGGTACCCAGATCTTTTTTTTGGGTTTCAAAACCATGCATAGTGGCATAGCGCTTGCTTACCTTCTTGATTTTTAAAATAACAATAAGAAGAGAACCAAACAAATGTTATGATAGGACTATAAATTTATAAAGTTGCTTTACATTTCATGCTCTTTCAAAATAGTGAAAGTAAAATATTTGGTTTATTATCCCTTGGAGCACGATTTTCATCTACTGACTTTCAGCAGCCTGATGATGATTCTGCCGTCCATCCACTTGCTGAGACTATCAGCTGACCATTCTCAGCCAATGTATGGCACATGAAATTACATATCTATTTATTTATTTATTTTAATTGCTTTATTATCAAAACTGGTTATTATGCAAAAGAGTATAAACAAATTAACTATAGAATAAAAACCCTTATGAAGTGACATCAGTAGGTAATGAAAATGATATTATTAAGATTTGCTAATGCACATGATCAATTAACACGTCATGTATTATAGTACACATGAGCTGCCTGTGCAACATCTATTCTAAAGTCGTCCCACTTTAAAACTTTAAAAAAAAAAAAATTGCTTCAAATTGATCAAATTTAGTCTAGATTTTGCATTTCTCTCATTTTCATATGGACCTTTATGCACTATTTTGTGAATAGACTCTTTAATTATGTAATCTAAATATAATGTTTTTACAACATATTCAAAATATTACAACTAAAACTAAAATCAATATATTGATCCAAATTTTCACAAAAAAAAAATGTATACATAAATAAATAGTGGAAATGCAAAAACAATTTTGTAAAAAGTTAAATTATATAGTCCTTCAATTCCATTGGTTGATATTTCATACTATGGGGCATATTTATCAAGCGGCTCGCCAGAAACACAAGTTATGAAGCAGATCGCTGGAAATCAACCCAATACAATACGATTGGGTTGATTGACACTCCCTGCTAGCGGCCAATTGGCCGCGAATCTGCAGGGGGCGTTTTTTTTACACAATTGTTTTTGCATTAAAACTAAATATTAATGTAATCACACAAACTTATGTATAATTTGGTATATCTTGTCTTGGGCTGATTTTATTCTATCTTTAACAGCAACTCGGTCCCACCAGTAGCACCCTCTGGAAGTAGAGATTTGTCCATGACTCCTCCATGTAAGTTATGACAAACTGCAAATATAAACAAACAGGACACCCAATCATTGACTGTACATTTTATTGAAAAAGACTTTATTATAGAAAACATCACCTACAATTAATTTATTACACAATATTTCTAAAAAAAAATTGAAAATCTAATATAAATTTTATTTTAAAATTATTTACAATCGTCTCATACATTTTTTAGGTACCTGAATCCAGGAGGGATTTGACAGACTAATGAATAAAATTTTGTAGATAGGCTGTTGTGGTTTTTTTAGATAGGAAATAAAACTTTTTGGGAGACTCTTTCTCTGTCTGTACAACATGTCCACAAATCCATTGGTTTGCATACAACAAAATAATAACATTTCATTACTGTTTCATCTATTTCAGAACTACGAGGCATGTCTTCAGGGGGAAGCCATGCCAGTGAATTTCATTCACCAGTCATGTCATTTATACATAAATGTTATTTGGATTTGGCAGCCCTCTTTCTAATAGTTGTAATAAAGCTTTATAATTTCTTAATCCATGTGTGTAATTTCATTTTCACAATTTAAATGGCCACTTAGTCTTGGAGGTATATATAACATCATTTATGTAAGAACTTACCTGATAAATTCATTTCTTTCATAGTTGCAAGAGTCCATGAGCTAGTGACGTATGGGAAATACATTCCTACCTGGAGGGGGCAAAGTTTCCCAAACCTCAAAATGCCTATAAATACACCTCCCACCTCACTCATACTTCAGTTTAACGTATAGCCAAGAAGTGAGGTATAAAAAAAGCATACAAAAAAGAGGAACTGGAAAAAATAATGTGCTTTATACAAAAAAATCATAACCACAAAAAAGGGTGGGTCTCATGAACTCTTGCCACTATGAAAGAAATGAATTTATCAGGTAAGTTCTTACATAAATTATGTTTTCTTTCATTTTAGTGGCAAGAGTCCATGAGCTAGGGACGTATGGGATATAATACCCAAGATGTGGAAGTCCACGAGTCACTTGAGAGGGAGGGATAAAATAAAAACAGCTAATTCCGCTGAGAAATTAAATCCAAAAAAAAAAATTAAGTTTTCTCAAAACAAAGGCATTAGAATCAAACTGAGACAACTGCCTGAAGAACCTTTCTACCAAAGGCTGCATCTGAAGAAGCAAACACATCAAAATGGTAAAATGTAGTAAAGGTATGCAAAGAAGACCAAGTTGCTGCTTTGTAAATTTGATCGTTTGAAGCTTCATTCTTAAAAGTTCAAGAAGTGGCAACTGATCTAGTAGAATGAGCTGCAATTCTCTGAGGCGGAGACTGACCCGCCTCCAAATAAGCTTTGTGAATCAAAAGTTTCAACCAAGATGCCAAAGAAATGGCAGAGGCTTTCTGACCTTTCCTAGAGCCAGAAAAAAATAATAAATAGGGGTCTATTTAACAAGGACCAAATGGCCCCTGTTCCCCTTGTTTCCGCGTGAGCCTTCAGGCTCGCTGGAAACAGGAGTTAAGAAGCAGCGGTCTTAAGACCGCTGCTCCTAAACTCATACACCACCTCTGAGGCGGCTTATAGCAATCCGCCCGATCATGTACGATCGGCTGATTGACACCCCCTGCTAGCGGCCGATTGCAGTTCACAAGAATTGCTGGTGCAATGATAAATGCCGACAGCGTATACTGTCAGCATTTATCGATGTGCGGCGGACATGGTTCGCAATATCGGATCATGTCTATCCGCACATATATAAATAGACCCCATAGACTAGAAGTCTTTCTGAAATCTTTAGTAGACTCAACATAATATTTCAAAGCCCTTACCACATCCAAAAAATTTAAAGACCTTTCAAGAGTATTCTTAGGATTAGCGATATCAAAATACAAGGAGAAAGGCGATAAGGGGAAAAAGGAATAGAAGTTTTAGGGGCACTATCATCCACTGTAAAATATATACCTTTATTTACTTTATACCATTAAAACAATCCAGGTTTGGGAAAATAATTTAGATTCTCAGCTAATGGGGTATATCCGAAAATGAATATATTAATTAAATTTGATCACAAAAACTGCAGCTGCGAATATAATAGTTATCCTGACACCCTATGTATATACTAAAGGTATTGTCAAATTCAAGACAACTCTACATTGACAAAGGTCCGTTTACGGGCCGAAATGCATTTGTGCAAATTTATGTTTGTTTGTCTGTAATTAGTGCCAGGAAGCCGCATATACACTTTCAAACCGACACCGAGGTGTGCTGATTATCGGCCTAACTGGTTTAGGATTTCAAATAATCGTATTTTCTTCTGCAGTTTAGTATATACATAGGGTGTCAGGATAACTATTATATTCGCAGCTGCAGTTTTTGTGATCAAATTTAATTAATATATTCATTTTCGGATACCCCATTAGCTGAAAATCTAAATTATTTTCCCAAACCTGGATTGTTTTAATGGTATAAAGTAAATAAAGGTATATATTTTACAGTGGATGATAGTGCCCTTAAAACCTCTATTCCTTTTTCCCCTTATCCATTTCCCCTTGTATTTTGATATCTGTAATAATTAGAGGCAGGGTGCACCTAATTTAAATGTCCTATGTAGGGATCTTTATTATTCCACCTTAACTTGCACAGTGCCAGTAATTACATTGGTCTATATTCTTAGGATTAGGACAGCCAATAGAATGCGAGGTCAATCCTATTGGCTGATTGGATCAGCCAAACGGATTGAACTTCAATCCTAGCCAATCGGATTTTTCCTACCTTAATTCCGAGGGGGGGTTTGGGTGGGTTTTAGAGTAGGGTTGGGTGTGTGGGTGGTGGGTTTTAATGTTGGGGGGATTTTTCCTACCTTAATTCCGATTGGCTGATAGAATCCTATCAGCCAATCGGAATTCAAGGGACGCCATCTTGGATGATGTCATTTAAAGGAACCGTCATTCGTTGTTTAGTCGTCGGGATCGATGGATGCTCTGCGTCGGATGTCTTCAAGATGGAGCCGCTCCTCGTCGGATGGAAGAAGATAGAAGATGCCGCCTGGATGAAGACTTCTGCCTATCTGGAGGACCTCTTCTGGCCGGATCGGATGAAGACTTCTGCCCATCTGGAGGACCACTTCGCCCGGATTCGTTGAGGACTTAGGCCCGGCTGGGTGAAGACGGCTCAAGGTAGGGTGATCTTCAAGGGGTTAGTGTTAGGTTTTATTAAGGGGGGGATTGGGTGGGTTTTAGAGTAGGGTTGGGTGTGTGGTGGGTTTTAATGTTGGAGGGGTTGTATTTCTTTTTTTACAGGTAAAAGAGCTGATTACTTTGGGGCAATGCCCCGCAAAAAGCCCTTTTAAGGGCTATTTGTAATTTAATATAGGGTAGGGAATTTTATTATTTGGGGGGGGGTTATTTTATTAGTGGGCTTAGATTAGGTGTAATTAGTTTAAAATTCTTGTAATTTTTTTTATTTTCTGTAATTTAGTGTTTGTTTTTGTACTTTAGTTAATTTTAATTTTATTTATTTAATTGTAGTATAGTGTTAGGTGTAACTGTAACTTAGGTCAGGATTTATTTTACAGGTAATTTTGTCTTTATTTTAGCTAGGTAGTTATTAAATAGTTAATGACTATTTAATAACTATTGTACCTAGTTAAAATAAATACAAAGTTGACTGTAAAATAAAAATAAACCCTAAGCTAGCTACAATGTAACTATTAGTTATATTGTAGCTAGCTTAGGGTTTATTTTACAGGTAAGTATTTAGTTTTAAATAGGAATAATTTAGTTAATTGTAGTAATGTTATTTAGACGTATTTAATTTATATTTAAGTTAGGGGGGTGTTAGGGTTAGGGTTAGACTTAGATTTAGGGGTTAATAACTTTAATATAGTAGCGGCGGTGTAGGGGGGGCAGGATAGGGGTTAATATGTATAATGTAGGGGGCGGTGGGCTCCGGGAGCGGCGGTTTAGGGGTTAAACATTTTATTTAGTTGCGGCGGGGTCCGGGAGCGGCGGTTTAGGGGTTAATAAGTTTATTAGAGTGGCGGTGGGCTCTGGGAGCGGCGGTTTAGGGGTTAAACACTTTATTGAGTTGCGGCGGGGTCCGGGAGCGGCGGTTTAGGGGTTAATAAGTATAATGTAGGTGGCGGCGGTGTAGCGGGGCAGATGAGGGGTGTTTAGACTCGGGGTACATGTTAGGGTGTTAGGTGCAGACATTTCCCATAGGAATCAATGGGATATCGGGCAGCAGCGAACATGAGCTTTCGCTGCTGTCAGACTCCCATTGAGTCCTATGGGATCCGCCCACTCCAGGGCGGCGAATTGAAAACCAGGTACACTGGGCCGGAATAGTGGCGAGCATACCTGGTTGTTCTTTGATAACTAGCAAAAGTAGTCAGATTGTGCCGAACTTGCGTTCGGAACATCTGTAGTGACATAAGCATCGATCTGTGTCGGACTGAGTCAGGCAGATCGTATGTTACGTCACTATATTCTACTTTTGCCGGTCTGTAGGGCTTGATAACTATGGCGAATCAGCCTCACCACAAATACGCTGCAGAATTCCAGCGTATTTGCGGTTGACAGCTTGATAAATAGAGGCCAGAAGGTCTGGCCTTAAAGGAAGTGGCCAACTGGACATCGTGACAAGGTCCGCATACCAAAACCTGAGAGGCCAAGCTGGAGCCATCAGAAACACATAAGATTGTTCCATTATTTACTTGGCGATCACCTTTGGAAGAAGAACCAGAGGCGGAAAAATTTAAGCAAGTTGGTAAAACCAAGGAACTGCTAGAGCATATACCATCTCCACCTGAGGATACTTGGACCTGGAAATATATCTTGGAAGCTTCTTGTTCAGACGCGAGGCCATCAGATCTATTTCTAAGGGACCCCACATTTGTACCAATTGAAAAAACACATCTGGATGGAGAGACCACTCTCCCAGATGTAAAGTCTGAGGACTGAGATAATCCGCTTCCCAATTGTCTACTCCTGGGATATGAATCGCAGAAATTTGACAAGAGTTGGATTCCGCCCAAGAAAGTATCAGAGATAATTTGTTCTTTGATGAAGGACTGCGACTCCCCCCTTGATGATTGACATACGCCACTGTAGTGATATTGTCTGTCTGAAATTGAATATAAAGTTCTCTCATCAATAGAGGCCAAGCCTGAAGAGCTCTGAAAATAGCACAGAGTTCTAAAATATGGATTGGTAACCTCACCTCCTGAGGTTCCCAAACCCCTTGTGCTGTTAGAGACCCCCAGACAGCTCAGCAACCTGTAAGACTTGCATCTGTTGTGATCACAGTCCAGGAAGGAAGAACAAAGGAGGTCCCTTGAACAATAAGGTGATGGTTTAACCACCAAGACAGAGATTGTCAAATGTTGGGACTTAAGTATATAAACTGTGATATCTGAATATAATCCATGCACCATTGGTGCAACATGCAAGGCTGAAGAGGTCTCATATGTTAACGAGCAAAGGGGAACGCGTACGATGCTGCAATCATGAGACCTAAAACTTCCATGCACATAGCCACTGAAGGGAATGATAGAGACTGAAGGTTTAGACAAGCTAACACAAACTTCATTTGTCTCTTTTCTGTCAAAGAAAGAGTCATGGACACTGAATCTATCTGGAAACATAAAAAGGTGACCTTTGTCTGAGGAATAAAGAAACTCTTTTGTAAATTGATCCTCCAACCATGTCTTTGAAGAAACAACACAAGTTGTGTCGTGTGACATTCTGCTAAATGAAAAGATTGAGCTAGTACCAAGATATAAGGAAACACCGCAATACCCTGCTTTCTGATTACAGTGCCACATGAGAGATTAATGCACAAAATTAAGGGACTGGGAATAGCTGAAAATGTTAGCTCATGGATAAATAACTGGATAAAAGATAGGGAGCAACGAGTAGTAGTAAATGGATCATACTCAGATTGGACAAAGGTAATCAGTGGCGTACCTCAGGGATCAGTACTGGGCCCTGTTCTTTTTAATATTTTTATAAATGACTTGGAGCAAGGATTAAATAGCGACATCTCTATTTTTGCAGATGATACTAAGTTAAGTAAGGTCATTAGGTCAGAGCAGGACGAACTCTCTTTACAAAGGGATTTGCTAAAATTAGAACTATGGGCAAGTGAATGGAAAATGAGATTGAATACGGAAAAATGTAAGGTTCTACATTTTGGAAGTAAAAATAAGCAGGCTACGTATTTTTTAAATGGGACAAGACTTAGCCAAACACAGGAGGAAAGGGATTTGGGAGTAGTAATAGATAACAAGCTAAAGATGAGTGCACAATGCAGGGCAGCGGCTTCAAAGGCTAATAAGATACTAGCATGTATTAAAAGACGCATTGATTCAAGGGAGGAAAGCATAATTCTGTCATTATATAAAGCCCTGGTAAGACCTCACCTTGAGTTTGGAGTGCAGTTCTGGGGACCGATTGCTAAAAAAGATATTGCAGAACTAGAAATAGTTCAGAGAAGGGCCACAAAGCTAATAAGGGGATTGGAGAAATTAACCTATGAGGAGAGGCTAGCCAAACTGGGTCTGTTCTCTTTAGAAAAAAGGCGCTTGAGAGGTGACATGATTACTTTATATAAATATATTCAAGGCCCATATACAGAGATGGCAGAAGCTCTTTTTATTCCAAGAAAATTGTTTCTGACAAGAGGTCATAATTTATGGTTGGAGGAAAGGAGATTTAATCTCCTGCAACGGAAACGTTTTTTCACTGTAAGAGCAATAAAATTGTGGAACTCATTACCAAAGGAGGTAGTGAATGCCAATACCATAGATACATTTAAAAATAGTCTGGATAAATTTCTGTATATAAACAAAATTCATGGATATGATTGCTAGTATTAAATGGGTCACATTTTAATGGGGTTATTTAAGCTTAACTGGAGCTTTTTGTAAGTATTTTAGATTTGTATAGGTTGAACTCGATGGACTTCAGTCTTTTTTCAACCTTATCTACTATGTTACTATGTTACTATGTTAGATAGAAGGGCACCACAAACCTTTAAAAAGATTCTCGGAGCTGTCGCTAGACCAAATGGAAGAGCGACAAATTAGTAATGCTTGTCTAGAAAAGACAATCTCAGAAACCGATTTTGGTCTGGGTGAATCGAAATATGAAGATAAGTGTCCTGTAAGTCTATTTTGGACATGAAATGACCTTGCTGAACAAAAGGCAGAATAGTCCTTAAAGTCACCATCTTGAAAGTTGGGACTCTTACAAAACAATTTAAAGTTTTCAGATCCAGAATTGGTCTGAATTAATCCTCCTTCTTTGGGACAATGAACAGATTTGTATAAAAACCCAAACCCTGTTCCTGTAGAGGAAATGGAACAATCACCCCTGAAAGCTCTAGGTCTGAAACACACTTCAGAAAAGCCTGTGCCTTTACATGGTTTGTTGGAACATGGGAAAGAAAGAATCCTCCCATGGGAGGTCTTATTCTGAAACCTAATCAATACCCCTGAGAAACAATATCCTGAATCCACTGATTTTGGACAGAATCTGCCCAAATATCTTGAAATAATTTTAGTCTGCCCCCCACCAGTTGAACTGGATTGAGGGCCGGGCCTTTATGCAGTCTTAGGGGCTGTATTTAGTTTCTTATAAGGCTTGGACTTATTCCAATTTGTGGATGGTCTCCAATTGGAACTAGAGGCCTTAGGGGAAGGAGTGTTTTTTTGTTCCTTAGACTGATGAAAGGAACAAAAACGATTGGGAGCTTTAAATTTAACCTTAGATTTCTTATCTTGGGGCAGAAAAACTCCCTTACCCCCAGTGATAGTGGAGATAATAGAATACAATTGAGAACCAAATAAATTATTACCTTTGATAAGATAATGATAGTAATCTAGATTTAGACACCATGAGGCCCATTTATCAAGCTCCGTATGGAGCTTGAGGGCCCGTGTTTCTGGTGAGTCTTCAGACTCGCCAGAAACACAAGTTATGGAGCAGTGGTCTAAAGATCGCTGCTCCATAACCCTGTCAGCCTGCTCTGATCATACGGACAGGAATCGCCACAATTCAACCCGATCGAGTACTATCAGGTTGATTGACACCTCCCTGCTGGCGGCCCATTGGCCGCAAGTCTGCAGGGGGCGGCATTGCACCAGCAGCTCTTGTTAGCTGCTGGTGCAAAGCAGAATACGGAGAGTGTATTGTTTTCCGCATTCAGCAATGTCTGTCGGACCTGAGATTTTAATATCATTCTTAAAAATATCAAATATAGCATCACAAATGAAATGATTAGCATGTTGAAGTAAAACAACAATGTTAGACAAATCAGGATCCAATAGCAGCTCTGCTAAATTGTCCAACCAAAAAGTTGAAGCATCAGCAACATCAGCTATAGAAATAGCAGGTCTAAGAATATAGCCAGTATGTAAATATGCCTTCCTATGATAAGATTCAATTTTCCTATCTAAGGGATCTTTAAAAGAAGTACTATCTTCCATAGGAATAGTAGTGCGCTTAACAAGAGTAGAAATAGAACCATCAATTTTAGGAACTTTCTCCCAATGCTCTAAATTAGACACAGGTAAAGGATACAATTTTTAAACCTAGAAGAAGGATTAAAAGAAGTACCAGGCTTAGACCATTCGTTAGTAATCATATTAGAGATAGCATCTGGAATTGGAAAAACTTCAGGAGTAACCTCAAAAGTTTTAAAAACAGAATTCAAATGTTTGCTATTCTTGTTAACAAGAGGACTAGATTCCTCAATACCCAAAGTAAACAATACTTACTTTAACAAAGAATGGATATATTCCATCTTAGAAAGAAAGGAAGAATTTATTTTCAGAGTCTGAAGTAGGAGCCAGAGAAGTCCTCATCAGCAGACAATACTGCAGTATGCTGTTGGTCAATACAAACTTCATCAGAATTATGAGATTGAGGAAGAGACCTTGTACGTTTATTTGAAAGCGAAATAACAGTCATAGCCTTCTCTATGGCTGCAGCAATATAATCTTTTATATCTACAGGAATATCATGTACATTAGACTTAGGTTTAACAGTAGATGTATTTGTACTTATAGAAACTTTATCAGCATGAAACAATTTCTCATAACAAGTGACACACACTTGAGCTGAAGAAAGAAGATCAGTAGTGATGTCGCAAATTGTTTGCCGGCGAATAGTTCCCGGCGAACAAAGCATGTTCGCGCTCGCCGCGGCGGGCGAACATATGCGATGTTTGATCCGCCCCCTATTCGTCATCATTGAGTAATACTTTGACCCTGTACCTCACAGTCAGCAGGCACATTCCAGCCAATCAGCAGCAGACCCTCCCTCCCAGACCCTCCTACCTCCTGGACAGCATCCATTTTAGATTCATTCGGAAGCTGCATTGTTAGTGAGAGGAGGTACAGTGTAGCTGCTGCTGATTGAATAGGGAAATCTATAGCTAGGCTAGTGTATTCAGTGTCCACTACAGTCCTGAAGGACTCATCTGATCTCTGCTGTAAGGACAGCACCCCAAAAAGCCCTTTTTAGGGCTAGAACATCTGCTTTTTTTTCCCTGTATAATCTAATTGCAGTTGCCTGCCTGCCAGCGTGTGTGCCAGGCTCACAGCGTATACTGTGCCCACTTGCCCAGTGCCACCACTCATATCTGGTGTAACAGTAGTGTAGATTTAAAAAAAAAAACCAACACTTTTTTGACTGTGTTAAATAATAGCAGTCAGTTTCCTTCACACGTGTGTGTTTCAGTGCCTGCCTGCCAGGGCACAGTGTCACCCCAGTGCAACTCATATGTGGTGTAACAGTAGTGTAGATTTAAAAAAAAAAACACTTTTTTGACTGTGTTAAATAATAGCTGTCAGTTTCCTTCACACGTGTGCGTTTCAGTGCCTGCCTGCCAGGGCACAGTGTCACCCCAGTGCAACTCATATGTGGTGTAACAGTAGTGTAGATTTAAAAAAAACAACACTTTTTTGACTGTGTTAAATCATAGCAGTCAGTTTCCTTCACACGTGTGCATTTCAGTGCCTGCCTGCCAGGGCACAGTGTCTCCCCAGTGCAACTCATATGTGGTGTAACAGTAGTGTAGATTTAAAAAAAAAACACTTTTTTGACTGTGTTAAATAATAGCAGTCAGTTTCCTTCACATGTGTGCGTTTTAGGGCCTGCCTGCCAGGGCACAGTGTCACCCCAGTACAACTCATATGTGGTGTAACAGTAGTGTAGATTTAAAAAAAAAAAACACTTTTTTGACTGTGTTAAATAATAGCAGTCAGTTTCCTTCACACGTGTGCGTTTCAGAGCCTGCCTGCCAGGGCACAGTGTCACCCCAGTGCAACTCATATCTAGTGTAACAGTAGTGTACATACCTGATGTTTTAAAGCATGTTATTCCAAACAATTTAGGAATGTTAGGTGATTTATGCCCTTTATGGATTAAGACCAGACTCTGCATCAACTATGTAATTTTCCATGGGAGTTTTGCCATGAATTGAAACAACTTTTCCATCACTATTGTGGCCAGAAAGAGTCCCTGTGGGTTTTAAAATTCGCCTGCCTATTGAAGTCTATGGCGGTTCGCCCGGTTCACCCGTTCGCGAACAGTTGTGGAAGTTCGCGTTCGCCGTTCGTGAACGCAAAATTTTAGGTTCGCAACATCACTAAAGATCAGCCAATTTACAACATTCACACTTAACTTAGGTAGATTTGTTTTTAGGCAACTTGGTTCCTACAGTAACATCAGAGGCAGGATCAGTTTGAGACATTTTGAAAAATGTAACAAAATAGAAAAATTAACATTGAAACAAAATATCCAATTTCCTCAAAATAGCAGTTTCAGGAATGGGAAAAAATGCTTATATGAAAAACAAAAGCAAATATCATAGCCCTCTGTATTAAATGAAACTGAGAGCAAAAGAGGGAGAGACTTAATATAACAACATTTTTGGCGCCAAAAATGACACCAACAAAGATGACGCAAATGCTGAGATGGCGCCAAGTTTAACAGGAAATTACACAATTTGCGTCATAACAGGCGCAACTTTGTGCCAAAAAAAATTGCGTAATTTAGTATAGGGTAGGGCTTTTTATTATTTTTGGGGGCTTTTTTATTTTATTAGGGGGATTAGATTCGGTGTAATTAGTTTAAAAAACTTATAATTATTTTATTATTTTCTGTAATTTAGTGTTTGTTTTTTTTCGTACTTTAGATAATTGTATTTAATTTGAATTAATTGTAGTTAATTTAGGGAATTAATTTAATTATAGTTTAGTGTTAGGTGTAATTGTAACTTAGGTTAGGTTTTATTTTACAGGTAAATTTGTCTTTATTTTAACTAGGTAGCTATTAAATAGTTAATAACTATTCTACCTAGTTAAAATAAATACAAACTTGCCTGTAAAATAAAACTAAACCCTAAAATAGCTACAATGTAACTATTAGCTATATTGTAGCTAGCTTAGGGTTTATTTTACAGGTAAGTATTTAGTTTTAAATAGGAATAATTTAGTTAATGATAGTAATTTTATTTAGATTAATTTAAATTATATTTAAGTTAGGGGGGTGTTAGGGTTAGGGTTAGACTTAGGTTTAGGGGTTAATACATTTAATATAGTGGCGGCGACGTTGGGGGCGGCAGATTAGGGGTTAATAAATGTAGGTAGGTGGCGGTGATGTTAGGGACGGCAGATTAGAGGTTAATAAAATGTAACTAGTGTTTGTGAGGCGGGAGTGCGGAGGTTTAGGGGTTAATATATTTATTAAAGTTGCGGCAATGTCCGGTTCGGCAGATTAGGGGTTAAATTTTTTATTTAACTGCTTGCGATGTAGGGGGGCCTCGATTTAGGGGTTAATAGGTACTTTATGAGTGTTAGTGTACTTTTTATCACTTTAGTTAAGAGTTTTATACTACGGCGTTAGCCCATAAAACTCTTAACTACTGACTTTCAAATGCGTTAGGGATCTTGGAGTTAGAGGATGTACCGCTCACTTTTAGGAAGACTCGTAATACCGGCGTTAAAATCCCATTGAAAATATAGGATACGCAATTGACGTAAGTGGATTTGCGGTATTTTCGAGTCTGACCAAAAAAGTCAGCGGTACACCTGTACCTACAAGACTCTTAATACCAGCGGGCGTTAAAAAGCAGCATTGGGACCTCTCAGCACTGCTTTTTAACCCTAACGCAAGACTCGTAATCTAGCCGTTTGTGTTTACAATCTAAAATGGAAGTTTATACAATGAATCCACCACCCTTTCTGTAAAAAAATGCTTCCTCAGATTTCTCCTGAATCTGCTACCCTCTAACTTTAGATTGTGACCCCTTGTTTTGGCATTCATTTTTTTGTGAAAAACGCTTTCAGCATCTATTTATTAAGTCCCTTCATATATTTGAAGGTTTCTATCATGTTAATTCTTTCCCTTCTATCCTCTAAACTATACATATTTAGATCATAGAGTCTTTCTTTGTACGTTTTATATTTTAGACCATATACCATTTTAGTAGCCCTCCATTGGACAGCTTCTAATTTATTTATATCTTTCTGAAGATATGGTCTCCAGAACTGTACACAGTATTCCAGATTTGGTCTAACTAATGATCTGTAAAGTGGCATAAGAACCTTGCTATTTCTGCTACTAATACCTCTTCCAATGCAACCAAGTATTCGACTGGCCTTACTGGCTGCACTGCTGCACTGTGTACCAAATTTTAAATCATCTGAAATAATAATTCCCAAGTCCCTATCTTCTTTAGTTATAGTCAGTAATGTACCATTGAGACTATAATTGGCCTTTGGGTTTTTGGATCCTATTTGCATAATTTTGCTCTTGGTAATATTAAATTTCAGATCCCATTTATTTGACCAGTCCTCTAGTTTTTTTAATATCACAGTTCATTTGATCAACCCCTCCTGGAACGTCTACCCTGTTACAAATTTTTGTATCATCAGCAAACAAGCAAACCTTCCCCTTAAGCCACTTCCAATATCACTTATGAACATGTGAAACAAAACAGGCCCAAGAACTGACCCTTGGGGAACAGCACTAGTAACTGATGCCTCATTTGAATGTACTCCATTAATTGAAACCCTCTGTCGTCTATCTTTAAGCCAGCATTCTACCCGCTTTACAATCTTAGCATCTATTCCAAGGCAATACATTTTGTGAATAAGTTTGATGTGTGGGACGGTGTCATATACTTTGCTAAAGTCTAGATATGCAACATCTACGGCTCCTCCCTGGTCTATTATTTTAGTTACATGGTCAAATAAATCAATAAGATTAGTCTGATATGATCTTCCAGCAGTGAAACCATGCTGTCCTTTGTCTTCTAAGTTGTTTGTCTGAAGGAAAGATACAAGTCTATCCTTTAAAAGAGTTTCCATTAATTTCCCTGCAATTGAGGTCAAACTGACTGGCCTATAGTTAGCAGAATCTTTCCTACTACCCTTGAAACATCTTCCGCTGTAAAAAGAAAAGTACTACTAACATTATTATTTACAGTAATATCCCTTAATCTTACTATCTTTACCATCTGTTGTAAAGACTGAACAAAAGTAATCATTTAAACAGTTTGCTATTTGTTTATCTTCTTCCACTACTCTATCATCATTCTTGAGTCTAACTATCCCACTATAATAAATATATTAACCCCTAAATCGCCGCACTCCTGCCTCGCAAACATTAGTTAAATATTATATTAACCCCTAATCTGCCGTCCCTAACATCGATGCCACCTACCTATATTTATTAACCCCTAATCTGCCGCCCCCATCGTCGCCGCCACTATATTCAAGTTATTAACCCCTAAATCTAAGTATAACCCTAACACCCCCTAACTTAAATATAATTTAAATAAGTCTAAATAAAATTCCTATCATTAACTAAATTATTCCTATTTAAAACTAAATACTTACCTATAAAATAAACCCAAAGATAGCTACAATATAACTAATAGTTACATTGTATCTAGCTTAGGGTTTATTATTATTTTACAGGCAAGTTTGTATTTATTTAACTAGGTACAATAGTTATTAAATAGTTATTAACTATTTAATAACTACCTAGCTAAAATAAATACAAAAGTACCTGTAAAATAAAACCTAACCTAAGTTACACTAACACCTAACACTACACTAGATTAAATACATTTACTAAATTAAATACAATTACCTAAATTAAATTAGCTAAAGTACAAAACAAAAACACTAAATTACAGAAAATAATAAACAAATTACAATATATTTAAACTAATTACACCCAATCTAATAGCCCTATCAAAATAAAAAGCCCCCCCCCCCCAAAATAAAAAAAACCCTAGCCTAAATTAAACTACCAATAGTCCTTAAAAGGGCCTTTTGTGGGGCATTGCCAAAAAGTAATCAGATATTTTACCTGTAAAAAAAAATACAAACAACCCCCAAACAGTAAAAAACACCACCTACACAACCAACCCCCCAAATAAAATACTAACTAAAAAAACCTAAGCTCCCCATTTCCCTGAAAAGGGCATTTAGATGGGCATTGCCCTTAAAAGGGCAGTTAGCTCTTTTGCAAGCCCAAACCCTAACCTAAAAATAAAACCCACCCAATACACCCTTAAAAAAACCTAACACTAACCCCCTGAAGATCGACTTACCGGGAGAAGTCTTCATCCAAGCCGGGCGAAGTGGTCCTCCAGACGGGCAGAAGTCTTCATCCCTACGGCATCTTCTATCTTCATCCATCCGGCGCGGAGCAGGTCCATCTTCAAGACATCCGGTGCGGAGCATCCTCTTCCATTGAAGTCTTCTTACTAAATGACGGTACCTTTAAGTGACATCATCCAAGATGGTGTCCCTTAGATTCCGATTGACTGATAGAATTCTATCAGCCAATCGGAATTAAGGTAGAAAAAATCCTATTGGCTGATGCAATCAGCCAATAGGATTGAAGTTCAATCCTATTGGCTGATACAATCAGCTAATAGGATTGAGTTCGCATTCTATTGGCTGTTTCAATCAGCCAATACAATGTGAGCTCAATCCTATTGGCTGATTGGATCAGCCAATAGGATTGAACTTCAATCCTAATGGCTGATTGCATCGTTGGAAGAGGATGCTCTGTGTCATATGTCTTGAAGATGGACCCACTCCGCGCCAGATGAATGAAGATAGAAGATGCCTTTGAGGACTTCGGCCCGGCTTGGATGAAGACTTCTCCCGGTAAGTCGATCTTCAGGGGGTTAGTGTTAGGTTTTTTAAGGGTGTATTGGGTGGGTTTTATTTTTAGGTTAGGGACTTTGGGCTTGCAAAAGAGCTAACTGCCCTTTTACGGGCAATGCCCATCCAAAAGCCCTTTTCAGGGCAATGGGGAGCTTAGGTTTTTTTAGTTAGTATTTTATTTGGGGGGTTGGTTGTGTGGGTGGTGGGTTTTACTGTTGGGGCGGTTGTTTGTATTTTGTTTTTCAGGTAAAAGAGGTGATTACTTTGGGGCAATGCCCCACAAAAGGCCCTTTTAAGGGCTATTGGTAGTTTAGTTTAGGCTAGGGTTTTTTTTTATTGGGGGGGGGCTTTTTTTATTTTGATAGGGCTATTAGATTAGGTGTAATTAGTTTAAATATCTTGTAATTTGTTTATTATTTTCTGTAATTTAGTGGGGGGTTTTTTTTAACTTTAGCCAATTTAATTTAATTTAATTTCATTTAGGTAATTGTATTTAATTTAGTAAATTTATTTAATTGTAGTGTAGTGTTAGGTGTTAGGTTAGGTTTTATTTTACAGGTACTTTTGTATTTATTTTAGCTAGGTAGTTATTAAATAGTTAATGACTATTTAATAACTATTGTACCTAGTTAAAATAAATACAAACTTGCCTGTAAAATAAAAACAAACCCTAAGCTAGCTACAATGTAACTATTAGTTATATTGTAGCTAGCCTAGGGTTTATTTTATAGGTAAGTATTTTGTTTTAAATAGGAATTATTTAGTTAATGATTTAGTTAATGATAGGAATTTTATTTAGACTTATTTAAATTATATTTAAGTTAGATGGGGGTTAGGGTTAGACTTAGATCTAGGGGTTAATAACTTTAATATAGTGGCAGCGACGTTGGGTGCGACAGATTAGGGGTTAATAAATGTAGGAAGGTGACGGCGATGTTAGGGACGGCAGATTAGAGGTTAATAAAATTTAACTAGTGTTTGCGAGGTGGGAGTGCGGCGGTTTAGGGGTTAATATATTTATTATAGTGGCGGCAATGTCCGGTTCGGCAGATTAGGGGTTAAAAAAAAATTCAAGTGTTTGCGATGTGGGAGGGGGCTTGGTTTAGGGGTTAATAGGTAGTTTATGGGTGTTAGTGTACTTTTTAGCACTTTAGTTAAGAGTTTTATGCTACGACGTTGTAGTGTAAAACTCTTAACTACTGACTTTAAAATGCAGTACCAGTCTTGACAGGAGAGGGTGTAACGCTCACTTTTTTGGAAGATCCGTAATACCGGCGCTATGCAAGTCCCATTGAAAAAAGACGATACGCAATTTATGTAAGTGGATTTGCGGTATTTCCGAGTCTGGCCAAAAAAGTGAGCGGTACACCTGTACCTCCAGGACTCGTAATACCAGCGGGCGTTAAAAAGCAGCGTTGGGACCTTTTTAAGCCTAGCGCAAGACTCGTAATCTAGCGGTATAATTTTTAAAGTCAACATTATGTGCTAATCTTTAGGAATTTATAATATGATATTTCTCTTTTTGATAATATATCAGTACGCATGTATGCATTTGAGATTGAAACACCATAGATTTCTTTTAGATACATGCCCATGGATTGACTTTGGAGACTCCAACAATTGTATAATATGGGAGTATGTAATATGATCAAATCTAAAACGCCACTCCACATAGCCTTTAAAACAAGGTAATCACTGATTAACATATAGATTAAGATGATTGTCTTTGCAATCTTAAATAGAATTATTTTAAGCTTGATGGTTCAATCAATTACTATTCAGAATCTATACAAGGTAGATACTACCGTTCATATTAAATATTAAGGATAGAATGGTATCTATCTGACATTACTTTTACAGAGTATGTTTTGTGAATATCTCTTTTCCATTAGGATTAAATGTATGTCAGCCCAATATTAATAGACACATTCAGAATAGCATTTTCTAGGTTAGAGGAATATTAATGTTTGTTTGAGTGAAATGGACACTCTTTACATAAATCATTTGCAAATCCCTTTACATAGCATACATCATGAAATTAAATCAATGAATTTCAACACGATTATGTTTTATGTATACTTAGAAGTGGATGAGAAGCTCAGAACAGTGATGACCTAATGAGATGATCTGCATTTAGGCACTCAGATGAATAGCAATGACTGTCTGTACAATCATAAGATGAATAGTGGGGATTTGGATGTAATATGCATGTGACATCATGATATTATTACTGACAATTCATACATAAATAGGAAAAGAAATAAAAACATATGTTCATTCTGCATGATATAGAAAGGGGGGCAGTAGTGTATTGACAAAATAATAGAACAATATATTTTAAAGGGACAAAGCTGTAGACTTTATTTTTCAACAATAGTATGATTTGGAAACAATAGTACACGTTAGATACATGTTATATATATTTGACCTACCATCAGACTCTGAGGGAGCCACTTCCTCCTCCACCACACATGTTGTTACCTCAATATCTGTAAAACATAATATGTTGTGTACACGTTAAAATCAAATATTATAACATGTGTTACTGTTGCTCAAGGACACACATCAATGTTGCATTAAAGAGATACTGAACCAAAGTTAGGAATGTCATAATTTTGATGGAGCATGCAAATAAAGTAAAATACTGTATATAATTATCGATGATTATTAATTAAATGTGATTGTCTGTATTTTATAAATCAGGAAAAAAGCATAGTACATGGAACATTTAATAGTTCTCATGTGTGTATCACTTGATGATTGTTGTCTACATTTATAAAAAATATCAACCAAGGTGTAGACTAAGAAGCTTTGAGATCTTAATATTAAAATAAATAAAAATATATATCATTAGAGGAGTCCATTATAAGTTTTATTTAAATGGAATGCTTCATCATAATCATGATCAGAATATTTTGTAAAAATACACCTTTAATGACATATGAATGAGTCAATGGACTTACCAGAACCCTGCAAAGGCAGGTCTGTGTCAGTGCTGGATCCCTCAGAGTTTGTCACAATAACTAGATCTATTAATGATATAAAAAAATATTATGTAACACAATTTGTACATCAACTTTAAATATACATATTTTTGTATTCCAAAATAACATTATTCTAAACTATTTTAAATAATATCTTTTGAAATGTGAAGACTAGACCACTAATATGAAAAATAAATTCATTAGTTCATCAAGGTGAGTGGAAAGAAAATGATGTCTTTCACATATGTCCGATTTCTTAAAATATTAGACAGACAATTCTTATCATATTAATCTATGGCATATCTACAATTAACTATTGGTCCCTCTTTGCAAAAGAATCCAGACAGACAACACTTTGAATAACAACTGGTGACAACTAGAGCATAATACATGTGGCACATATATACATTTGTGCAATGTACAGTAATCTGGTTTCTGACACAACACATATTGTTAACAATGCAAGACATAAGATATATTTTAAACTATGTCATCATGGTACATTTCGAATTTTCTTAGATATAAAGATAGTAAGAGAGTGAAAGATATGATTAAAACAGTATTGTTTCATAAAAACAGTGTAATCATTACTAAAGATATTGTTTATCTATAGATAAATTCCATACAAATATTTGAGAATGTCACTCTAAAGGAATTGTCTATTCTATATGTTGATGTAATGAATCGGAGAGAGCATGCAATTTCAAATATATATATAATTTCCTATTATTATCATGAATCTTTAATTATCCTTCTATCGTAATGATAAGAAGAAAATATTAAAGCATATGAGATGTATATTTATTTATTCTGCACATGTGTAAAAATGTGTTAGTGTTGTCTAAATGTAGCCAACAGCTGTAAAGCACTAGTGATGTCACGAACCTAAAAATTTGGGTTCGCGAACAGAGAACTCGAACTTCCACAAAAGTTTGCGAACAGGCGAACCGGGCGAACCGCCATAGACTTCAATAGGCAGGCGAATTTTAAAACCCACAGGGACTTTTTCTGGCCACATTAGTGATGGAAAAGTTGTTTCAAGGGCACTAACACCTGGACTGTGGCATGCCGGAGGGGGATCCATGGCAAAACTCCCATGGAAAATTACATAGTTGATGCAGAGTCTGGTTTTAATCCATAAAGGGTATAAATCATCTAACATTCCTAAATTGTTTGGAATAACGTGCTTTAAAACATCAGGTATGATGTTGTATCGATCAGGTAGTGTAAGGGTTACGTGTAAGGGTTACGCCCACTTCACAGTGCGCAGTGTAGGTGATATACCTGCCCTGACCATGCTTTGCAGACCAGGTATCAGTGGTCAGATGGACCCTTGCCCCAACACTGTGTGCCAGACATCCCATTATAGCAGACTTATATGGCTTTGGCGTTGTTTTTTGGTAATTAGAAGGCTGCTAAATGCCACTGCGCACCACACGTGTTTTATGCCCAGCAGTGAAGGGGTTAATTAGGGAGCATGTAGGGAGCTTGTAGAGTTAATTTTAGCTTAAGTGTAGTGTAGTAGACAACCCAAAGTATTGATCTAGGCCCATTTTGGTATATTTCATGCCACCATTTCACCGCCAAATGCGATCAAATTTAAAAAAAAACTTAATTTTTTTCGCAATTTTAGGTTTCTCACTGAAATTATTTACAGCTTGTGCAATTATGGCACAAATGGTTGTAAATACTTCTCTGGGATCCCCTTTGTTCAGAAATAGCAGACATATATGACTTTGGCATTGCTTTCTGGTAATTAGAAGGCCACTAAATGCTGCTGCGCATCACACGTGTATTATGGCTAGCAGTGAAGGGGTTAATTAGGTAGTTTGTAGGGAGCTTGCAGGGTTAATTTTACCTTTAGTGTAGAGATCAGCCTCCCACCTGACACATCAGACGCCCTGATCCCTCCCAAACAGCTCCCTTCCCTACCCCACCCCACAATTGTCCCCGCCATCTTAAGTACTGGCAGAAAGTCTGCCAGTACTAAAATAAAAGGTTTTTAATTTTTTTTAATTTTTTTAGCATATTTACATATGCTGTGGTGTAGCATCCCCCCTTAGCCCCCAACCTCCCTGATCCCCCACAAAACAGCTCTCTAACCCTCCCCATCTGCCATATTGGCGGCCATCTTGGGTACTGGCAGCTGTCTGCTATTATTTCACAGTCAAAAAAGTTTTAGTTTTTTTTAAATGTACAGTACTGTTACACCAGATATGAGTGGTGGCACTGGGCAACTGGGCACAGTATACGCTGTGAGCCTGACACACACGCTGGCAGGCAGGCAACTGCAATTAGATTACACAGGAAAAAAAAAAAAGCAGACTGATGTTCTAGCCCTAAAAAGGGCTTTTAGGGGTGGTGTCCTTACAGCAGAGATCATATGAGTCCTTCAGGACTGTAGTGGACACTGAATACACTAGCCTAGCTATCGATTTCCCTATTAAATCAGCAGCAGCTACACTGTCCCTCCTCTCACTAAGAATGCAGCTTCCAAATGAATCTAAAATGGATGCTGTCCAGGAGGTGGGAGGGTCTGGGAGGGAGGGTCTGCTGCTGATTGGCTGTAATGTGTATTCTGACCGTGAGGTACAGGGTCAAAGTTTACTCAATGATGACGAATAGGGGGCTGATCGAACATCGCATATATTCACCCGCCAAGGCGAACGCGAACATGCTATGTTCGCCGGGAACTATTCGCCGGTGAACAATTCGCGACATCACTATCAAGCACTACCCAGGTGCAGAATACAGAATTGGCAAGACCCTAATATTACATTCAAATAAAGATAGCAAGAATCAGAGGAATATCTTCGAATACTAATAAATTGAGATTTGGATTACAATGGATTTCGATCTCTGAATCATGATTCTTCTTTTTAAATACACTTGAAATCAAATTAGAGGATCCATGTTAATATAGATCAATGTGAATGGATTAGGCAATGTTATGACAAAATTTGTAAGACAAAAGTAAAGTATAATGAGACATACCAGACTGGGACAAACCTGAGCTTGAGGGTCCAGCACCAACATCCATCTCTGTAAAATATTAAATCAGGATTGGATATCATTAATACAACTCAGAACTTTGACACGAACAATCATACATTGTTTCTCAAATTGACAAAGTTAAACATTCTAATTCTTCACGTGAGTTCATGGTTTTCAAAAATGTATTTATAAATAAAGAGATCATGTATATTTTTATTCAAGCTTTTATGTTGTTGACTGTCTCTTTAAGTCATTTTATGTCTTCTTGCATTGTCATCAATTGTTAGACATTGAGCGGTCATTTTTTAGTTTTATATTGCTAGTATAGCTTATGTAATTTATAAGATTGAAAATCAGTATACTGTATTCTTAACTTTTTAAATAATATATACATAATATATACATTTGACAAACATGTCTAAAGTAAAGCAATGCCACTGTTACAGCAAACCCATGTTCACGTCTCTGCACAATTATAACTTCCATGAGCATTGCGCAATAATTAAAAGCGTAATTACGCATCCGTGATTATGAATTGAATTTGATCTAGTAGTGTGATGAGTATAATTTGTAAATCTTTAGAATATATTTACAATTCTGTGTATCACAATATTCCAATACGATCATTGTAAAGATTGAATAATACGAATTAATATTTCTAACTTTTCTATGAATCGATATTCAAGGTATGAAATGGCGGAGGATAGGGATTTCACGGATGCACAATTCCATTTTAGCTCTGTGACGCATATTCGGGAGAGCACAAGAAAAAGCATTATTCCTATTTGATGTGTGACGAATCTAAATTCAGATGTCTACCATCATATGTAACGTTTGTTGGGAGATCTATATAGGTTAAATATATGACTATATACACATTGCTTAAATATATACTCAAATATTAATATATTATATGAAGTCTGATATTTACCTGGTTCAGCCTCTCAACTTCCTTCTCCCAGGTCACCGATTGGAGCTGCTGCTGCACTGGCTTCTGGGTCTTGAGAGTCAGAGCCAGCAGCTGGGGACTGAGAAGGAGCCGAGGAGCGTGCAGAAGCAAATCTGCGGGGGAAACTGAGATTGAGGAGGGCGCATAAAGTCTCCTCATAAGGTTGTAGGAAAAAGACACCCAGAGGGCCCTCTTAATCGACGGCTTTGTCGACACCTTCTGAGTCCCAAACAGCTGCGGATAAAACTCCTCGACCACGTTGACCAGTGCATTACTTTCCACCCGTGTGAACCTTGGAGCCATCCTGTTGGTTTTCGGGATATATGTACAGTATATATTTATATATATATATAATATAAATGTACCAACCGGCAGAGAACTGTCAAAAATGGCAACGTGTAATGGACTTTTATATTGCGAAGTAAACATGAGATGCACCATGGGACATGGTATCTGATCATCTGATTGGATAAAATAATGTAATTTTGTAAACATGTCTGTGAGGCTATACTGAGTCAGGTTATGTTTGTGTGATGAACTCTGATTGGCCGTTACTTAATGTTTCATGGATTCATATTTTTGTAACTTCCCTACACATACCTCCTGGGGGTGCTGCTACTACATTTGGCATGTAGAATAAATTAGAATTTATGAGAATGGTATGCATATATATGTGACGCATATATAATATACGGAATCCGTTAAATATTAATATTTTAGGTTGACATTTGAAATAGATTGTATTTTTCCTCACAATAGTAAATATAATTGTCACATTAGTAAATGTTTATTACACATTTGGATGTTTAATATTGTTCAAGCTCTTTATTAAAAGTTTAAAAATATTTTACAATCCTAAAAGTAAAGATTGTATGTATCCACTGTTTATTAAATAAATATTGTGACTCATTGTGAAGTATTTACAGTGCTCGATTAAATGTATTTACAATCCTAACAATGCACATTGATTGTGCGCTAGTGCGTGAAATTATATTCGAGTTTACATAGATGTGAATCTTGTGTTGAAAGATAAGTTTACCACGCTATATTTCAATAATGGTGAAATGCGTAATTTGTATTTATAATGGACGTTACTTTTGGAACTATAAAGGGAATTTTTATAATTAACGTTTATGTTCCTTGATTTATAAAAAAAATAGAGCATGTATTTGTCTGAAATGCTCACATATCATTTTTATTTTCATGGTGTCTTTGTTGTTAAGGAGCAGATATGCAATAGTGTGAAGTATCTAAAGACATCTGTCTAACCATTGCAACTATGCATTGTAGCACGCCCAGAAATAAGTAGATATCTCCCAGTAATGCTTTGCTGCTCATAAGCCTATGCATATAGTTTGCGCAAATTTAGGATAACATGAGAATGAACCATATGTGATTATTGAAGTCCATTTTTATTTTAGATTCAAATCTGCTTTGTCTAAATCATGGAAGATTAACTTTGGTTTGCATTTCCCTTTCACTACAAATGAAATAGCCATCACAAGCTATTAACTCTAACTAAATATTTGACATAATAGCCAATATTCTAATAGTAAATATGCAATGGGATATTTTATAAAGAAATATAAAGTCATGTCTAAATATGAAAATATATTTAAATAGCTGAGTGTATACTCTGTGAAAGGTTAGATACATTTAAAGGGACAGTAAACCAAAAATAGATATTTACTTTAATACACATTACGGCATACTCGAGCCTGTTTTATGAATATACATTTGACCTGTGTGAGGATATTGTATGTAAACTGTCCACTAATCTCCCTCCTTTGATTGAGATTTGGAATGGTTCAGTGCAGACTCTTAAAGTGACAGCAGACTATATTATGTCTGAAATTAATTTTTTCCTGTTTGTCTATGAATTATTATTATTTGGAAGTCACAACAAAATTAAATTTTCTTAGCTTGTAGATATAAGCTGATCTCCTAACTTTATCCCACTGTTTACATATACATCTTATATCTGCAAAATAATAAACCTAAATGTTTAAATCTTGTATTACAATATATAAGGTATGCCCCACTTGGAGTGAAATATCTAATAATGGCTGTGTTTACACAGCTTTGCCTTAAGGACAAAAACATTATGAATAGCTGGAGATACCATAGGAGAAAAAATATTGGAAAATAAAAATGAAGGGTAACATAAATACTTGTAAACAATTTTATACACTCCAGCAGGTAAAGAGGATCATTGTGAGACATTATATGTTGAAATATCTATGAGTTAACTGTTCCATCAAATGACTCCACTAGAGTGAAAGTCATCAATATGGCATAGAATAACTAGCTCTGTCTAAATGTGAAAATAATCTTAGCTATCATGTTTTCTTTAAAGATCATTTAATCTACCTAGGTTACCTTGCAAATAATGATAACATAATAACTAAGCTATATTTATTTTAAGAATATGTTAAATAAATATTTATAAACAATTATAGATATTAGAATGTGACTATATATATATATATATATATATATATATATATATTAAACTACAATGTCACTTTAATCTAACAAGTTCACCCTAAACATTTTAGAATGTGAATATATATATATATATATATATATATATAAAAAAAAAATATATATATATATATATATATATAAATTAAACTACACTGTCACTTTAATCTAACAAGTTCACCCTAAACAATTCTTAAAAGTGATATGGCCAAAGCTGTTATGTCGAATTTATAAAGACAGCTGCTCCTTAACCTATCTGCCTGCTCTGAGCAGGCGGACAGACATCGCTGCAATTCAACCCGATCGAGTAAGATTGGGTTGATTGACACCCCCTGATGACGGCCGATTGGCCGCGAATCTACAGGGGGTGGCGTTGCACCAGCAGCTCACAAGAGCTGCTGGTGCAATGCTAAATACGGAGAGCATATTGCTCTCCGCATTCAGCGAGGTCTGGGGGACCTGATTGGCACTGTCAGATCAGGTCCGCCAGACCTTTAATAAACATTCCCTTTAATAGCATGCATTGTGCAAACTAACCTGGATGTATGGTCTTTAAAAGTTGATTCTATTCAAAATATCAGTTTATCTTCATTATGCTTCATATTCATCACTTTCCAAATAGAGGATTGTGAAATACCCTCTAAAAGAAAAGAGGAAACATAAATGTTTGCCATAGGATGTATCCTGCATCCCCAGTCTTGTTCCAGAGAATTGTGTCCACTTACCATGTGAACGTGTCTTGGTATGTTTTACGAAGTCAGCACAGTTGAAAAACAATGCCACACACATGATCACATTGGTATTCTTCACTTTCAGTCTGGTATTCTTCACTTTCAGTCTGTAGATGAAGTCATCTCCCTAATGGAAAATAGAGTGTACATCAAATCTCTAATAAAAATGTGACAAAGTTCTGCAATGGATCAGGGTCCAACCCCTCCCCCATCTGGTTCCATACAATGGGTATACTTACAATGTGAAGGTGTATTTATATGTTTATCAAAGTCAGCACAGTTGAAAGACAATGCCACAGACAGGATCACATTGGTATTCTTTACTTTCAGTCTGTAGATGAAGTCATCTCCCTAATGTAAAATATATTGAAAATCAAATATCTAAACAAATTGTACATAGTTTTTCATCCCTCCCCTAACACTACCTATTTCTTATTGTTTATATCAATAGCTTACTAAGCATATGTAGCCTGTTTTGTGTTATGTTCTCACAATCAAGTGTTAAGCTGAGTCACATACATTATGCAAACTTAACCTCTGATGTATGACTTTGGCAATGCTATGTGCTTTAGAGTATCCCTTTATCTGCTATCTGTGGCATGTATTCCTTTCAGAATATCTAAAGTCTAATAATGTCTAAACTAAATAATACATTGAAACTACTTGTACTTGTATACCATATGATGGATCATTGTGCAAAATCCCCCCCTGTCTCAGTCCATACAATGTGTATACTTACCATCTGATGTTTTCTTAAAAAATCATGTGGCAAAGTTATTACAGGAGCCAATGCCAGAATCATATGATGTCTAAATTACCTATGATAATAAAATATAATTTATATTTTGCAATAAACATTTCTTGAACAATCCTAACATGTTCGCACAATTCTACTTTCATTTTGCTAAAAGTCTCACATATTCGCAATGCTCCTATATAACTTATAGTATTTACCGTCTCAAGTGGCAGTTGATTATGTTGTTTCTGATATTGACCCCCTCGTCCCGGAATGGTTAGGTCTCGGGCCGCCTGGATGGCCTGCAGCGTCCCAGCCCGCTGAGCTATGTTATGCAGGACGCTGCCGGCTATAACGATCTTCACCACCTTACTAGGGCTGTATTGGAGGGCTCCTCCAGACCTGTATAGGCATCTTAACCACATTTTGAGGAGCCCAAACATCTGCTCCACTACAGCCCTAGTCCGCTTGTGCGCCCGATTAAAGCGCACCTTGGTGTCATCAGCCGGGTTATTTATAGGCGTAATGAGCAAAGGTCGGCTCATGTAACCCGAATCACCTATAAATAATGATCATGCCAAAATGTCAATATTACAAATATCTTACAAATTATGATATGAAATACATTTAAATAAAATGATACAATGCATTTGTGTATACGAAAATCGCCTAAACTAGACATTTGTGGAATAAAATAAATGGTTAAAGTGCATCCTATATCTGCCCATTTAATCTATGACCTGCTACATATCTGTTTTTCGCTAAAACTAGACATTTGCTGAAAGAGAAATAAATGGTAAAGCCCATCCTATATCTGCCCATTTAAGCTATGACCTGCTACATATCTGTTTTTTGCTAAAACTAGACAATTTGCTGAAAGAGAAATAAATTATTAAAGCGCATCCTACATCAGCCCATTTAAGCGATGACCTGCTACATATCTGTTTTTCTCTAAAACTAGACATTTGCTGAAAGAGAAATAAATGGTTAAAGCGTATCTTATATCTGCCCATTTAAGCTCTGATCTGCTACATATCTGTTTTTCGCTAAAATTAGACATTTGCTGAAAGAGAAATAAATGGTTAAAGCGCATCCTATATCTGCCCATTTAAGCTATCACTTGCTAAATATCTATTTTCCGCTAAAACTAGACATTTGCTGAAAGAGAAATAAATTATTAAAGCGCATCCTATACCTGCCCATTTAAGCAATGACCTGCTACATATCTGTTTTTCGCTAAAACTAGACATTTGCTGAAAGAAAAATAAATGGTTAAAGCGCATCCTATATCTGCCCATTTAAGCTAAGACCTGCTACATATCTGTTTTTCGCTAAAACTAGACATTTGCTGAAAGAGAAATAAATGGTTAAAGTGCATCCTATAGCTGCACATTTAAGCTATGACCTGCTACATATCTGTTTTTTGCTAAAACTAGACATTTGCTGAAAGAGAGAAATAAATAGTTAAAGCGCATCCTATAGCTGCACATTTTGCACATTACACAAACATAACTGTTTGCGAACATTACAGTGGCAATTGTCTAACTACTTAACCACTTAACCATGCTGTGCACAAGTACTTACCAACGAGCCACCCATGGGGAAACTGTCTGTCCTCAAACTGCTGCCAGAGTGAGGACTGCCTGAGGATACGAGCATCATGACAAGCCCCCCCGAAATTTGCGCACACCTGCATAATCCACATCCGTTAATCGCAAACGAACTGCACGTTGAGACTATGAAAATGTTTGCGATTTTGGAAGGGCTGATCATCTGCTGGAGCACGCAGCTCAATGTGGGTGCAATCTATTGCATTAAAAATATTGGGCATTTGAGCTATTGCATAGAATTCCCTCTTGATGCGCCTCCAATCGTCATCATTTTGAGGGAATCTTATGTAAAGCTTACAAACTCGTACCATGGCATTCAGAAACTTGTCAAAAACCACAGAAAAGGTACCCTGAGACAACCCATGCATGTACCCCTCTGAGGATTGAAAATATCTGAAGGCCAGGTCGTGTATACAGCATAGCATCTTGGTCATGCCAGGGATTGCAGACCGCATACGTTTACGTGACTCCAGATGAGGTTTAAGTAATTCGTAAATGCCCATGAGTTGCTCTCGATTGAGCCTATACTTGTCATAAACCTTGAAGTCGCTCATGTTCTCAAAGGAGGTCCTCACCCTTTCAACACGAGGACCTCTGATCAGACGTTCCTAACGCCTCTCTTGGAGACGCCGATCCCGCCTGATTCTGTTGTACAAAACTTGTCCAACAGCACCTGAACAAGCTAACTGCAGATCATCCATATTTGCCAACCCAAGCAGCACAAAGCCAAACAGCAGAGCAAACGCACAAGGAGTAACAAGGTATGCAAAAACACAAAAGCGATTTGATACAATGTCGATCACCAGGGACACTTTGGCCATGTTGTTTGGGGGATTTATAGTGCAAAATGTCCACTGGTAGCATGTTTGTAATGATTGCTGATTGTATCCACTTGATTGTATGTGAGCGGCGCGAATGCTTTCAAAGTGGACGTTTTTTAGGTGTTTGCTGAAATGTTGTTTTCCCCAATAAATTATAATGTGAAAGTGTTAAAGTATAAAATGTAACATGCACAGTGCATCTGCGTAATGTTTGTTCATATGCGTAACAAATACTTATTAAACGCGATGTTATAGTAGAAAGCACACATCCACGCTAACTTGATTGAAAGTGCATACTTGTGTATAATGTGTGCATAGACATGGCATAGAATCTGATCAATCAATGTAGCTGCAATATTGTTGCAAAGTAACGGCTGACTCTCTAATATTCTATATATAAGTGATTGGCGAGATGTCAATATTTTACGCGTCCCATTAAAATTGCAATAATAATGAAGATCTTCTGGCTGACATCTCTAATATTGTATATATAAGTGATTGGCGAGATGTCAATACTTTACTTGTCACATTAAAATCTCAATAATAATGAAGATCTTCCAACCTCTCGTCTACATATATGTAATATTGTAATATTAAGTGAGAAACTGCTGAAATGGGCGGTACAGTCCTAATGTTGTAATCTGTATGGTTGAAGCTTAAAATGATGTCAACATATTAGCAACCTGCCTGTCTAGTTTGCAAATCTTCATTGTGTTGTATTTTGCAACATTCTTCTTGTGTGCTGATTAAAAAGATAAAGGTGTGCTTTGTTGTTGTGTGATGCATGTTATGTACATCTATGTATGTATTGTGATTCTCTCCCAGATATGTTCATTTATATAAAGCAGTATAGCATTGTTGTTCCTTCCCAAAAAGCAACAACTCTAATAATTTTCTACTGATATCTTATTATTGTACGTAATTCCTAATAGTATCTAATTTTTAAATTATGATGTTAAAGGGACAGTAAACCCAGCCAATATTTCTCTTTCCTGATTGAGAGAATCTAATGTTAACCAACCTTCCAATGTACTTGTATGATGTAAATGTGTTCATTGTTTGTATATGGTTGGTTAAATGATTAGCAATGCACATGTGTGAGGCAATGACAAAAGGCATGTATGTGCAGCCATCAATCATCATCTGGTGAGCCTATCTAGATAGGCTTTTCATCCAAGCATATGACTTGAATAAATGAAATGCTATAATAGACGTAAATGAGAGAAGTGTTTAAAATTGCCAACTGTTTGTGAATAATGAAATGTTAAAAAGTTTTTTTTCTGTCTATTTAAATATGATTTAATTCTTGAAACCAATTTTGTATTGTTGATGATCGAATTGATGGAGATTTCTAGTTGATGTAATGTAATTTCGTAAAAGATTTAGATGTTGTAGTGAACACAAGTAAAACCCATAATTCCAGTGTGAAATAATCTATTTCTTGATCTATTTGTGATAGCGGGACCAACGCAAGAATGAATGAATTAGCGCCACAATTATGCTATTATGAGTTTTAAAGGAGAAAATTATCTTGTGCGTTAGGGAACTCTGCCGGTCGCGTGCACGAGCACGTATTCCCCATAGAAGTCAATGGAGGCTAGAAATTTCTTTAAAAAAAACTTCAACACTTGTGTTGAGCATAAAGTGAGCGACGTCATGTCCTGTTAAAAAGTAGCTAAATCGTGTTAATTTCATATTTTTAAAATGTTTTATGTATGTAATGTGCTGTATATTGTTTGTAGGGTATCTAATTCTGTATGTATGTGATGCTATTTGTACGTAGATGTAGCTATATGAGTGTATGTTCACGTATTTCTATGTAAGTCAATGTAAAATGGGATTGTGTGCATTTTTTTTCAAACACCCGAGATCTCGTAACTTTGATCCGTTATATTTTGTAAATGAAAAAATAAAATTACAAAATACAAAATTGCATAGTGTTTGTATGAGTGTAAGTATACTTTGTATGATATTTGAAAAAAAATTCATGAATGTTTTTGGTATCGGGATATCAATAACTATTGGGTCTGTATGAGTGTTAGGGATTTGAGCGTAGATTGCGTATTTGTGGCGCTACATAAACTTGTAATAGCAGCGTTAGGGAAAATTAAGCATTAGGGGACATAACGATGCTATTTGAGTCATAACGCAAAACTCGTAATCTAGCTGTTAGTTTAAGAGAGCACAGCCAGTAACTATCTTAAATAAACAAAAAAAATTAGAGTGAGCTGAGCTTGTGGAACTCCCAAAAAGTCACCCAAGACAATATATTATTAGCAAGCAACTAGAAAATTATAATAATATTTAACTAACTACTCCAGTGAGAACTTCAAATAAAATGAATAATGCAAGAAATAACTATAATAGCAAAATAAATATATATTGACCGTTGTAAAACTTTCTCCCTTGAGTCACAATTTCAGCAACAATAATAATCACTAGGACACTGTGCTTTCTTCTCTTCTGTTCAACTTCAGGGCTTGTTTTCTGCTGCTGCCAGCCTGCAAGTCTGAATGAAAAAATGTCACATTTAGCACAACCCTTGAGGAAAGCTAAAGCACATTGCACTGCGTGTGACAGTAATCCAACCCACAAAATTAAAATAATATGATTGTTTGACTAGAAGACTATCACTGTGACAGTAATCCAACCCACAAAACAAAAGGAATGATCTGATTGGAAAGAAATCCATAGAAGAATATGACACTACACTCATTTTAATAAAAACGAATGTATTCAAATTGATTCGTTGTCACTTGTTAGTTATGTTACGTCGATTCGGATTGGTCAAAAATATCCAACTTATACATTACATAACCATACTAGTCCAAAACCGAAGTTAAAAATGTTACCTGTTTAATCTCACTCATATTTTAATTATTTGATAATAATATCTCATATTCTAACGATTTTGTGGTTCTTTGGATTTAATAACAATATTTTTTTTTAAAAAAGACAACCTCGCCACGCACATCCGAATGAAACAGAATAACTCTGAACGATGCGGAACAAATTCATTCTGATATGTATGCTTTCGGCAAGGATTTGATTCGGATATTCGAATTGGTCCGAAGCTCCAAATTCGATCAATTTCATCCGAATTCGAAATGAAACGAATCGCACATGTATAATCCTTACTATGCTGTGGACAAGGATACTACAAGTCCCTGCATTCTGAATCCTTACTATGCTGTGCACGAGGATACTACAAGTCCCAGCATGCTGAATTCTTACTATGCTGTGCACAATGAGACTACAAGTCCCAGCATGCTGAATTCTTACTATGCTGTGCACGAGGACATTAAAAGTCCCAGCATTAATAGCAGATAGTGAATAATGTTAACATAAGTGTAAAGTTGAGGGCTATGTACCAGTACCTGCAGGGACAGTTTGCTTTGGTACACAGTTCGCAGAATTATTTTATTTATTTATTTAAACTGGGAACCCACTACTATATATATTGCTGTATGTATATATACATTTCAAAGCCATGTATTAAAATGATGAACTCTCATCAAGAAAAACTGAAAACAAGGCCAAAAGTCATGGACATACAGAGTATATATATATATATATATATATATATATATATATATATTGACAAAACAGATCAGCACTCACCAACACTTTAACCACTCAGTGCACGGCCAAAAAGTAAATACAATAATGTGTATTGCATAAGGGCAAGACCTGGTGATGATCTCTGTAGTCCCTCGCAAAGAAAGCCAGCACACGAGATTTAGAACAACACACCTTCCTTTAATGCAAAAGTAGCATAACGTTTCAGCTCCCACATGATGCCTGACTTATTCTCATGAACTGCTGCATGTGATCAAAGCTCCAGTGGGAGCTGAAACGTTATGCTACTTTTGCATTAAAGGAAGGTGTGTTGTTCTAAATCTCGTGTGCTGGCTTTCTTTGCAAGGGGCTACAGGGATCATCACCAGGTCTTGCCCTTATACAATACACATTATTTTATTTTTATATATATATATATATATATATATATATATATATATATATATATATATAAAAATAAAGCCAAAAGAGATTCAGCACTCACTAACCAAACCAGCAACTGGGGTGCAATTCAAAGTTAATAAAGTTATAGATGCAGGAAAGCACTCGCCGTTACTATAAATTAGTTTATTAACGTGATAAACGTTTTCGGGGTCTCCCCAGTCCTCAGACCAAACCTAATTAAATCTATAACTCTCTCTTTCTCTCTCTCTCTCTCTCTCTCTCTCTCTCTCTCTACTCTCTCTCTCTCTCTCTCTATATATATATATATATATATATATATATATATATATATATATATATATATATATATATATAAACAACAATGGATAGGTATATGCACTCTCACCACCGTCCTGCAGCTGCCAGGGTGCTCTTGAAAGATATGCAGCAGAAAATAAGAAAAAGCACTCACTGGACTTTAGACATCAATGTGAAATTTATTTGTGACGTTTCGGGACCTCATACGTCCCTTCTTCTGACAGCCAGAATGCACAAACTAACAAACTTAAATAGGCCTGTAGGCCCCTCCCTAGAACAGGTCACCAATCCTTGGAGACCGTATGCAAAACACAGGGCTGTACCACTTGGAAGCCCTTGTTCACATTCGGTTATATGTGTGGTAGGTTGATGAAGTATGGGCCCCCTTACAGTATACACACTTGGTAATTGGATATTATGCACCATGGAAGGTGGAGCACAGGGATGGCAAGCCGTGGTCTTGCAAGATTATACTGACTATAAAAAAAGAGGTGATGCGTCAGTTGGAGGATAAAGATACCTACAGTACCCTTAGGGGCGATCCAACTAAAAAATTCAAGTGTATACTAGATGATTTAATCCAGCAGCTGCATAGCAGCAATCTGATTGACAAAAACACCTGTGAATACATGACAATAGGATTCCCCAGGATACCGGTACTTTACATGCTACCTAAGGTACATAAGATCCTCACGGATCCATCAGGGAGACCAATCGTTTCTGCGATTGGTTCCCTACTACAACTGATATCAACATATATCGACCACATACTTCAACCAATGGTCCGGAACATACCTTCGTTCCTACTTGATTCATCGGCTATGATCAAGCTACTAATGGAGCTACCCCCCTTGACTGAGGAAATACTGCTGGTCACACTGGATGTGACCAGCCTATACACAGTTATACCACATCAAGAGGGAATAGCAGCAAATAGGAGACAACTGGTCAAGTACCCCTACATCGGCCCCCCAGCAGATGCTGTCTGCGAGATGTTGAGGTTGTGTTTGGAACTCAACTATTTCCGTTTTGAACGCACACTCTATTACAAATAGCTGGGGCCGCAATGGGGTCAAATATGGCCCCCTCATATGCCAACCTGTTTATGGCCGAATTGGAGAATGGTGGCACAGGATTATTCCATGACCCTAGGATACATCTATTTAAAAGATACATAGAGGACCTGTTCATACTATGGAAGGGCACTGAAGAAGAACTGTTGCATTGGTTTGAGGAGCTGAACATAGTCCACCCCACAGTGAAATTTAAAATCACATATGACAAAGAAACAGAGGACTTTTTGGACATAAGAATTATCCGACAAGGGGAGACCCTTATTACCACCCTCTTTAGTAAACCTACAGATAAGAATTTGATCCTTCATGCTTCAAGTTGCCACCCTCCTAGCTTGAAGAAAGCACTTCCCATTTCCCAATTTAAAAGAGTGACTAGGAACAACACTAACAAAGAACGCAGGGATATACAAATGGCTGAAATGGAGAAAAAATTCCAACATAGGGGTTACCGTCCCAGGAACCTAAAAAGTAGTAGGGAAGCGACAATGAGAGATACTCAATGAGAATTACTGTATGCCACTAAAAACAGAGAAAGAGAGAGTAAGCTGACCTTCACCACAACCTACACAATGAGAAAAGAGGGCATTGCTGACACTCTACGCAACAATTGGAACTTACTCATTACAGACAGGGATTTACCTTTCAAGAATATGCTGCCACCTAGGATTGGTTATCGCAGGGCCTTCTCACTTAGGGACCGGCTCATCAAAACAGATCCTATAAGTTATAACAGCAGAACCTGGCTGAAAAGGAAACCGGGTTGTTTTCGCTGCTTGGGATGTACAACATGTGGTGGTCTCACTACATGAAATTACTTTAGCCTACCATATTCAACAAAGAAATACAAGATTCGACATAGAGTGACTTGCACTACAAAATTCATAGTATACTTGCTCCACTGTGTCTGCAGAAAATGTTATGTGGGCAAAACGGTGGATGACCTCTGAACCAGAATGGCCAACCACCGTTCAGCCATATGGGCAGCCCAGGATAAGGGTACTTCTGATCAGCCTGTGGCCAGACACTTTGTTGAAGCAGGACATAAGGTCACTGATCTTAAGTACATTATTATTGACCACATTCCTCCCCCTACCATAGGTGGGGATAGAGCTAAAACCCTCATACAAAGGGAGGCGAGGTGGATCATTGATCTGGGTACCATGACCCCTAGGGGTCTTAACGTACATCTGGACTGGCATTGCTGCCTATACGGTCTTTACTCTGTTATTTGTCCTGTATGGTATCCCTGATGCAAATGTTTATCACTAGTTTATTAGTATTCCACATGCTATGTGGGCCATGTAACTACTATTCTTTGCTCTATGTATCTCTTTTTTCCAGGTATTCCTTTTTTCCAGGTATCTCCTTTTTTTCAGGTATCTCTTTTTTCAATGTATTTTAATAGGCCATAGTATTCTAGAACTGGTTAACTTTGTATCAGTATGTTCTACATTTTCTTTGGGATACTTTGTGTATATATTATACATTGGATATGTAGCTAAGATTACTCTTAACGGGCCTGAATTGGTTTAACTTTACTTGAGACATGATGACAACACCAGTTTAATCCACCCCACTCAAGATATGGGTTACAATTAGATGCCTCCATTTTTGTATCATTGCTTTTTATTTCATCACTAGTGGCCACGACTACTTTATATTTTCCCACTATTCTAGTGACAGCTCTTGTACTTATCCATCCATACTATTGGGTATTTCCCTTTATATACCACACAGTATTATTTTTGTTAATTTATGTTGATATATGTCTGTAATACAAGTTTAACAATACATTTTAACATGACACTGTGTAGTAAGGGGCGGATTCTGCTATTCACACTGTTTCATTTATGTTGCATGGTTTCATATACTCTATTATTTATGGTTACAGCGTTAAAGCAGTTTCATTTCTATTCGTTGTAATCTCTATTATTACAATGCTGTGCTCTATTTGTACTGCCACATAGCGAGATGCTATCCCAATGCTGTTTATGATCCTATGCTGTAATAATATGTATAAAGACATGTAGGTTCCAGTGAGGTAATAGATTACACTTGGCACTACTTCAGAATACATTTCATCTGATGTTGTTTTTAATTTTCACTAGGCACTCGCGGCTTAGCGTCCGGCTGCCATGGCAACACCTGTGATGTTTACGTCACGTGACGCTGTGCAACCTCTGGTTTGCAGTCGTGATTGCCGACCAGTGGTGTTAGATTAGCAGGGGTATATAGGAGGGTAAGTCTTTGTAAATTTGTATGCTTATTTTGAAAACAGGGGTAACCCCAAAACGTCAATAAATACATTGGTATTTTTGGTTACAAGACCCTGTGAGTGACTCCTTCTTCGATCATTTTGCATTTACCTTTGGAGTGCACAAAGGGCACCGTGGGCCAGCTTGGCCAGCAAGATCTGTTTTCTTGTAATTAGTGTGTGTGTATATAAAAGGTCAATGAGTTTCTGGACTCCTGACAGACCCTTGCATCTTTCATCCAGTGCTACACTGACGATTCTGGATTCTGAGTCATGGGGAAAGCAAAAGAATTGTCAAAGAATCTGTGGGAAAAGGTAGTTGAACTGTATAAAACAGGAAAGGGATATAAAGAGATATACAAGGAATTGAGAATGCAAATCAGCAGTGTTCAAACTCTAATAAAGAAGTGGAAAATTAGGGGTTCTGTTGAAACCAAACCATGGTCAGGTAGACCAACTAAAATTTCAGCCATAACTGCCAGGAAAATTGTTTGGGATGCAAAGACAAACTCACAAATAACTTCAGGTGAAATACAGGACATGTGATGTGGCTGTTTCAAGATGCACAATAAGGAGGCACTTGAAGAAAGATGGGCTGCATGGTCGAGTCGCCAGAAGAAAGCCATTACTACGCAAATGCCACAAAGTATCCCGCTTACAATACACCAAACAGCACAGAGACAAGCCTCAAACCTTCTGGCACAAAGTCATTTGGAGCGATGAGACCAAAATTGAGCTTTTTGGCCACAACCATAAACACTACATTTGGAGAGGAGTCAACAAGGCCTATGATGGAAGGTACACCATTACTACTGTGAAACACGGAGGTGGATCGCTGATGTTTTGGGGATGTGTGAGCTACAAAGGCACAGGAAATTTGGTCAGAATTGATGGCAAGATGAATGCAGTATGTTATCAAATAGAACGCCTCATTTTCCACTTCTTGATTAGAGTTTGAACACTGCTGATTTGCATTCTCAATTCCTTGGATATCTTTTTATATCTCTTTCCTGTTTTATACAATTCAACTACCTTTTTCTCACAGATCCTTTGACAATTCTTTTTCTTTCCCCATGACTCAGAATCCAGAAATGTCAGTGCAACACTGGATGAAAGATGCAAAGGCCTGTCAGGAGTCGAGAAATGAATTGACCTTTTATACACACACACTAATTACAAGCAAACAGATCACAGGTGAGGTTACCTTTAATAGCCATTCAAACCCCTTTGTGTCAACTTGTGTGCATGTTATCAGGACAAAATCACCAAGGTATGTAAACTTTTGATCAGGGTCATTTAGGTAGTTTCTGTTGTCATTATGATTTAAAAAGAGTAAACACAATTGATTGATAATAAATGGCTTCCGCCAAACACTAACCATGAGTGAAAGAAAGGTTTTTGTGTTATCATTCATATTCTCTGAAAAATGGCCAAGAAATCATAAATTCTGCCAGGGTATGTAAACTTATGAGCACAACTATATAACTATATATATATATATATATATATATATATATATATATATATATATATATATATATATATATATATATATATATAAATGCACAAGGGGTTAACAGCGTTCTCAAGTCCTTATATAAACAGAGTAGTATGCAATTGATATGTATGTGTATACAATATCAGTGATATGGATGACAAATATTCCTAAGATGTAAAACAAAATGTCATAGAGGATCCATTTGATGATCTCTAAATGCAGTGAATACCCTTACCAGAATTTACCTCAATCATATGAGGTAAGTTGCCGCACTGGAAGGTGTGCTCACTCAGTTCTTTATAGTAGGTTAATTCCGGATACCAGTGTATGCTTCTATGGTTTCATCCACCTCTTGGAGTATGTTGGAATTTGGTTCTTACAATAGTAATCTCCCAGGATCCGTGTATGGATGTGCTCGCCGCCTCTTGGAGTATGAAGTCTTGGTATATACTTCCTCATCCACAGATGTACCCAAGAAGACAAAAGATCATATATAGTGTAATACTGTTTTTATTATATAAACAAAGGTAAAAGCAAGCACACATTAAACTCACATGTAATGTCCTCAAACACTGTGAGGTATGATAACAACATAGAATGTATAAATTGTCCTTATTCTGATGCAAAGGATAATATTTCCAATTTGTTTCAAACGGTGGTTTTAAGCAAACACAAGTCCGGTATGGATACCACAAAGCAATGATAAAATAAAGTAATAAATAGTATACAAAGAGTGCTAAAATCAGGTATTCAAATACCCTATAACAATACCCTGACGCGTTTCAAAGGATGTAGATTCTCCTTCTTCCTCAGAGGGGTAACATCTCAAGCTAATAGCGTCCATTTAAACGAGTAGAGCGGCGGCACGCCCCCAACGTCTATTGGGCTATTGCTTGTCATGTGGTCTAACGTATGACATTAACGTCATTACGTTCTGATGGCACTAAGTAGAAAGGGAGTGTAGAGGCTCTAATGCTCAATTGCTCAGACACAGCTGACGTGTGACGTGTAGCGTAAACGTCCCTACATCCAATAGTTATAAATCTGTGGCTGCGCAATTGCGCATTAGAGCCTCTACCACTATATAAACCCACTATAACTATTGGACGTAGTGACATTTACGCTACATGTCACACATCAGCTGTGGCTGCGCAATTGTGCATTAGAGCCTCTACAACTATACGAACCCACTATAACTATTGGACGTAGTGACGTTTACGCTACACGTCCCACATCAGCTGTGGCTGCGCAATTGTGCATTAGAGCCTCTACAACTATACGAACCCACTATAACTATTGGACGTAGTGACGTTTACGCTACACGTCACACGTCAGCTGTGGCTGCGCAATTGCGCATTAGAGCCTCTACAACTATACGAACCCGCTATAACTATTGGACTATTTTGTATACACATACATATCAATTGCATACTACTCTGTTTATATAAAGACTAGAGAGCGCTGTTAACCCCTTGTGCATTCATTGTTACTTTTAAATTATTGGGGTTTACCCCTCTAATTTTTCAGTCCCAAATAGCTGCCAACTACTTCCTTTCCCTTTGACTAGCGCATTTTGTGAGTATCGCTCAGGGTTTCTGAACTGTAACATTCTACTTGTTTGCTCCATATATATATATATATATATATATATATACAGTGGGGCAAGAAAGTACTCCCACTTAAGAAGATGAGAGAGGCCTGTAATTTTCATCATAGGTATACCTCGACTATGAGAGACAAAATGTGGAAACAAGGGGGGCGGAGCTAGCCAGCCTAGGAGATGGCTGCTTTCTGACGGAGCTCCTGTGCCCTATCTAAATGTGAACGTTAACGGCATTAGCCACCCTGCACTTTGAAGCTCCAGATTGCCTGACATGTGAGCAAAATCACTCCAGCCCATGATACGAGGGTCCTGCTCTGCTTGTCAGACCGACATATACAGCAAACGCTCACTACGCACTTAGGCCTATCGCGGCGCAAATCCAGCTTGGAGCCGATCGCCTTATACTGGTCACTTGGGAGCATCGCAACAGTGAGCCATTCAAAGAGAACACCCCCGGAGAATAAACCGGACCGCTAAAACAAATAGCTGCTGGGGACCGGAGCGGACCGCACTTTGAAATAACCTCCGTGGTAGGCCGCATCCCACGCTCAATTACACAGCGCACTCGACATTCAAGGTCCTGCTATGGAGACAAGTTGAAGGGCGAAACACTCTAAGAGGGTAAGAGAGGGGATAAATTGCGGTAAACTGTCTATGACACTAGCACCGGGGACATTAACAAAGAACTTTAATATGTGCATTCTCAATAGAAATAACCGCTCACAAGCCGCAAACATCATTCTTCTAACAGCTCAATCTGGGATGTAATCCCCCATGTTAACACCTTCAACGTCCTTACAATGGAAATGATGTAATCACACCCCCTCCACTATAAGTTCTCAAATACTGCTCTAAGCAAACAAAACTGCAGTTTGTATTTCTGTCAAGTACCTGCACCATTAGCAAAAGACTTAATGAACTGCACATAGAGCATTAATCAGTGCCTCTGCCTCTATCTTAAAGCGACAACCAAAGCAAGGAGGCTTGACCTCTTTAGACACATACAGCTATGTCTCCAAAAAGGGTTACTAAACCAAGTAAAAGCACTAAACCTCTTAATACACCTACTCATTCAGTAAACAGCTTTTTCAAGACACTAGAAGCTAAGACACCAGCTCCCATGGAAGAAGTGTTACCAGATCAAAGGTCTAACCAAAGCTCATCAGACTCTGAAAGTGATCATACACCAGAAAATATTACAATCCCTACAGCCCTTTTTAAAACACTACCATCAAAGAAAGATTTTTCCTCCCTCCTCTCTCAGGTCAAGCAATGCATCAAAGATGAAATTTCAGACCTTAAAAAAGATATCACAGAAATCGGTCACAGAGTTGAAGCTCTGGAAAACCGCCAAGATTTACATGCAGAAGCCATCTCAGACCTACATGACACTATTCATAAACAAGATACGACCATTACTGAATTAGAAGATAAGATAGACGATGTTGAAAACCGCAGCAGACGTCAGAACATCAGATTGAGGGGAATTCCTGAATCCATTTCACCATCTGATATTGAACAATACCTCCAAGATCTGTTTAGCACATTAAAAAAAGAAGAAACGCCATCCAAAATAAGTCTAGACAGAGCCCACAGGGCCTTACGCCCCAAACCGCTAGCGGGACAACCACCAAGGGATGTTATAGTCCGTGTCACTAACTTTCAAGAAAAAGAAGAGTTAATGAGACTAGCTAGAGAACAACAGCCCATCAAATATGAAAATGCAGAGATACAGATGTTTGCTGATCTATCACAGAGAACTCTTACAAAAAGAAAAGAACTCAAACCACTTACTATGTTGCTAAGGAAGCTAAATATACCGTACAGATGGGGTTTTCCCTTCCATCTCTTGATCCTCTGGAGGGGGAAACGCTTCACATGTTTATCCACCAAAGATATACCAGGTATATGTAAAGATCTGGACATTCCATCTCCCCAAATGGAGGAAAACACCACTTCACAAGAGGGACATTCAAGCACGGACAAGCCCTCCCCCCTGCCACAAAGAAACGAATGGAGACAAGTCTCACAAAGAAAGATGCGCAAATCCACACAGCCAACATCTCCAACATTAGATGAAAGGAGATAGGGACTAATCGCCTCCTCCAAAGATGCAATACTCACCAATTTGAGTCTACTCCTAGAGGGATACCAACTGCAAGTACCCCCAGCAAACCTTAATATATTGGACCTGAAAACCCTGAGAAATGCTGATATGAAGTTTCAAAGGGTAAAATGTTAACTGTTAACTGATATTGACGTTTTTTTTTCTTGTTCTCATTTAGTTGGGAGTTTATCTCCTTTAAGATAGAAATATGTTGCTAAGATTGTTATGTCTTATTATGTTTCTTCACTGTCTTTTCTGTTCACCTTTCTTCTTCTGTCCTTTCTTCCCTATCCTTTGTAATTCTGTATTGCTAAATACTCACATGCCAGAATGCAAAATATGTTATTGTCAACCACCCTCATTTTCATTGATTACACATGATGGTTAATCATACATCACAAAACCTCAACATCTATACGCAAAACACCAAAGGCCTCAACTGTCCCAATAAAAGAAGAATGGCTATTCTAGATCTCCAAAAAAAAGGAGGACATATCCTAATGCTCCAAGAAACCCACTTTAAAGGCAAAAACATCCCCAAATATTTTTCTACACACTACCCCCTACATTTCCATAGCTCTAACCCGCACAAAAAAATTAATGGAGTGAGCATCCTAATCCACAAATCGATCCCTTTTACCAAGACACATATTATACGTGACAAGGAGGGCAGATATCTATGCTTGAAAGGCCTTCTTTACGGTAAACCGGTAACCTTAGTGAATGTTTACGCCCCAAATTCCCATCAAGATAAATTTATAACATCAGTAACGGATCTAATTCTTACAGAGGCAAAGGGATCATTGATCATAGCAGGAGATTTTAATCTTCCCTTAGACCCCACTGTTGATTGCTCAAACCCACTCACTAGAGCTAGAATCCCACATCACCACACCGTATGGCAAAAATTTAAACTTCTCGGCCTACATGACACATGGAGGTATTTCAACCCCCAAAAATTAGACTTCACCTTCTTCTCACACCCTAATAAGACATATTCTAGGCTGGATTATATTTTAGTAGATCACCTAATATTATCCCACACCATACACTCAGGCATTCAGCATACAACATGGTCAGATCATTCACTAGTGACATGCACCATAAAATGGCCTACAGCTCCCACCAAACCTTTCCAATGGAGATTAGATGATTCAATATTACTAGATCCAGCACAAAAGGAACTCTTTCTAGAACATATAACCTCATACTTCTCCATAAATCTGTCACCAGACATTAATGTGACCACCCTTTGGGAGGCCCACAAGAGCACTATAAGAGGCGAGTTTATCAAGACTGCCGCCCAAATCAAAAAGAAAAGTCGAGAAGAGATAAATTTACTAGCTATGGAAATCGCAGATTTAGATTTCAAACACAAATTGAACCCCTCTGATACTTCTACCCTAGATCAACTCAAGCTTAAAAGAGAAAATATGAACTCTATACTGCATATCCAAACACAAAGAAAACTTCTGCACTTACACCAAACATTCTACAGGGAGGGAAACAAGTCAGGGAAGCTTTTAGCCAGGGCATTAAAAAAACAACAACAAAAAACTTACATTCATTCCATCAAAACATCACATGGTAAACAATTAGAAGACACCAAGTCCATAGCCAGGGAATTCAAGGAATTCTACCATAAACTTTATAATCTTTTCCCTCTTAGAAACCCGCAAAATCATATACTCCTCTGTAATCGATATCTAGACAGCCTGCCTATTCCCAAGCTTAACGCAGACCAATGCCAGCACCTAGATCGCCCCATCCAACCATCTGAAGTACTAGAGGCAATAAAACAATTAAAACAAAACAAAGCTCCAGGCCCTGATGGCTTTACAGGACTATACTATAAGACATTTGCTTCTGTTCTAATACCCCACTTAACATCACTATTTAACTCCATACCAGAAAAATTACTTTTCCCAGACACTATGATGCAAGCGAATATCTCAGTCTTAGCTAAACCTGGCAAGCCCCCAAACATTCCAGCCAACTTTAGGCCCATCTCTTTATTAAATATTGATCTCAAACTATATGCAAAAATACTAGCCTCCCGCCTCAACCACATTCTCCCATCCATAGTTCACCAAGACCAAGTAGGCTTTGTCCCACATAGAGAAGCAAAAGATAATACGGTCAAAGTACTCAATTTGCTAGAACATGTTACACAAAACAAGACCCCGACTGTTTTCGTATCCACCGACGCTGAAAAAGCCTTCGACCGACTGGACTGGACATACCTTCTTTCGACCCTACAGCATTTCCACATCCCAGACTCTTTTATCCAAAAAATTCTTGCTTTATACTCAAATCCCACGGCACAGATTAAGATCAATGGAACCCTCTCTGAGCCGTTTGAAATTCGGAACGGCTCCAGACAGGGATGCCCCTTATCACCACTTTTGTTCATTTTATCCCTAGAACCCCTGGCTATTAAAATAAGACTGAACGACCAAATCCACGGAATATCCATAGCAGACCATATGCACAAACTGGCCATATTCGCGGACGATATCCTCTTGACCCTCACAAACCCTATATCATCGCTACAACAAGCAATCACTGAATTAACACAGTTTGGGACGATATCAAATTTCCTAGTAAATATGTCTAAATCTGAATACTTACCAATACATCTGACAACTAACGCCCTTAATACATTAAAATCCATTTGTCCCCTCAAACAGCAAACAAAATTCCTGAAATATCTTGGCATTCACATTACCCCAGATAAGACAGATCTCCGCAAATATAACTATGGAGGCCTGATCACAGAACTCCAAACACTAACATCCCAATGGCTCCCAAAAAACATATCCTGGACAGGTAGAATACAGGCAGCAAAAATGACTCTACTACCGAAAGTTTTATACATTCTTCAGACAGTTCCTATCCCAGGCATACAAAAAGATTTAGATACTATGCAAAAGATCATAAATGACTACATTTGGAAACGTAGACCCCCAAGGATTAACAAAAACACACTCTTTAAGCCACCAGCAGAAGGAGGCTTGGGAGTTCCCCATCTTCGCTCTTATAAACTCGCTATATCCCTACAGAGAATTCTTGATTGGTACAAATTTAATACACCTAATCACAAAAGCTGGGTCCAAATTGAGTCTAACCTAGCTACCACAGACAACCTAAATACCGCAAGCTGGAACCCGGCACATTTTGCCAAACACTCCATCTCAACATCATCCATTTCCAACGAAACCTGGACAGACTGGAAATACATCTGTAAAACACCAAACAAAATCTCATCTAGATACTCACCCCTCACTACACTACTGAACAACCCGGAATTTAACCCCGGCATAACCCCAGGTCCCAACTCTCACACAGACCCTCAAAAACTCCTCCCCATATATCTCCTAATAGAGGATAATAAGACCATTAAAGGAAAACCCCAACTTGACTTAATAGAACACCCCTTCCTCTCTTCTTGGCTCCGTGTACACCAAATGAAACACTATATATCTACACATAAATACAAAGGTGACCTATTTCGCTCCCTTACAGCATTTGAACAGATCTGTATATCCAAAGAGAATATTAAAGGAATAATCTCCAAGCTATACAAACTTACCTTAGCACTCGCCTATCCAGACCTTCCATCCTACACAAAGAGATGGGATAATGAATTACACTTAAATACACCAACAGAGACATGGCTACACAGATTCTCAAATCTTTCGCATTCAGCACACTCAGCCCATGCAAAGGAAACTAATATCAAACTATTAATGAGATGGTACTTAACGCCAGCCAGAATTAAATATATATTCAAACAAACCTCAGGCTCATGCTGGAGAGGATGCTCCAGGGAAGGGCACCTTTCCCACATTTGGTGGGATTGCCAACATATTAAATCATTCTGGTCTGGTGTTTTTGAGACCATCAACAAAACCTTAGGTAGCCAAATGACACCCACTCCAGAACTAATAATGCTAAGCCAACCACCGGAGGTCACTTGTAAAATAAGGAAACACCTTTACTACATCATGCTAAATACAGCCAATCAGTTGATACCGAAAAAATGGAAATCAGCAAACACACCCACCATTTCAGATTGGATTGACTTAGTCAATAAAAACTTAAAACTAGAGAGATTATACTATCTTAAACTAGACCAACTATCATTATATCTGGACATGATGTTTTTGTGGGAATCTGTTCAACATAACACTCAGAACACATAATATAATTGCTCAATAACATACATAACCAAAGTGATACAGAAATTTTGGTATTCATAAATGTCTAAGCTTATCTCTTACACTACATCCTTTATTTTCTTTTTCTCTTTCTGTCTTCACCACTATTTATTCCCCTTTCTACAAGGCAAGAGACAAGTTACTAATGTTCCACAAAAATGTACCTGGTTCAAGTTACGACTTATAAGAAAAACAGATTTATTGATGTCCTCACATTATTAAAAAATGGGAAAGTTCTCATGCTGCACTTATTAGTCTAGAGATCTTGGACTTTCCGGAACCACAGCGAAACTGTGAAGAGACTCTAAGCCTGAGGCATCATAGAAAACAAAAGCTTTAGGCCCTAGTTGTTGTGACTTGACTCAATGTGAAAGCTTTATTTTCTTTGTATCTATGAAAATAGACTTGCCTTATACTACTCTTGTATTACTCTGTTACTTTATCACTGTATTAATGTAAAATTCAATAAAAAATAAAATAAAAAAAAAGAAATAGACCCAGTCTATTCTGGACATCCATCCTAAAAAAAAAAAAAAAAAAAAAAAAAAAAAAAATGTGGAAACAAATCCAGACAATCACATTGTCTGATTTGGAAAGAATTTATTTGCATATTATGGTTGAAAATAAATATTTGGTCACCTACAAACAAGCAAGATTTCTGGCTCACACAGACCTGTATCTTCTTCTTTACGAGGCTCCTCTGTCCTCCACTCACTACCTGTATTAATGGCACCTGTTTGAACTTGTTATCAGCATAAAAGACACCTGTCCACAACCTCAAACAGTCACACTCCAAACTCCACTATGGTGAAGACCAAAGAGCTGTCGAAGGACACCAGAAACAAAATTGTAGACCTGCACCAGGCTGGGAAGACTGAATCTGCAATAGGCAAGCAGCTTGGTTTGAAGAAATCAACTGTGGGAGCAATAACTAGAAAATGGAAGACATACAAGACCACTGATAATCTCCCTCGATCTGGGGCTCCACGCAAGATCTCACCCCGTGGGGTCAAAATGATCACAAGAATGGTCAGCAAACATCCCAGAACCACACGGGGGGACCTAGTGAATGACCTGCAGAGAGCTGGGACCAACGTAACAAAGACTACTATCAGTAACACACGCCGCCGCCAGGGACTCAGATCCTGCAGGGCCAGACGTGTCCCCCTGCTTAAGCCAGTACATGTCCGAGCCCGTCTGATGTATGCTAGAGAGCATTTGGATGATCCAGAAGCAGATTGGGAGAATGTCATATGGTCAGATGAAACCAAAGTAGAACTGTTTGGTAAAAACACAACTCGTCGTGTTTGGAGGAGAGAGAATGCTGAGTTGCAACCAAAGAACACCATAAATACTGTGAAGCATGGGGGTGGCAACATCATGCTTTGGGGCTGTTTCTCTGCAAAGGGAACAGGACGACTGATCCGTGTACATGAAAGAATGAATGGGGCCATGTATCGTGAGATTTTGAGTGCAAACCTCCTTCCATCAGCAAGGGCATTGAAGATGAAACGTGGTTGGGTCTTTCAGCATGAAAATGATCCCAAACACACCGCCCGGGCAATGAAGGAGTAGCTTCGTAAGAAGCATTTCAAGGTCCTGGAGTGGCCTAGCCAGTCTCCAGATCTCAACCCCATAGAAAACCTTTGGAGGGAGTTGAAAGTCCGTGTTGCCCAGCGACAGCCCCAAAACAACTGCTCTAGAGGAGATCTGCATGCAGGAATGGGCCAACATACCAACAACAGTGTGTGACAACCTTGTAAAGACTTACAGAAAACGTTTGACCTCTGTCATTGCCAACAAAGGATATATAACAAAGTATTGAGATGAACTTTTGATATTGACCAAATACTTATTTTCCACCATCATTTGCAAATAAATTATTTCCAAATCAGACAATGTGATTGTCTGGATTTGCTTTCCACATTTTGTCTCTCATAGTTGAGGTATACCTGTGATGAAAATTACAGGCCTCTCTCATCTTCTTAAGTGGGAGAACTTGCACAATTGGTGGCTGATTAAATACTGTTTTGCCCCACTGTATATATATATATATGTGTATGCATTTTATAAACTTAATATCCATAAATATTGTGCTTGTCTTAATTTTTTCTAGGGCTGCTTTTTATTCCCAGTCCGGCCCTGATGGGAGTCAATAATATTAAACCGTTGCTGATATTTATTGTTAGCCATAAATAAATAAAATCTGTACTATATAAACTGCCGAGAGACGTTAACAGCTGTCAATAATTAATTATCAGCAGTTATACAGCTAGGGCCAAAGTGTTTAAAATATCCAAAGGAGCTAAACAGATAGAATAAAATACCCCTTTAAGAACAAAACTGTCACTAAGAAATAATATAGCAGTTTAGTTTAAATCAGTGGAAAAAAAATGATTGAAATATTAATTTAGCAAAGCTGTGATATATAAAACACATATTTCAGTTGTGATGTTTCATATTGACTCATTCTGAAAACGTTTCTTAAATGCAGACAAAATCCACTGACGTGTTTTCAACTTCTGTAGAATTAAGTTTATATGTTAACTTAAGGTGTAAAAACCCAGAGCCTTACTTATCACGCCACTTCCCTAGGAGGATTAACACCCACTTCCCTTTTATCTCTAAGGAACTTACATTTCATTTAAAAGGGCAGTAAACACCTTTAGATTTCTATATAAAATATTTAGTTATGCAAAATGAAACAACTTTAATAATTTATTTTGTCCCCTTTTCACTTAAATTATCTCTTAAAATTGAGCCATTTCTACTTCTTAGAACATGAAATGCGCATGCTGATTTCTCAAGGTGAACCCTGCTACATCTCTAGTTGAGAGTACCAGATAACTAAAGCCCAGATTGACTACTCCATATGAAACAAATGGTGAGTAAGTTTGGCTATTGAAAAAAAAAATGCAGTAAAAAATATGTTAATTTGTCTTAAAAATCTTAAGACTTGGCTGATATGTTGTTCTATAGCAACAAAATAATAATAATAATAATAATAATAATAATAATAATTTGTGTTTTATAAAGCGCTTTTCTCCCTGTGAGACTCAAAGCACTTTACAAATATACCAACATAAGACATAAAAGTTAGGAGTTTCTGAAGGTTAGATAAGCGGACTGAATGCCTGATGGAAGAGGTGGGCCTTTAGCTTTTTTTAAAAAGTCTGTAAGGACGGTGCCTCTCTGATTGCGCACGGTAAAGAGTTCCAGAAGGTTGGGGCAGCATGGCCGAATGCTCTGTAGCCTGAGTTTGTCCTTATTCTTGGCACTGAGAGGAGGGATGTGTTGGCTGACCTAAATGAGAGGGATGGGATGTAGGGTGTCAGGAGCTCTTTCAGGTACTGTGGGCATTGGTTGTTTAAGGCTTTGAAGGTCAGCAGGCGATGGAGTTCTTTTTTTGGGAGGCCCAAGTAAAGTGCATTGCAGTAATCTAGCCTAGAGGAGACAAATGCATGGTTTAATGTTGGCATATCATCCAGTGGAATTAAGTGTTGTATTCTCGCTATGTTTTTCAGATGAAAGTAGGCAGATTTTATTACGAAAGAAATCTGCTGTCCCGCACTCCGATGTTTCGTACCTTTGCTGAACTAAGAAGTTGAGAGCATCCAAGCTCCAGGCCAGTTGGGTGATTGTGGGTTATTTTTGATGCCGGGGGTCCCCTGTTTTGTCCGGGTTCACTTTGAGACAGCTACCATTCATCCATTCTATGAGGTCTGTTAAATAACTGTTTATGTGGCATGCTGGGTCTGTAGTACCTGGAGCAAAGGAGAAGTAGAGTTGTGTGTCATCAGCATAACAATGATACCTTAGGCCATGTCGGTTAATGATGTCCCTCTGTGGTAGTAAGTAAATTGCGAATAGCATGGGAGACAGGATGGATCCTTGTGGAACTCCGCAGGCCAGTTCTGTTGGTGCTGATGAGCTTGATCCTGATATTACTCTCTGTGATCTACCAGCAAGGAAAGATTTAAACCAGTTAAGGTCTGTGCCTCCGAGACCACAGATGTGCTGCAAGCACAAAAAATGTCTTGTAATTACAAAGGCGATATTATGAGTGGAGCACAAACGTTTGCGCTTGAGCGATAAGGGGTTTATCATGAGGGTTTGTGCTCCTCTAATATGTATTTATGTATGTATATGTGTATATTAGACATGTGCGGTTTGTTTCGGATTAATTCGGAAATTTGGTAAATTCGGTAAATTCGGAGATTCGGATCGATTCGGATTTCCGAATTAAAATACTTCCGAATCTACCGAATGAATCCGAAATAGCTGCCGTATCTCCGAATAAATCCGAATTAGCTCGGTAAAATTCGGCATTTCCCCATAGGAAACAATGGGAGTTTCGGCTGAAAAAAAACTAACACCGCAGCCCCATTGTTTCCTATGGGGAAACACTTGGGCCTAGATTTGGAGTTCGGCGGTAGCCGTCAAAACCAGCGTTAGAGGCTCCTAACTCTGGTTTTGGCCGCCCGCTGGTATTTGGAGTCAGTGATTAAAGGGTCTAACGCTCACTTTTCAGCCGCGACTTTTCCATACCGCAGATCCCCCTACGCCATTTGCGTATCCTATCTTTTCAATGGGATCTTTCTAACGCCGGTATTTAGAGTCGTTTCTGAAGTGAGCGTTAGAGCTCTAACGACAAAACTCCAGCCGCCTGAAAATAGCAGGAGTTAAGAGCTTTCTGGCTAACGCCGGTTCATAAAGCTCTTAACTACTGTACCCTAAAGTACACTAACACCCATAAACTACCTATGTACCCCTAAACCGAGCTCCCCCCACATCGCCGCCACTCAATTAAAATTTTTAACCCCTAATCTGCCGACCGCCACCTACATTATACTTATGTACCCCTAATCTGCTGCCCCTAACCCCGCTGACCCCTATATTACATTTATTAACCCCTAACCTGCCCCCCACAACGTCGCCGCCAGCTACTTACAATAATTAACACCTAATCTTCCGACCGCAAAGCGCTGCCACCTACGTTATCCCTATGTACCCCTAATCTGCTACCCCTAACACCGCCGACCCCTATATTATATTTATTAACCCCTAATCTGCCCCCCTCAACGTCGCCGACACCTGCCTACACTTATTAACCCCTAATCTGCCGAGCGGACCTGAGCGCTACTATAATAAAGTTATTAACTAAATAAATAAAAGAGTAGTCACAGCTACAAAGTACTTGCTGTGAAAAAGAATGACAAGGCAGCACTCAAATTGGATAAATAACAAGTGGTTTATTTGGTAAACCTGCACATGCCAAAAACAATTCCCAAAACCCTTAATTAAACTAAAAAGGAGTGACTAATAAACCCAGGCCTGGTTTGTGCTTTATCTAACACACTACCGTAAAACTACGGTTAATACAAATGATTGTTCGAAGTATATGACATATATGAACTATGCACTGTTACAAACAAACAAAAAATGTGTGAAAGATACACTTTTGCAACAATATCCAAAGGAGACACAGATTAACAAATGTCCATTTAACAGAGCACTTAGTGTGAATCACACGCTCTGCAATTGAAATATGTTACATAAAAGCAGTTCCTGCGTTACTGATTGGAAGGCCAACTGTTATAGATTACTGAGCAAACAGTGTCACCACATTCGCGGTACAGAGTTCCAGTATTCGCTTCAACACTAGCTTGTATAGTTACCACTTGATCACTCCAGACTCTGCATTTTTCTCATGCCGGATCCTGGTAATTCTCCAAGCAAAGCAATGTGTGTTTAAAGCTCCATAACGGTTTCAGTACCTCCTTGTATTATAAACCGGAACTCCTCTTCAAGACTGCTGCATGCTTTTCAGTTGTCAGAACCACATCAAGGTAACACGGTATGCTTTTAATCAGCTGCCAGGGATTTAGTACTCCACTTCAAACAGTTGCCGCTTCACAAAACGTCAGACATGACGCGTTTCGCCCCTCCCCTTAGTGGGCTGACTTTAGGGCCTCATCGGATGCTTACTTGTGGTGAAAACACCTCTTTTATAGCACTATAGCTAATTTAAATATTTGATTGACAGTTTTAGCACCATATTGCAACCTTATATTCGAAGGTAAACAAAAACTTATTATTGCACAAACATCATATTTGTTAAATAGTTACATGTTATGCAACATATACTTGGGTTTTACTTTTTCATTCTGGGATGGCAAAATCGAAACTACACCATTTTTCTACCTTTGCAATTTAGTACATCTCAAAACCTTTACTTATCATTAAGGCTAAACAAATGACTATTATATACACAACCAAAATAATGTATGTAAGAAGAGTCCAACAGGTTCTTTTACAATTGTCCCCTACTAGGGTTAATTGTACAGAAAGCATGAGAAATCTATTTTTTCATTAAGGCCATTTGGAGCCAGAGTGTTTAATCGATAAATCCATCGAGATTCATTCCTTAATAACATATTATCCACATCACCCCCTCGGCGGTGCTGTTTTATGTGCTGGATGCCAGTTACTTTCATTATGGTAAAATCAGAATTATGATATAATTCAAAGTGTCTGGCCACTGGGCTATCCTGCTCTTTATTCTTAATGTCATCCCTATGCTCTCTGACTCGATCTTTTAGATCACGTTTAGTTTTCCCTATATAGAATAGGGGGCATGAGCAGTGCAAGAGGTAAATGACACCTGTAGTGTTGCAGGTTATCCATTGTTTTATATTATATTGTCTACCTGTTAAAGTTTCAAATTTACATGTTTTTTGTATAAACCTGCAATACACACAATGCCCACAAGGACTACAACCTTGCCATTTGCCTCTTGCGCTTAACCAATTGGTTTTCGGTTCTCTTGTATATTCACTTCTAACAAGCTTATCCTTAAGACTGTCAGCTCTGCGTGCTGTCAACAATGGAAAGTCTCCTACATAGTCTTTTAGTTCAGTATCAATAGTCAGCATGTGCCAATATTTATTCATGATGTCTCTAAGTTTGCCCCAGTGTGCGTTATATTTAGTTATGAGGCGTACTTTATCACCATTCCTTTTAACTACATTCTGTTTATAGAGCAGTTCATTTCTTGTACTGTTCCTAGCCCTTGTCCAGGCCCTTTTTACCTGTCTTTTAGAATATCCCCTTTCAAGGAACCTAGACGACATGTCTTTGGCCTGTGATTCAAACTCCTCTAAGTCGGAACAATTCCTTCTCAACCGAAGGAATTGGCCAACTGGAATGCCAGTTTTTAGGCATTCAGGATGGTGGCTGGTAGCATGTAAAAGGCTATTAGTGGCCGTTGATTTTCGATGGACCCTAGTGGTTAAGTGTCTACCTTCTTTCCTAATTGATAGATCTAAGAAAGTTGCTTCATCTTTACTCATGTCACATGTAAGAAAGATGTTGTACCCATTGTCAGAGTTTAGTATACTCAACATTTTTTGTTTGTTTGTAACAGTGCATAGTTCATATATGTCATATACTTCGAACAATCATTTGTATTAACCGTAGTTTTACGGTAGTGTGTTAGATAAAGCACAAACCAGGCCTGGGTTTATTAGTCACTCCTTTTTAGTTTAATTAAGGGTTTTGGGAATTGTTTTTGGCATGTGCAGGTTTACCAAATAAACCACTTGTTATTTATGCAATTTGAGTGCTGCCTTGTCATTCTTTTTCACAGCAAGTACTTTGTAGCTGTGACTACTCTTTTATTTATTTAGTTACTATTGCATTGTGACTGCAAGCACCAAAATTGTTTTGTTTGTAGTCTAGATAGAGTGCACACATTTTTATAATTTATAAATTTTGACATACACAGCTGATTTAATGCTGTTTCAGTTGAGCACCTATCTTTGATTACGAACCGAGTGGAACTTATTTATTGTTTGGTATCCTTCATATTGTCAGGAACTATTTTGTTTTTCGTTCTGGGGTGGTAAAATGGCATTTAAAATTACAACGATTATCATTGATGAGCAAAATATTGATGAAAAAAGTGAGGATGTGTTCACAACGTTCAAATTATATAAAGCTAAAGCCATTAAAGAATTGAAACTTAAATGGGAGATTGCTAGTCTTGAGAACTATGTTAGAGAAAAACTAATACCAAGAGGTCTAAGGATTAAACTAGACCCTGGTATTAGTTTAAGGGGACCTAATGCTGATAATGAATTTATTGCAAAATGGAATGCAATTCTAACAAAATGCACAATTGAACTGATGGAATTAATGATATCAGAGGATAAAATTAAGTTAGAAGAAAGTAAGATTGAAGTAGAAAAGGCATATCTAGCTGTGAATATTTTTTCTGTAGATCCAGCTTTCGAAAAATTAAACAAAGAGATTCAAAGGAATCTAGATAAATTACAAAATGAAGTGAAATTTAGAAAGAGGAAAAAATTAATGAGAGATCAGGATGATGAAAGGAAAAATAAGATCTACATCTACAGAAATAGTAACAACAGTAGGTTTTCATATGACTCAGGGACTGACAACTCAGATAATGAACAAAATGAAATTGTGGCTGGCTCTTCTTCAGACCTGCTCCCTTTAGGCGGAAAACAAGGAGGGGGGGCAGGAGAAAGAGAGGGAGGTGGACGCTCTTCAAACAAGAGAAGAGGTGGTGGGAGGTACAAGAACAACAGAGGCACACGGATGTTAACCAGGAATCAGAGGGTATGAGCTCTATTCTTGGCTCACATGGATCTGGGGGTGTTGACACCCTCAGGGTTGTGAACTTGTCTTCCGTCCCCCTGTCCCTCACACAAATGTCACTGCTAAGTAAAGGTTTGTCGTTCTGCCCATCGGCACATCTGGACAAATTTGAATTCATAAAAGATCTAAATTTATTTGCCAGGAAACTGGTACTTAAAAAAGTTATGAATAGAAAAATGGGTCCGGATGTGCCTCTGGACAGAAGTGACAAACCTGCTCTGGATGACTTACTGTCACTTTTAGAGGAGCAAAATGAGGATGTTGATATTACTCAACACCCTAAAAAATCCAATTTAAGACCGACTTCCAAATATATGCCCCCACTCTCAACAGCTCCAGAGATTCAAAACTTTGTAAGATGCGTTGAAAGAGAGATTGGGGATTTACAAGGATGTGAAGTCGTTCAGGATAATTTGAGTTTAGATGAGAGAAAGTCTCTCAAAGAATTACTCAGTAGGAAGGGACTCATTTTTAAATCATCCGATAAGGGTGGTAACTTGGTGGTCATGAATGATAATGACTATGTGACAGAAATCCAGAGGCAGTTATCCAATACTACACAGTATGAATTGACAAACAGAATTGCATTTGATACATCTTGTAATGAGCTTTTGTTCATTCTCAATGATGCTTTGAGAGAAGGGCTAATAACAACCAAAGAACATGCATTCATGTTCAAAAAGTTTCCTATTGTGCCAACTTTTTACTGCATTCCCAAGCTGCATAAAAGCATGAGCAAACCGCCGGGACGACCAATTATCTCGGGCATAGGGGGGCCTATGGAAGGAGCGAGTAGATATATAGACTACTTTATGAGACCGTTTCTAAGTTCATTGCCCTCCTATGTCCAAGATACTTCAGATGTCCTCAGGAAATTAGATGGCATTGAGGTTGATGAAGACACATGGTTAGTGACCCTCGATGTCGAGTCGTTATACTCCTCGATCCCCCATAATGTGGGAATCAGAGCAACTAGGTATTTTCTAGAACAGAGAGGGCATGATTTTCAAAAGCATACTGATTTTGTAATCTCTTTGTTACAACTCATTTTGAATAATAATATATTCCAATTTGATGGAAGATATTATAGACAGCTTCAAGGCACAGCCATGGGTGCCACATGTGCACCCACATATGCCTGTTTACATCTAGGCTTATGGGAGGCACGAGAGGTTTTTTCGTGTTTTGAGTCCCTAGTGGAGGCACATGTGGCACTCTGGCTCCGCTATGTGGATGATATTCTACTCCTGTGGCGGGGCAGTAAAGAGTTGTTTGAAAATTTCTTGAGTATACTAAACTCTGACAATGGGTACAACATCTTTCTTACATGTGACATGAGTAAAGATGAAGCAACTTTCTTAGATCTATCAATTAGGAAAGAAGGTAGACACTTAACCACTAGGGTCCATCGAAAATCAACGGCCACTAATAGCCTTTTACATGCTACCAGCCACCATCCTGAATGCCTAAAAACTGGCATTCCAGTTGGCCAATTCCTTCGGTTGAGAAGGAATTGTTCCGACTTAGAGGAGTTTGAATCACAGGCCAAAGACATGTCGTCTAGGTTCCTTGAAAGGGGATATTCTAAAAGACAGGTAAAAAGGGCCTGGACAAGGGCTAGGAACAGTACAAGAAATGAACTGCTCTATAAACAGAATGTAGTTAAAAGGAATGGTGATAAAGTACGCCTCATAACTAAATATAACGCACACTGGGGCAAACTTAGAGACATCATGAATAAATATTGGCACATGCTGACTATTGATACTGAACTAAAAGACTATGTAGGAGACTTTCCATTGTTGACAGCACGCAGAGCTGACAGTCTTAAGGATAAGCTTGTTAGAAGTGAATATACAAGAGAACCGAAAACCAATTGGTTAAGCGCAAGAGGCAAATGGCAAGGTTGTAGTCCTTGTGGGCATTGTGTGTATTGCAGGTTTATACAAAAAACATGTAAATTTGAAACTTTAACAGGTAGACAATATAATATAAAACAATGGATAACCTGCAACACTACAGGTGTCATTTACCTCTTGCACTGCTCATGCCCCCTATTCTATATAGGGAAAACTAAACGTGATCTAAAAGATCGAGTCAGAGAGCATAGGGATGACATTAAGAATAAAGAGCAGGATAGCCCAGTGGCCAGACACTTTGAATTATATCATAATTCTGATTTTACCATAATGAAAGTAACTGGCATCCAGCACATAAAACAGCACCGCCGAGGGGGTGATGTGGATAATATGTTATTAAGGAATGAATCTCGATGGATTTATCGATTAAACACTCTGGCTCCAAATGGCCTTAATGAAAAAATAGATTTCTCATGCTTTCTGTACAATTAACCCTAGTAGGGGACAATTGTAAAAGAACCTGTTGGACTCTTCTTACATACATTATTTTGGTTGTGTATATAATAGTCATTTGTTTAGCCTTAATGATAAGTAAAGGTTTTGAGATGTACTAAATTGCAAAGGTAGAAAAATGGTGTAGTTTCGATTTTGCCATCCCAGAATGAAAAAGTAAAACCCAAGTATATGTTGCATAACATGTAACTATTTAACAAATATGATGTTTGTGCAATAATAAGTTTTTGTTTACCTTCGAATATAAGGTTGCAATATGGTGCTAAAACTGTCAATCAAATATTTAAATTAGCTATAGTGCTATAAAAGGGGTGTTTTCACCACAAGTAAGCATCCGATGAGGCCCTAAAGTCAGCCCACTAAGGGGAGGGGCGAAACGCGTCATGTCTGACGTTTTGTGAAGCGGCAACTGTTTGAAGTGGAGTACTAAATCCCTGGCAGCTGATTAAAAGCATACCGTGTTACCTTGATGTGGTTCTGACAACTGAAAAGCATGCAGCAGTCTTGAAGAGGAGTTCCGGTTTATAATACAAGGAGGTACTGAAACCGTTATGGAGCTTTAAACACACATTGCTTTGCTTGGAGAATTACCAGGATCCGGCATGAGAAAAATGCAGAGTTTGGAGTGATCAAGTGGTAACTATACAAGCTAGTGTTGAAGCGAATACTGGAACTCTGTACCGCGAATGTGGTGAGACTGTTTGCTCAGTAATCTATAACAGTTGGCCTTCCAATCAGTAACGCAGGAACTGCTTTTTTGTAACATATTTCAATTGCAGAGCGTGTGATTCACACTAAGTGCTCTGTTAAATGGACATTTGTTAATCTGTGTCTCCTTTGGATATTGTTGCAAAAGTGTATCTTTCACACATTTTTTGTTTGTTTGTAACAGTGCATAGTTCATATATGTCATATACTTCGAACAATCATTTGTATTAACCGTAGTTTTACGGTAGTGTGTTAGATAAAGCACAAACCAGGCCTGGGTTTATTAGTCACTCCTTTTTAGTTTAATTAAGGGTTTTGGGAATTGTTTTTGGCATGTGCAGGTTTACCAAATAAACCACTTGTTATTTATGCAATTTGAGTGCTGCCTTGTCATTCTTTTTCACAGCAAGTACTTTGTAGCTGTGACTACTCTTTTATTTATTTAGTTACTATTGCATTGTGACTGCAAGCACCAAAATTGTTTTGTTTGTAGTCTAGATAGAGTGCACACATTTTTATAATTTATAAATAAAGTTATTAACCCCTAACCCGCCTCACTAACCCTATAATAAATAGTATTAACCCCCTAATCTGCCCTCCCTAACATCGCCGACACCTAACTTCAATTATTAACCCCTAATCTGACTACCGGAGCTCACCGCTATTCTAATAAATTGATTAACCCCTAAAGCTAAGTCTAACCCTAACACTAACACCCCCCTAACTTAAATATAATTTACATCTAACGAAATAAATTAACTCTTATTAAATAAATGATTCCTATTTAAAGCTAAATACTTACCTGTAAAATAAATCCTAATATAGCTACAATATAAATTATAATTATATTATAGCTATTTTAGGATTAATATTTATTTTACAGGCAACTTTGTATTTATTTTAACTAGGTACAATAGCTATTAAATAGTTAAGAACTATTTAATAGTTACCTAGTTAAAATAATAACAAATTTACCTGTAAAATAAATCCTAACCTAAGATATAATTAAACCTAACACTACCCTATCAATAAAATAATTAAATAAACTACCTACAATTACCTACAATTAACCTAACACTACACTATCAATAAATTAATTAAACACAATTCCTACAAATAAATACAATTAAATAAACTAGCTAAAGTACAAAAAATAAAAAAGAACTAAGTTACAAAAAATAAAAAAATATTTACAAACATAAGAAAAATATTACAACAATTTTAAACTAATTACACCTACTCTAAGCCCCCTAATAAAATAACAAAGCCCCCCAAAATAAAAAATTCCCTACCCTATTCTAAATTAAAAAAGTTACAAGCTCTTTTACCTTACCAGCCCTGAACAGGGCCCTTTGCGGGGCATGCCCCAAGAATTTCAGCTCTTTTGCCTGTAAAAGAATAAATACAATACCCCCCCCAACATTACAACCCACCACCCACATACCCCTAATCTAACCCAAACCCCCCTTAAATAAACCTAACACTAAGCCCCTGAAGATCTTCCTACCTTGTCTTCACCATCCAGGTATCACCGATCCGTCCTGGCTCCAACATCTTCATCCAACCCAAGCGGGGGTTGGCGATCCATCATCCGGTGCTGAAGAGGTCCAGAAGAGGCTCCAAAGTCTTCCTCCTATCCGGCAAGAAGAGGACATCCGGACCGGCAAACATCTTCTCCAAGCGGCATCTTCGATCTTCTTCCATCCGGTGCGGAGCGGGTCCATCTTGAAGCAGGCGACGCGGATCCATCCTCTTCTTCCGTTGTCTCCCGACTAATGACGGTTCCTTTAAGGGACGTCATCCAAGATGGTGTCCCTCGAATTCCGATTGGCTGATAGGATTCTATCAGCCAATCGGAATTAAGGTAGGAATTTTCTGATTGGCTGATGGAATCAGCCAATCAGAATCAAGTTCAATCCGATTGGCTGATCCAATCAGCCAATCAGATTGAGCTCGCATTCTATTGGCTGTAACAGCCAATAGAATGCGAGCTCCATCTGATTGGCTGATTGGATCAGCCAATCGGATTGAACTTGATTCTGATTGGCTGATTCCATCAGCCAATCAGAAAATTCCTACCTTAATTCTGATTGGCTGATAGAATCCTATCAGCCAATCTGAATTCGAGGGACGCCATCTTGGATGACGTCCCTTAAAGGAACCGTCATTAGTCGGGAGACAACGGAAGAAGAGGATGGATCCGCGTCGCCTGCTTCAAGATGGACCCGCTCCGCACCGGATGGAAGAAGATCGAAGATACCGCTTGGAGAAGATGTTTGCCGGTCCGGATGTCCTCTTCTTGCCGGATAGGAGGAAGACTTTGGAGCCTCTTCTGGACCTCTTCAGCACCGGATGATGGATCGCCAACCCCCGCTTGGGTTGGATGAAGATGTTGGAGCCAGGACGGATCGGTGATACCTGGATGGTGAAGACAAGGTAGGAAGATCTTCAGGGGCTTAGTGTAAGGTTTATTTAAGGGGGGTTTGGGTTAGATTAGGGGTATGTGGGTGGTGGGTTGTAATGTTGGGGGGGGGGTATTGTATTTATTCTTTTACAGGCAAAAGAGCTGAAATTCTTGGGGCATGCCCCGCAAAGGGCCCTGTTCAGGGCTGGTAAGGTAAAAGAGCTTGTAACTTTTTTAATTTAGAATAGGGTAGGGAATTTTTTATTTTGGGGGGCTTTGTTATTTTATTAGGGGGCTTAGAGTAGGTGTAATTAGTTTAAAATTGTTGTAATATTTTTCTTATGTTTGTAAATATTTTTTTATTTTTTGTAACTTAGTTCTTTTTTATTTTTTGTACTTTAGCTAGTTTATTTAATTGTATTTATTTGTAGGAATTGTGTTTAATTAATTTATTGATAGTGTAGTGTTAGGTTAATTGTAGGTAATTGTAGGTAGTTTATTTAATTATTTTATTGATAGGGTAGTGTTAGGTTTAATTATATCTTAGGTTAGGATTTATTTTACAGGTAAATTTGTTATTATTTTAACTAGGTAACTATTAAATAGTTCTTAACTATTTAATAGCTATTGTACCTAGTTAAAATAAATACAAAGTTGCCTGTAAAATAAATATTAATCCTAAAATAGCTACAATGTAATTATAATTTATATTGTAGCTATATTAGGATTTATTTTACAGGTAAGTATTTAGCTTTAAATAGGAATCATTTATTTAATAAGAGTTAATTTATTTCGTTAGATGTAAATTATATTTAAGTTAGGGGGGTGTTAGTGTTAGGGTTAGACTTAGCTTTAGGGGTTAATCCATTTATTAGAATAGCGGTGAGCTCCGCTCGGCAGATTAGGGGTTAATAATTTAAGGTAGGTGTCGGCGATGTTAGGGAGGGCAGATTAGGGGTTAATACTATTTATGATAGGGTTAGTGAGGCGGATTAGGGGTTAATAACTTTATTATAGTAGCGCTCAGGTCCGCTCGGCAGATTAGGGGTTAATAAGTGTAGGCAGGTGTCGGCGACGTTGAGGGGGCAGATTAGGGGTTAATAAATATAATATAGGGGTCGGCGATGTTAGGGAAGCAGATTAGGGGTACATAGGGATAACGTAGGTTGCGGCGGTTTACGGAACGGCAGATTAGGGGTTAAAAAAAATATGCAGGGGTCAGCGATAGCGGGGGCGGCAGATTAGGGGTTAATAAGTGTAAGGTTAGGGGTGTTTAGACTCGGGGTACATGTTAGAGTGTTAGGTGCAGACGTAGGAAGTGTTTCCCCATAGGAAACAATGGGGCTGCGTTAGGAGCTGAACGCTGCTTTTTTGCAGGTGTTAGGTTTTTTTTCAGCTCAAACAGCCCCATTGTTTCCTATGGGAGAATCGTGCACGAGCACGTTTTTGAGGCTGGCCGCGTCCGTAAGCAACTCTGGTATCGAGAGTTGCATTTGCGGTAAAAATGCTCTACGCTCCTTTTTTGGAGCCTAACGCAGCATTTGTTTGAACTCTCGATACCAGAGTTAAATTTATGGTGCGGCCAGAAAAAAGCCCGCGGAGCGTTAACAGCCCTTTTACCGCCAAACTCCAAATCTAGGCCTTGGTCTGCACCTAACACCCTAACATGTACCCCGAGTCTCTAAACACCCCTAATCTAACACTTATTAACCCCTAATCTGCCGCCCCCGCTATCGCTGACACCTGCACTATTTTATTAACCCCTAATCTGCCGACCGAATATCGCCGCCACCTACATTATAACTATTAACCCCTAATCTGCTGTCCCTAACACCGCCGACCCCTACATTATAGTTATTAACCCCTAATCTGCCCCCCCCAACGTCGCTGCAATCTAACTACAAGTATTAACCCCTAATCTGCCGACCCGATATCGCCGCCACCTACATTATAACTATTAACCCCTAATCTGCTGTCCCTAACACCGCCGACCCCTACATTATAGTTATTAACCCCTAATCTGCCTCCCCCAACGTCGCCGCAATCTAACTACAAGTATTAACCCCTAATCTGCCGACCGAATATCGCCGCCGCCTACATTATAGCTTTTAACCCCTAATCTGCTGTCCCTAACACCGCCGACCCCTACATTATAGTTATTAACCCCTAATCTGCCCCCCCCAACGTCGCCGCAATCTAACTACAAGTATTAACCCCTAATCTGCCGACCCGATATCGCCGCCGCCTACATTATAGCTATTAACCCCTAATCTGCTGTCCCTAACACCGCCGACCCCTACATTATAGTTATTAACCCCTAATCTGCCCCCCCCCAACGTCGCCACAATCTAACTACAAGTATTAACCCCTAATCTGCCGACCGCAAATCGCCGCCACTATAATAAATGTATTAACCCCTAAACCGCCGCACTCCCGTCTCGCAAACACTATAATACATTTTATTAACCCCTAATCTGCCCTCCCTAACATCGCCGCCACCTACCTACAATTATTAACCCCTAATCTCCCGCCCCCAACGTCGCCGCTACTATAATAAGGTTATTAACCCCTAAACCTAAGTCTAACCCTAACACTAACACCCCCTAACTTAAATATAATTTAAATAAAACGAAATAAATTTACTATAGTTAAATAAATGAATCCTATTTAAAACTAAAGACTTACCTGTAAAATAAACCCTAAGATAGCTGCAATATAACTAATAGTTACATTGTAGCTATTTTAGGATTTATTTTTATTTTACAGGCAACTTTGTATTTATTTTAACTAGGTACAATAGTTATTAAATAGTTAATAACTATTTAATAACTACCTAGCTAAAATAAATACAAATTTACCTGTAAAATAAATCCTAACCTAAGTTACAATTACACCTAACACTACACTATCATTTAATTAATTAAATAAATGACTCATATTTAAAACTAAATACTTAACTGTAAAATAAACCCTAATATAGCTGCAATATAACTAATAGTTACATTGTAGCTATTTTAGCATTTATATTTATTTTACAGGCAACTTTGTATTTATTTTAACTAGGTACAATAGCTATTAAATAGTTATTGACTAATTAATAGCTACCTAGTTAAAATAATTACAAAATTACCTGTAAAATAAATCCTAACCTAAGTTACAATAAAACCTAACACTACACTATCATTAAATAAATTAACTACAAGTACCTACAATTATCTACAATTAAATAAACTAAAGTACAAACCCCCCCCCACTAAATTACAAAAAATAAAAAACCACTAAATTACAAAAAATAAAAAAATATTACAAGAATTTTAAACTAATTACACCTAATCTAAGCCCCCTAATAAAATAACAAAGCCCCCCAAAATAAAAAAAAATGCCCTACCCTATACTAAATTACAAAAGTTAACAGCTCTATTACCTTACCAGCCCTGAACAGGGCCCTTTGCGGGGCATGCCCCAAAGAAAACAGCTCTTTTGCCTGTAAAAAAAAAACACAATCCCCCCCCCACATTACAACCCACCACCCACATACCCCTACTCTAACCCAAACCCCCCTTAAATAAACCTAACACTACCCCCCTGAAGATCTCCCTACCTTGAGTCGTGTTCACCCAGCCGGGCCGAAGTCTTCATCCGATGGGGCAGAAGAGGACATCCAGACCGGCAGAAGTCTTCATCCAAGCGGGGCAAGAAGAGGTCTTCCATCCATCATACAAGTACCAAAATACAAACAAACACTAAATTACCAAAAATAATAAAATATTACAATAATTTTAAACTAATTACACCTAATCTAAGCCCCCTACTAGCTATTAATATAGCTTCAATATAACTAATAGTTACATTGTAGCTATTTTAGGATTTATATGTATTTTACAGGCAACTTTGTATTTATTTTAACTAGGTACAATAGCTATTAAATAGTTAATAACTATTTAATAACTACCTAGCTAAAATAAATACAAATTTACCTGTAAAATAAATCATAACCTAAGTTACAATTACACCTAACACTACACTATCATTAAATTAACTAAATAAATGAATCCTATATAAAACTAAAGACTTACCTGTAAAATAAACCCTAATATAGCTGCAATATAACTAATAGTTACATTGTAGCTATTTTAGCATTTATATTTATTGTACAGGCAACTTTGTATTCATTTTAACTAGGTTCAATAGCTATTAAATAGATATTGACTATTTAATAGCTACCTAGTTAAAATAATTACAAAATTACCTGTAAAATAAATCCTAACCTAAGTTACAATTAAACCTAACACTACACTATCATTAAATAAATTAACTACAAGTACCTACAATTAAATACAATTAAAAAAACTAAACTAAAGTACAAACCCCCCCCCCCACTAAATTACAAAAAATAAAAAAATATTACAAGAATTTTAAACTAATTACACCTAATCTAAGCCCCCTAATAAAATAACAAAGCCCCCCAAAATAAAAAAAATGCCCTAACCTATACTCAATTACAAAAGTTAACAGCTCTATTACCTTACCAGCCCTGAACAGGGCCCTTTGCGGGGCATGCCCCAAAGAAAACAGCTCTTTTGCCTGTAAAAAAAAAACACAATCCCCCCCCCACATTACAACCCACCACCCACATACCCCTACTCTAACCCAAACCCCCCTTAAATAAACCTAACACTACCCCCCTGAAGATCTCCCTACCTTGAGTCGTGTTCACCCAGCCGGGCCGAAGTCTTCATCCGATGGGGCAGAAGAGGACATCCAGACCGGCAGAAGTCTTCATCCAAGCGGGGCAAGAAGAGGTCTTCCATCCATCAGAAAAGTACAAAAAAACAAACAAACACTAAATTAGCAAAAATAATAAAATATTACAATAATTTTAAACTAATTACACCTAATCTAAGCCCCCTACTAGCTATTAATATAGCTACAATATAACTAATAGTTACATTGTAGCTATTTTAGGATTTATATTTATTTTACAGGCAACTTTGTATTTATTTTAACTAGGTACAATAGCTATTAAATAGTTAATAACTATTTAATAACTACCTAGCTAAAATAAATACAAATTTACCTGTAAAATAAACCCTAACCTAAGTTACAATTACACCTAACACTACACTGTCATTAAATTAACTAAATAAATTAATCCTATATAAAACTAAATACTTACCTGTAAAATAAACCCTAATATAGCTACAATATAACTAATAGTTACATTGTAGCTATTTTAGCATTTATATTTATTTTACAGGCAACTTTGTATTTATTTTAACTAGGTACAATAGCTATTAAATAGATATTTACTGTTTAATAGCTACCTAGTTAAAATAATTACAAAATTACCTGTAAAATAAATCCTAACCTAAGTTACTATTAAACCTAACACTACACTATCATTAAATAAGTTAACTACAAGTACCTACAATTAAATACAATGAAATAAACTAAACTAAAGTACAAAAAAAACAAACACTAAATTACAAAAAATAAAAAAAATTACAAGAATTTTAAACTAATTACACCTAATCTAAGCCCCCTAATAAAATAACAAAGCCCCCCAAAATAAAAAAATGCCCTACCCTATACTAAATTACAAAAGTAATCAGCTCTATTACCTTACCAGCCCTGAACAGGGCCTTTTGCGGGGCATGCCCCAAAGAAAACAGCTCTTTTGCCTGTAAAAAAAAACACAATACCCCCCCCCACATTACAACCCACCACCCACATACCCCTACTCTAACCCAAACCACCCTTAAATAAACCTAACACTACCCCCTGAAGATCTCTCTACCGTGTCTTCACCCAGCGGGCCGAAGTCTTCATCCGATCGGGCAGAAGAGGACATCCAGACCGGCAGAAGTCTTCATCCAAGCGGGGCAAGAAGAGGTCTTCCATCCATCAGAAGTCTTGATCCAGGCGGCATCTTCTCTGTTCATCCATCGGGAGCGGAGCGGCAGCATCCTGAAGACATCCCACGCAGAGCATCCTCTTCTTTCTTGATCCGACGACTAGGTGACTGTACCTTTAAGTGACGTCATCCAAGATGGCGTCCCTTGAATTCCGATTGGCTGATAGGATTCTATCAGCCAATCGGAATTAAGGTAGGAAAAATCTGATTGGCTGATTCAATCAGCCAATCAGATTCAAGTTCAATCCGATTGGCTGATGGAATCAGCCAATCAGATTGACCTCGCATTCTATTGGCTGTTCCGATCAGCCAATAGAATGCGAGCTCAATCTGATTGGCTGATTGGATCAGCCAATCGGATTGAACTTGAATCTGATTGGCTGATTGAATCAGCCAATCAGATTTTTCCTATCTTAATTCCGATTGGCTGATAGAATCCTATCAGCCAATCGGAATTCAAGGGACGCCATCTTGGATGACGTCACTTAAAGGTACAGTCACCTAGTCGTCGGATCAAGAAAGAAGAGGATGCTCTGCGTGGTATGTCTTCAGGATGCTGCCGCTCCGCTCCGGATGGATGAACAGAGAAGATGCCGCCTGGATCAAGACTTCTGATGGATGGAAGACCTCTTCTTGCCCCGCTTGGATGAAGACTTCTGCCGGTCTGGATGTCCTCTTCTGCCCGATCGGATGAAGACTTTGGCCCGCTGGGTGAAGACACGGTAGAGAGATCTTCAGGGGGGTAGTGTTAGGTTTATTTAAGGGTGGTTTGGGTTAGAGTAGGGGTATGTGGGTGGTGGGTTGTAATGTGGGGGGGGGTATTGTGTTTTTTTTTACAGGCAAAAGAGCTGTTTTCTTTGGGGCATGCCCCGCAAAAGGCCCTGTTCAGGGCTGGTAAGGTAATAGAGCTGATTACTTTTGTAATTTAGTATAGGGTAGGGCATTTTTTTATTTTGGGGGGCTTTGTTATTTTATTAGGGGGCTTAGATTAGGTGTAATTAGTTTAAAATTCTTGTAATTTTTTTTATTTTTTGTAATTTAGTGTTTGTTTTTTTTGTACTTTAGTTTAGTTTATTTCATTGTGTTTAATTGTAGGTACTTGTAGTTAATTTATTTAATGATAGTGTAGTGTTAGGTTTAATAGTAACTTAGGTTAGGATTTATTTTACAGGTAATTTTGTAATTATTTTAACTAGGTAGCTATTAAACAGTAAATATCTATTTAATAGCTATTGTACCTAGTTAAAATAAATAAAAAGTTGCCTGTAAAATAAATATAAATGCTAAAATAGCTACAATGTAACTATTAGTTATATTGTAGCTATATTAGGGTTTATTTTACAGGTAAGTATTTAGTTTTATATAGGATTAATTTATTTAGTTAATTTAATGACAGTGTAGTGTTAGGTGTAATTGTAACTTAGGTAAGGGTTTATTTTACAGGTAAATTTGTATTTATTTTAGCTAGGTAGTTATTAAATAGTTATTAACTATTTAATAGCTATTGTACCTAGTTAAAATAAATACAAAGTTGCCTGTAAAATAAATATAAATCCTAAAATAGCTACAATGTAACTATTAGTTATATTGTAGCTATATTAATAGCTAGTAGGGGGCTTAGATTAGGTGTAATTAGTTTAAAATTATTGTAATATTTTATTATTCTTGCTAATTTAGTGTTTGTTTGTTTTTTTGTACTTTTCTGATGGATGGAAGACCTCTTCTTGCCCCGCTTGGATGAAGACTTCTGCCGGTCTGGATGTCCTCTTCTGCCCCATCGGATGAAGACTTCGGCCCGGCTGGGTGAACACGACTCAAGGTAGGGAGATCTTCAGGGGGGTAGTGTTAGGTTTATTTAAGGGGGGTTTGGGTTAGAGTAGGGCTATGTGGGTGGTGGGTTGTAATGTGGGGGGGGGGGTATTGTGTTTTTTTTTACAGGCAAAAGAGCTGTTTTCTTTGGGGCATGCCCCGCAAAAGGCCCTGTTCAGGGCTGGTAAGGTAATAGAGCTGTTAACTTTTGTAATTTAGTATAGGGTAGGGCATTTTTTTTTATTTTGGGGGGCTTTGTTATTTTATTAGGGGGCTTAGATTAGGTGTAATTAGTTTAAAATTCTTGTAATATTTTTTTATTTTTTGTAATTTAGTGGGGGGGTTTTTGTACTTTAGTTTACTTTTTTTAATTGTATTTAATTGTAGGTACTTGTAGTTAATTTATTTAATGATAGTGTAGTGTTAGGTTTAATTGTAACTTAGGTTAGGATTTATTTTACAGGTAATTTTGTAATTATTTTAACTAGGTAGCTATTAAATAGTCAATATCTATTTAATAGCTATTGAACCTAGTTAAAATAAATACAAAGTTGCCTGTACAATAAATATAAATGCTAAAATAGCTACAATGTAACTATTAGTTATATTGCAGCTTTATTAGGGTTTATTTTACAGGTAAGTCTTTAGTTTTATATAGGATTCATTTATTTAGTTAATTTAATGATAGTGTAGTGTTAGGTGTAATTGTAACTTAGGTTATGATTTATTTTACAGGTAAATTTGTATTTATTTTAGCTAGGTAGTTATTAAATAGTTATTAACTATTTAATAGCTATTGTACCTAGTTAAAATAAATACAAAGTTGCCTGTAAAATAAAAATAAATCCTAAAATAGCTACAATGTAACTATTAGTTATATTGAAGCTATATTAATAGCTAGTCGGGGGCTTAGATTAGGTGTAATTAGTTTAAAATTATTGTAAGATTTTATTATTTTTGGTAATTTAGTGTTTGTTTGTATTTTGGTACTTGTATGATGGATGGAAGACCTCTTCTTGCCCCACTTGGATGAAGACTTCTGCCGGTCTGGATGTCCTCTTCTGCCCCATCGGATGAAGACTTCGGCCCGGCTGGGTGAACACGACTCAAGGTAGGGAGATCTTCAGGGGGTAGTGTTAGGTTTATTTAAGGGGGGTTTGGGTTAGAGTAGGGGTATGTGGGTGGTGGGTTGTAATGTGGGGGGGGGGATTGTGTTTTTTTTTTACAGGCAAAAGAGCTGTTTTCTTTGGGGCATGCCCCGCAAAGGGCCCTGTTCAGGGCTGGTAAGGTAATAGAGCTGTTAACTTTTGTAATTTAGTATAGGGTAGGGCATTTTTTTTATTTTGGGGGGCTTTGTTATTTTATTAGGGGGCTTAGATTAGGTGTAATTAGTTTAAAATTCTTGTAATATTTTTTTATTTTTTGTAATTTAGTGTTTGTTTGTTTTTGTAATTTAGTGGGGGGTTTTTGTACTTTAGTTTATTTAATTGTAGATAATTGTAGGTACTTGTAGTTAATTTATTTAATGACAGTGTAGTGTTAGGTTTAATTGTAACTTAGGTTAGGATTTATTTTACAGGTAATTTTGTAATTATTTTAACTAGGTAGCTATTAATTAGTCAATAACTATTTAATAGCTTTTGTACCTAGTTAAAATAAATACAAAGTTGCCTGTAAAATAAATATAAATGCTAAAATAGCTACAATGTAACTATTAGTTATATTGCAGCTATCTTAGGGTTTATTTTACAGGTAAGTATTTTGTTTTAAATATGATTCATTTATTTAGTTAATTTAATGATAGTGTAGTGTTAGGTGTAATTGTAACTTAGGTTAGGATTTATTTTACAGGTAAATTTGTATTTATTTTAGCTAGGTAGTTATTAAATAGTTATTAACTATTTAATAACTATTGTACCTAGTTAAAATAAATACAAAGTTGCCTGTAAAATAAAAATAAATCCTAAAATAGCTACAATGTAACTATTAGTTATATTGTAGCTATATTAGGGTTTATTTTACAGGTAAGTCTTTAGTTTTAAATAGGATTAATTTATTTAACTATAGTAAACTTATTTCGTTTTATTTAAATTATATTTAAGTTAGGGGGTGTTAGTGTTAGGGTTAGACTTAGGTTTAGGGGTTAATAACCTTATTATAGTAGCAGCGACGTTGGGGGCGGGAGATTAGGGGTTAATAATTGTAGGTAGGTGGCGGCGATGTTAGGGAGGGCAGATTAGGGGTTAATAAAATGTATTATAGTGTTTGCGAGGCGGGAGTGCGGCGGTTTAGGGGTTAATACATTTATTATAGTGGCGGCGATTTGCGGTCGGCAGATTAGGGGTTAATACTTGTAGTTAGATTGTGGCGACGTTGGGGGGAGGCAGATTAGTGGTTAATAACTATAATGTAGGGGTCGGCGGTGTTAGGGACAGCAGATTAGGGGTTAATAGCTATAATGTAGGCGGCGGCGATATCGGGTCGGCAGATTAGGGGTTAATACTTGTAGTTAGATTGCGGCGACGTTGGGGGGGCAGATTAGGGGTTAATAACTATAATGTAGGGGTCGGCTGTGTTAGGGACAGCAGATTAGGGGTTAATAGCTATAATGTAGGTTGCGGCGATATCCGATCGGCAGATTAGGGGTTAAATAATGTTATTATAGGGTTTGCGATGTGGGGTGGCCTCGGTTTAGTGGTTCATAGGTAGTTTATGGGTGTTAGTGACTTAGTGTACTAAATGGGTGTTAGTGTACTAAAAACATACCGAATTTCGGAACGGAATAGAACCGAATTCAGCCGAATCCGAATAAATCCGAAACGAATTTATTCGGATCCGAATAAATCCGAAACGAATTTATTCAAATTTTGCCGAATCCGATTCGATCCGAAACGAAATTCGAAAAGTCCGAATCGATCCGAACCGAAAACGAACCAAATTTTTTAGCCGTGCACATGTCTAGTGTATATATGTATTTACATACATATATACACATATAAACACATAAATACATATGTATAAATATACAGACATGTAAATAAGTGCATTGGAGCCCTTTGCCATTAAGTAGATGAAAACATATAAAAGCATATTTATGCAATATTCATATTTAATAAAATTTTTAACTATGTTTTTACTGTAGATATTATACATTCCAATATTCTGCACATGGGGGAATATGTTCTAAGTATTTCAAATAGATATTCCTATATATATATGTATATATCTAAACCTATATAGAATCATGTATATATATAAAGGTATAAATATATATTGTACCAAAATACCATCAGATATATGTAGACATATTTATTTATTTATGAATAAATTGAACATATTCTGTTATGTGCAGAACATTGGAATATGAAATATTCATATTGTCATGTTGATTTAAAGCAAATGCTATTGTGTTTGTGCGAGAGTGGGGTGTTTTTTTCCCAATTTTTATTCTCTGTTGACTTCTGTGAGGGAATATGTGAACGCGTTTATGATATTCCGACTTCAAATTTTTGCACTCGTCGGGTTACTGCTAGAGCGAAAACAGTTTACTTTCAACTCGTAATACAAGCGTAGCTCAACAAGCACAAAAATCTTACTTCTAGCACAATTAACGCTCAAAACCAAAGTGTTTATTGACCTTTTAAAAGAAAAACAAATTCCCTTCCCAGCACAAATGTATTTCAAATTTTAAATGCAAAACTGCAACGCAATACATCGTTTGCATTACAATCTTCAAGGGAAGCAAAGGGGTTAAAAAAATGTATGCTGTGAATTTGTAGGGACATTGATATATTAAAGCAGGACTGGAAATAAAATTCAGAACCATGTACACATGATGAGTGGGAACATACATTTTAACATATGTTAAAGACTCTTGTAAAATGTTTAATTAAGGAAACGTAAACAACATTACAATATATTTTCATTATTTATTTTGCACGTTTTTTTCTGTAAAAAGTGTGTTTGTTCCACTTCCTCTCAGAGATGCTGGGATGGCTCCATCATACTTTAAAAGGACATAAAACTGTTTGCATTTGTGCAAAAATTGTGCTAGTCACACACTGTAGAAAGGCAGAAAAGCAAATTCAGTAACCTGAAAATGCTTCAAATCAAATCGCTTGTTCAGGCAATTTGCAGCATTTTGGAAACCTAGGTTACAGATTTTGTTTTTTGGCCTCTCTAGAGAACAATTTTTAACAGCAGCTAGATGTGTTTATTTTTTATTTAGGGCTTGATTACAAGTGGAGTGCAAACGGTTTTGCAAGGGATTTTGCGATCGTTTGCACTTCTTTTAAATTGAGCTGATTTTACAAGCTATGGTTAACTGTTTGGCAAAACAAAAAAGTTGCACAAAACACTTCAAAAATATATACAAAGTACAGTTACACCCATAATAACACTATCTAATAAAAATGATTCTTAAAAAATATTGCACACAAAAGTTGTAAGAGCTCAAAGATATGAGAGCCACTGAAGGGCTTTAACATTGAGATACATACATATACATGTCTAATGATCTATTTGCATGTGTGTATGTATATATATATATATATATATATATATATGCTGTATATATGTGAGTGTGTACATTTATATTAATGTATTTATATGTGTATATATATATGTATATTTACCAGCATATGTACACATATAAACAAATAAATATATATGTACACACACATATATATATAAATAAATATATATATATATATATATATAAATATAAGTGCGTTGGAGCCTTTTGCCGTAAAGTATCATATTTAATAAAGGTTTTAACTATGTATTTACTTTAAATATTTCTCATTACAATGTTCTGCACATAGCAAAATATGTTCTAAGTATTTCTTAATAGATATTCCTATATATATCTGTATATATCTATAACTATTTATAATCATCTATATATATATAGGTATAAATATATATTTGTTTAAAAAAACATATATACGTAAAAATATTTATTTATGAATAAATAGAACATATTCCATTATGTAGAGAACATTGGAAAATTAAGTATTCATCACTACATAACGGGTTAGCGTTATTGAGAATATGTGATGGTGTTTGCGCGTGAGTAGGGTGTTAGGTTTTTTTTTCTCAACTTTTTTCTCTATTGACTTCTATGGGGGAATGCGTGAACGCGATCACGATTTTCGAATTTTGACTTTTTGTGCAAGTCGGGTTACCACTGGAGAAAAAAAACATTTACTTTCAACTTGTAATATCAGCGCAAACACTAAAAAAGGAAAATCCTAGTGGGGATTTTGCTATAGCGAAAACGCAAAATACCACTCCACTTATAATCTAGCCCTTAATTATTGTAAGAATTAGCTGAGCCTGCAACATTCTAAACAGTGATTTGTTAGCTCCGAGCACAAGTTAATTTACATTTGTTCGTTATTGGCTGCAGCAAAGAAGACCGCAAACAAGGATTTCAGTCCATTCATCAGAAGAAGCATACCTAAACTGATTTACAGAACCTTATGAAGGGCTAGATTGCGAGTGGTGCACGAGCGATAAGGGGTTTATCGCAGCTCTTTGCGTGCATCGGAAGTAGCGAGTGTATTACAAGTTGAAAGTAAATGTGTTTGCTTGTGCGCAATTGAATTTAATGCGCCACAGGTTAGCGCGACTTCAGAGCTCAGGTTAACTGTTATGCGAGACAAAAAAGTTGTACAAAACACATAAAAAATAAATTTAAAAGTTCAGTTACATTCATAATAACATAATATTAAAAATTATTAAAAAAAAATATTGCATAAAAAAGTTATAAGGGCTCAAAGATATTAGATCTCTGGTGTTAGGGGAAAAAAAGTCTGCAAAGGGCTTTAACATAGAGATACATAGATATGCATGTCTAAAAATGTATATGTATGTGTATGTGTATATACAGTATATATATATATATATATATACAGTATATATATGTCTATTTATATATATGTCTATATATGGGTACATACTGTATGCATTTATCTACTTATATGTGTATATATGTATTTATGTATTTACAATAAACAATCGGCTAGATTACGAGTTTTGCAGTAAGAGCTGCTCGGTGCTAACTTGCAAGTTATTGCCACCGCTCACCTCCCTATAGCGCTGCTATTACAGGTTTGCATAAACCCGGCGTTAGCAGGCAATATGTGAGCGTTGAGCAAAATTGAGCTCCATACCGCACACAAATACCAGCGCTGCTTTGAGCTGGTTTTACGTGCTCATGCACGATTTCCCCATAGACATCAATAGGGAGAGCCGGCTGAAAAAAAGTCTAACACCTGCAATAAAGGAGCGTAAAGCTCCGTAACGCAGCCCCATTGATTCCTATAGGGAAATAAAAAGTTATGTTTACACCTAATACCTTAACATAAACCCCGAGTCTAAACACCCCTAATCTGCTGCCCCCAACATTGCAAAACCTACATAATGTTATTAAGCCCTAATATGTCGCGCCGACACCGCCGACACCTACATTACACTTATTAACCCCTAATCTGCCGCCCCCAACATTGTCGACACCTACATTACACTTATTAACCCCTAATCTGCCAACCCTAACATTGCCGCCACCTACCTACATTTATTAACCCCTAATCTGGCTTCCCCAATGTCGCTGACACCTACATTACAGTTATTAACCCCTAATCTGACGCCCCCGACATCACCGCCACCTACCTACAATTATTAACCCCTAATTGTCCGCCCCCAACGTCGCCGCCACTATACTAAAGTTATTAACCCCTAACACTAACCCTAACACCCACTAACGTTAATGTATTTAAAATAAATCTAAATTAAACCTACTATCATTAACCAAATAATTCCTATTTAAAACTAAATACTTACCTATAAAATAAACCCTAAGCTAGCTAAAATACTATCAGCCAATCGGAATTCAAGGGACGCCATCTTGGATGACGTCACTTAAAGGAACCTTCATTCGAGAAGAGCCGTCGGAAAAAGATGATGCTCCATGCCGGATGTCTTGAAGATGGAGCCGCTCCGCGCCGGATGGATGAAGATAGAAGATGCCGTCTGGATGAAGACTTCTGCCGGCTTGGATGAAGACTTCGGCCCGCTTAGATGAAGACTTCTTCCGGCTTCGCTTAGGACTTTTGCCGCTTCATTGAAGATGGATGTCGGGTCTTCAAAAACTGTAAGTGGATCTTCGGGGGTTAGTGTTAGGTTCTTTTAAGGGTTTATTGGGTGGGTTTTATTTTTAGATTAGGGTTTGGGCTGAAAAAGAGCTAAATGCCCTTTTAAGGGCAATGCCCATCCAAATGCCCTTTTAAGGGCAATGGGAAGCTTAGGTTTATTTAGGGGGTTTGGTTATGTGGGTGGTGGGTTTTACTGTTGGGGGTTTGTTTGTATTTTTTTTACAGGTAAAAGAGCTGATTTCTTTGGGGCAATGCCCCGCAAAAGGTCCTTTTAAGGGCCATTGGTAGTTTATTGTAGGCTAGGTTTTCTTTTTATTTTGGGGGGCTTTTTTATTTTGATAGGGCTATTAGATTAGGTGTAATTAGTTTAAATATTTGAAAATTTGTTTTTTATTTTGTGTAATTTAGTGTTTGTTTTTTTTGTAATTTAGTTAATTGTATTTAATAAATGCAATGGATGTAATTGTAGTGTAAGGTTAGGTTTTAGTGAAACTCAGGTTAGGTTTTATTTTACAGGTAACTTTGCATTTATTTTAACTAGGTAGTTAGTAAATAGTTAATAACTATTTACTAACTAGTCTACCTAGTTAAAATAAATACAAACAGCTGTGAAATAAAAATAAAACCTAAGATAGCTACAATGTAACTATTAGTTATATTGTAGCTAGCTTAGGGTTTATTTTACAGGTAAGTATTTAGTTTTAAATATTAATTATTTAGTTATTAATAGTAGGTTTTATTTAGATTTATTTTAATTACATTAAAATTAGACTTAGGGTTAGGTTTAGGGGTTAATAACTTTAGTATAGTAGTGGCGATTTTGGGGGCAGCAGATTAGGGGTTAATAACAGTAATGTAGGTTGCAGCGATGTTAGGGACAGCAGATTAGGGGTTAATAATATTTAACTAGTGTTTGCGATGCGGGAGTACGACGTTTTAGGGGTTAATATGTTTATTATAGTCGCGGCAATGTCCGGAGCGCCAGATTAGGGGTTAATAATTTTATTTTAGTGTTTGCGATGCGGGAGGGCCACAGTTGCAGCGATGTTAGGGAAAGCAGATTAGGGGTTAATAATATTTAACTATTGTTTGCGATGCAGGAGTACGGAGGTTTAGGGTTAATATGTTTGTTATAGTGGCGGCGATGTCCGGAGCAGCAGATTAGGGGTTAATAATTTTATTTTAGTGTTTGCGATGCGGGAGGGCCTTGGTTTAGGGGTTAATAGGTAGTTTATGGGTGTTAGTGTACTTTTTAGCACTTTAGTTATGAGTTTTAAGGTACAGCTCTGTAACATAAAAGCCATAACTACTGACTTTCAGTTTACGGTATGGATCTTGACGTATTGGCTATACCGCTCACTTTTTGGTCGGACAGGCAAATTCGTAATACCTGCGCTGTGCAAGTCCCATTGAAAAGGGACTTTTGGAAAACTGCAGTAGTTACGTTGCATTACGGCCAAAAACGTGTGCGGTACAGATATACCTACAAGACTCGTAATACCAGCAGTAGTGAAAAAGAGCCTTAACGCTGCTTTTTCACTCATACTGCAAAACTCGTAATCTAGCTTTCTGCTAAAAGCAACAGCCACTACTCTATACTATATCTTACTTGATGTCTTAGCTGCCTTTGACACAGTTGACCTCCTCTTACAGAACCTCAGCGCTCTTGTTCTCTGCGACACGGCTCTCTCTTGGATCGACTCCTATCTTTTTAACAGATCTTTTCTGTCATTTGCTGTCGACTCCTCCTCTTCATTGTCTCTGTCTGTTGGAGTACCTCAAGGGTGTGTCCTGGGTCCTCAATGCTTCTCTATTTATACTTCTTAACTGGATAAACTTATCAACAGCTATGGCTTCAAATATAACGCTATGCTGATGACACCCAGATCTACCTCTCCACCCTTGCTCTCCCTCCCTGTGTCTTTTCTCATGTTAGCAACTGTTTATCTGGCATCTCTTTCTGGATGGCCTCTCACCACCTAAAGATTAACATGTCCAATACTGAGCTCCTTGTAATCCACCCCCCCCCCCAGTTCCTCTCCAAATTCTGACTTCTCTGTCACCTTCAACGGCATCACTATCTCTCAATCACCCCAAGTCCACTGCCTCAGCGTTACACTTGACTCCAATATGTCCTTTATCCCCCACATCCAATCACTCTCTTCATCCTGCCGCAACCACCATGCAATATTTAAAAAATGTGCCAGTTTCTGAGTGCTGACACCACAAAGCAAATAATTCACTCTCTTGTAACTTTCACCTACTCACTGACCCTCCTCTCTCCCACCTTTCCCCTTTCAATCCCTCCAAAATGCCTCTGCCAGGCTAATCCACCTTTCCCGCTGCTCTGTATCTGCTGCACCTCTCTGTGAGGCCCTTCACTGACTCCCCATTCACAGCAGAATTCCATTAACAAATCTCACCCTGGCCTACAAAGCCCTTACCAATGCCGCTCCTCCATACCTGTCCTTACTAATCAACAAATATACTGCAGACCCCCCCCCCCAAGATCCCACAATGACCGGCTCCTTTTCTATTATTACCTCTGCCCACGCTAGACTGCAGGACTTCTCTCATGCGGCACCAACCCACTGGAACCCACTTCCTTGCACTGTCAGACTTTCCCCTAATCTTTCTTATTTTAAATGTTCCCTAAAGTCATTTTTGTTCAGGGAAGCCCACCCAACTCAGTAGCAAATGAGTTCCATTTACCTAATAATTACCTTCATATATTAACATCATTCTCACTGTTGAAGTCCTTACATCCTGTTTTACGCCCTCCTAACCTTCTAGATTGTAAGTTCCCATGAGAATAGGGCCCTCAACTCCTCCTGTATGTGTTTGTCAAATTTTGGCTTGTCTCTTTCAAATTTAGTATCATTGTTTTATTTAAACAAATTGTACCTATGGTCAGCGCTACAGAATATGTTGGCGCTTTATAAATAAAATAAAATAAAAATAAAATAACGCAATATGTGCATAATGTATTTACAGACATATTTACACATATAAACACATAAATACATAAGTGTACATATATAGACATATAGTGCATTAGAGCCCTTTGCATTCAAGTAGCTGAAAACAGGAAAAAAACATTTATGCAATATTCATATTTAATAAAGTGTTTAAAGGGACAGTATACACTCATTTTTTCTTTGCATAAATGTTTTGTAGATGATCTATTTATATAGCCTATAAAGTTGTTTTTTTTAGGGTTTTTTTTATAGTTTTGCTTATTTTTTAATAACATTGCTCTGATTTTCAGACTCCTAACCAAGCCCCAAAGTATTAGGAGAATACCGTCAGATACCTACTCCAGCTTGCTCCTGTTTGTGTAAAGGGTCTTTTCATATGCAAAAGAAGGGGGAGGTGGGAGTGTCTTATTTCCCACTTGCAGTCGGCTTTCTGGCTACCTTTTCAACAGAGCTAAACTGAGAGCTTCTAAGTAAATTTTTAACAGTTTTATACTGGATTTTTATATTAGTATCACTGCATCTTATTCTTTATAGTAATGTCTATTAGATGCAGTTATATGAAAATTGGTGTATACTGTACCTTTAACTGTGTATTTACTGTAAATATTTCACATTCCAGGTGCTGAACCAAAAATGGCTGGTTCCTTAGCTTACATTCCTGCTTTTCAAATAAAGATACCAAGAGAACAAAGAAATTTGATGAAAGTAGTGAATTAGAAAGTTGCTTAAAATTACATGCTGTAATTTAATTATTCAAGATTAATTTTGACTTTCCTATACCTTTGAGGTCCCACCACGGCATTTCAATCAGATTGAGGTCTGGACTTTGATTGAGCCATCGCAACACCTTAATTGTTTTCTTTTTCAGTCATTCTGTTGTAGATTTGCTGGTGTGCATGGGATCATTGTCCTGTTGCATGACCCAATTTCAGCCAAGCTTTAGCTGTCGGACAGATGGCCTCACATTTGACTCTAGAATACTTTGTTATACAGAGGAGTGAATGGCCGACTCAATGACTGCAAGGTTCCCAGGACCTGTGACTGCAAAACAAGTCCAAATCATCACCCCTCCACAAAAGTGCTTGACAGTTGGTATGAGGTATTTGTGTTGATTTGCTGTGTTTGGTTTTCACCAAACGTAGTGCTGTGCATTATGGCTAAACATCTCCACTTGTGTCTTTTCTGTCCAAAGGACATTGCTCCAGAAGTCTTGTGGTTTGTTCAGATACAACTTTGCAAACCTATGTCATGCTGCCATGTTCTTTTTAAAGAAAAGAGGCTTTCTCCTGGCAACCCTTCCATACAAACATACTTGTTCAGTCTTTTTTCTAACTGTACTGTCATGAACTTTAACATTTAACATGTTAACTGAGGCAAGCAGAGTCTGAGATGTAACTTGTTTTTTTTAAAATTTTTCTAAAAATTGCATAATCTGACCTTGGGGTGAATTTGCTGGGACGTCCACTCCTGGGAAAATTGGAAATTGTCTTGAATGTTTTCCATTTGTGAATAATCTTTTTTACTGAATGATGGACTTTAAATTGTTTGGAAATGGCCCTATAACCCTCCCAGATTGATGGGGAGCAACCATTGCTTCTCTAAGAGCGTTGTTAATGTCTTTACTCCCTGGCATTGTGTTAACACACACCTAAATGCTCCAGACCAGCAAACTGCTAAAACTTTGGCTTTTATAGAGGTGGTCACACTTGCTGATGATCAATTAATCATTGGCATTTGATTAGCAGCATCTGGATGCTACTTAGCCTCTTAATTCCTATGGAAGCAGTAAGGGTGTTCTTCGTTTTTCAAACATGGCTTTATTTTTGTTAAATAAATCATGACACGGTGTAATATGTCATGTGTTGTTGTTTATCTGAGATTGTATTTACCTAATTTTAAGACCTGCTAAGGACCAGATGGTTGTTATTATATCCTAATATGTAAAATCATAGAATTCAAACAGGGTGTACTTTCTTTTTCACATGACTCGGACTATGTGATTGTGTTAATGTAAAATAGATATCTATACTATATATCTATAGGAATAGGCATACAGGTATAGGTATATACATATATATATATATATATATATATATTTATAGCTATATATATATATAGAGAGAGAGAGACAGAAAGAGAGAGAGAGAGAGAGAGAGAGAGAGAGAGAGAGAGATTTACAATAAAAATTACATTATCCTGTATGTGAAGGACACTGGAATATGACAAACTCCTGTCTGGTTAGTGTGCAAGCGATAGGTTATGTTTTTTGCTTTTTTTCTGCACTCTACATTGACTACTATTGGAAGAATACCCTAAAGTGGTTGGGATATTTAGTTAGCGTGCGTCAAGTTTCACTTATGTGCAAACTTTTAACTTTTAATACGCACGCAACCCAAAACTTTCAAAAAGCTTACTTCTAGCGAAGTTTATGCTTGTGCAAAAGCACTAAATAGCCCACCACTTGTATAGTGGCCCTTAGTGTCTTATACAGGAATCAGTCAACTGACAGGGACGAAGGATTGCTGTTGATAAGCCTTAACTTGAAGCTGTTCCTGCTTTTGCGGTAACAGTTTTTCATGGATGAATAAACTACATTTTTGTGTCTCACACATTTTAAAAACAATGTAAAGAATACAGGAAAATTGGTACAATGTAACAATCAATTACTACAGTATGTTCAAAGTTTCCAGCCGCTCTGAAGGAGAAAGCACAATTAGTCACGGTGAATTACTGGAATAATAGACAAAATAAATAATGATGCACACTGGAATGTTTTTACAATGAATAAGCAAATTTTCATGGGAAATTGGTTTTCCCTTAATGTGTTTCCGATTACTCTTTTTTATAAATATATATACATACATATAAATGAAATATCTGGTTTTGTTATTTAAAACCATAACCAATTACAATGTGTTGATTATTTTATCACTTTTCTGTACTCACATGCTTCTTTATATCATCTCTGTCTGTATACCAAAACCAATACTTAGGCCCTGATAATTGAAAGTGCTGCAAGGCAGCGATATACTTGAGATGGATCCAACGTGATGTATTCAAAAGTGCTGATATTACTCTTTAAAGGCAGCATGGATCGCGATGCTGGCTAAATATTCTAAGCAGCGTCAGCACCGACATTGGCGATGTAAAGTAATGGATCCATTTTAACCCCTTAAAAACACAGCTTCAGCTTGCTCAATTGTTTCATGACGGAATAATTCCGTCATTGGTCCTTAAGGGGTTAAATATATAGCACCAAGCCTAATAAATATACTTATGTACCCCTAAACATAATCCACCACTGCAAATTAGCCCTACACTACTGTACCCCTAAAACACCAATTGCCCACCACAATAAACTTTCTAACATATAAACCCCTATATAGCCAATAGCCTATCGCAATAACCCCTACACTACTAAACCCCTAAACTGCCAATAGCCCTCCAAAATAAATCTTCCTAACCTATTAACCCTTAAACCATCAATAATACACTGCAATAAACTTACAAACCTATAAACCCCTAATTCACCAATAGCCCACTACAATAAAACTTCCTAACCTATTAACCCCTAAACTGTCAATAGTACACCACAATAAACTTCCTAACATATAAAACCCTATACCGCCAATAGCCCATCGCAATAACCCCTACATTACTTAACCCCTAAACCACCAATAGCCTACTGCAATAAAACGTCCTAACCTAACCCTTAAACCATCAATAATACACTGTAATAAACTTACTAACCTATAAACCCCTAAATTGCCAATAGCCCACCACAATAAAACTTCCTAACCTATTAACCCCTAAACCATCAATAGTAGACCGCAATAAAACTTCCTAGCCTATTAACCCCTATATCGCCAATAGCCCACCACAATAACCCCTACACTACTTAACCTCTAAACCGCCAATAGCCCATTGCAATAAACTTCCTAACCTATTAACACCTATACCACCAATAGCCCATCACAAACTACCCCTACGCTACTTAACTACCTAACCCCCCACATCTAAAAGGGTATGAAACCCAAATTTTTTCTTATGATTCAGATTTACCTCTGTGATTACCTTGTATCAAAGTCTCTTCAGACTGCCCCCTTATTTCAGTTCGTTTGACAGACTTGCATTTTAGCCAATCAGTGCTTGATAATAAATAACTCCACAGGAGTGAGCACAGTTATCTATATGGCACACATGAACTAGCACTGTGTAGCTGTTAAAAACTGTGAAAATGCACTGAGATATGAGGTGGCCTTCAAGGGCTTGGAAATTAGCATATGAGCCTACCTAGGTTTAGCATTTCACAAAGAATACCACGAGAACAAAGCAGATTTGATGATAAAAGTAAATTGGAAAGTTGTTTAAAATTACATTCCCTATCTGAATCATGAAAGTTTCATTTTGATTAGACTTTCCCATTAAGCTAATATGCTGCATGCAAGCACACCTAAAAAAATAAAACACCATATTATTTGGGGAGGGGGGGGGGTTATTCAGGAGATCAGGAATTATAAGTTTTAAATTTCCTTGAAAAGAGTAATGAAACCAAGAACTTGTTTGAGTGAAAAAAGCAACTACTGTATTAAGATGTTCTTGCCTTCAAATTTTAATAATTTTCCAATAAAAATGGGCACTTGACAACAACTGGTTATATTGCAATGTTTCATGCACCCAGGACATACTTGGAAACGAGAGAAATCTCAATGTATCCTTCCTGGTAAAATATTTTTATAAATACAATTTTTATAAATAAATAAATATTTTATAATGACATTGCACTGAGAAGCAGAGTTAGTCCATATTGGGGCTGCGCACCTGCATCTTCTCTATGCAAATGATCTTCACTACATATTTGTTTGTCAATTTACCCCAGTATATTGAACAGGCACAACCACTGGATGCACGTGCATGCAGCATGCAGGCATATGCCATGTGCATATTTTAAATTATCTTTGAAACGCTACCATCCATTTAAATTAAGACTTAAAAAACTCTCAATTCAGTTTTGTGGTAAGACAGAAATTCCATAACAGTACATTGACATTTCAAGGTGTTCTGAGCTATTTCTGACAAAAGTTTACTGTTTTTCAGTGCTTTTCTCTACTCATCTCGAGTTCTTCAGTAGGTAACAGAGCCCTACGGACCTCCTTAGTGTAGATGAAGCGATATTCAGAAATCTTTAATCCCTAAATAAACAGTCTAAGTGGCGTCAAACACTAGACAGATTAAAACTGTGAACGGTCTGGATAGATTTTCTGCATAGGGTTGTAAGACTATGAACAGTTCTTATAGTACATAAACTTTCAAAGGGTCTTGGATTTCATTATGGATATTAATCTATTTCAGTGTTGTTTTAAAAAAACTTTGTGGCAACTTTTGTGCAAACAATATTCAGAGTGTTACAGATCATAATACTTTTTCCTGTTTTCTATTTTTGAAGTGTTAAAATCTTACTTTGGGTTGTTTTATATTTGTTGTGTGCATAAAAAAAAAAAAAATATATTATTGGAGACAATCATAAAGTTTTTAAACATTTTGGGCTAGATTACGAGAGGAGCGATATCTTAACACAAGCCCAAATTCTCTACCACATGAACTAGTTATTTAATGTGGTAGAGAATTTAGTAAACTGATACATAATAGATACAAATATATCAATTTGAATGTTTCTATTTCGAATATTGCATGATTCGAATATTACATTTAAAGAGAACATTAGAAATACTATTACAAATATATAAATTCAAATTTTTCAAATTTGAATATTGCATAATTTGAATATTACATTTAAAGAAAGCATTAGAAATATATATAAGTTATAAGGAGTTAAAGTAAAGGGATGTGGGGTGTTTGAAAAAAAAAAAAGCACCTAAAGTGCCTTTACATTGATGTCAATGGGGGACTGTGTTTTCATAATAAATATATATGTATATGAATATATATCTTGAGAAAGCCACAGCGAGTGGTGAAACGCGTTGATGGTCCTACTGCCTACAGGAATCTAACTTTGCCCAACAAAAGGAATACATAGTGTCCAAGGATTGCAAAGTATTGCATTGGCACTATTTTTCTTCATCCAAAACTACAGATACTCTCTGTGCAGAGTGGAAGTCGGATCTACTTTCAGGAGAAAAAATTGGCGTGTGACGTCAACGACTATCAGCGAGGCTGCAGCGTTACCTATGCCAGAAGGTGAGTGGAAGAGGCATACCCACGAAGAGACCGAAAGGCATGCAGAGGTAAAGTAGCCGATATTGCCAATTATACACACAATCCAACTACAAACTATTACATCAAAATGAAACTGGGCACTTTATAAACTACAGAACTAAGAAATTATACAGGCACAAGGAAAATACAATTGGGACTAGTCGTTTATTGAAACGATTCATATATATACACATATTTTTTACTTTTCTTCTCAAAGTGTGACTTTACCTTGTTTTGTGTGCAAACAGTCAAACCTTTTGTACCAAAATAATAAGGTGGATTGGTGATATATCAGCTATTCAGCTACTACCGCAACATAAAGAGTGGTGCACCACTATATTTCTAAACTTGCAAACAAGTTGTATATGTAAATCCCCAATTTTCTTTTAACTCTATGCAATAGCATTTTTTAATTATTGAAATACTTGCCTTTACTCTTTAAGTTCTTAAATATTTAAGACCGGTCATAAAATTAGGATTTTACCTCTGTGTTTATTGAAATAAATGTGTTTGTATTTTATAACAAATTTGCTTTATTGATTTCATAATATATTCAAACAACATTTGCCTATATCAGTGACACATTCCCTGCTGCTGTTTAGCACAATCGAACCAATTCAGGATTTTACCTATGTGTTTATTGATATAAATGTGTTTATATTTTATCACTTATTTGCTTTATTGATTTTATATATTTGCCTATACCAGTGACACATCCCCTGCTGCTGCTAGCACACTCTCACCAATTTATATATTTCTTGTATCTTAACATCACTTTAATGCCCACTCTAATTATTTTACAAAATACTTTAAGCATCATATTCAAATTTATTTTTGAAATGCAAACTCTGCATCACTGTATCTCATTAACCTGAAAGAACTCAAGTTTTGATTTCAGTCATTACAGCAACTAATTCCTGAATGTTTGCACATGAGGAAACTTACAGACATAAAAACTTTACTGTAAAGTATTGAAAGACACATAAAAGGAAGTAATCCCACAATATATACAAAAAATCTCCATGTGAAACTACTCAGAGAGCCATGGTATTTCTAGGAATGCAATTTTCATTATTTTTACAGATATTACTTCTACAGCTCAAATTAATTAATCCATTCATTATGTTAAGTAATAGTATTAATTAATTGATTAATTAATTAATTAATTAATTAATTAATTAATTAATTAAACCAGTAGATTGGGGACAGACGTGAAAGTTTTATGTTGCATTGAGGGTTATTTTTTTTACTTTGTAGATATGAAAATATTACTGTAGCCAGTAGATTAAGTGTTTTCACAATCTTATCTAAAAGCAGTAACCTAGAATCTGAATAAAAAAAATAATCTGAGCTGGTTTTGAGAGTTTATCTCCTTCAGGGGTTATGGAATCAAGCTGTGGTGCTGTAGTGCTGTGTAAAAACGATAACAGATTTTGTCAAAGTAAAATAGCATCTCATTCCTAGTACATTGGTCATCAGCAATACTACAGTGGTCTTAAACACTATAACAAAAAAGCTGCAAAAAACAAGGTAAATGGAGTGGCATAAAATAAAAATGTATTTGAGGACAGAGAATCACTGAGGTAAAAAAATTGCTGTTTTCATGCCGTTTACATTGAAACCATCTCTGTAACTGTCATATAGCCACAGGAAAAAGCCTTTCATGATAATATAAAAATTAGAGTAGAGGAGGTTCTGTTGAGCAACACTATAAAGGGACATTTAACCCATTTTTTTTATTTCATGATTCAGATAGAGAATATAATTTTAAACAACATTTTAATTTACTTCTATAATCTAGTTTACTTTATTCTTTAGATATCCTTTGTTGAAAAAATAGCAATGCCATGGGTGAGCCAGTCACACGAGGCATCTGAGTGCAGCTACCAATCAGCAGCTTCAGATCTTATCTAGATATGCTTTTCATAAAAGGATATAATGAGAATGAAGCAAAATAGATAATAGAAGTACAAATTAGAAAGTTGTGTAAAATTGCATGCTCTTTCTAAATCAAGAAAGAAAATATTGGGTTTCATGTCCCTTTAAGCTATTCATTTCTAGCAGATTCTCTTTATTTTCAGCTTTCCATCCGTTACAGGTCGGATGTGCTCTGAGACCAGAGATGGTGACAACCAGTGTTCCCTCTAAGGCAAGTTTTGTGAGCAGCCCAGCAGTGAAACAGTTAAGTGGAGTAATTAGCAAACACTACACAATGCAGACTGCAAGGTGTGGTTCCCTTATTAACTGTTGCACTGCTGGGTCGCTCACAAAACTGGCCTTAGAGGAAACACTGGTGACAACCATGAGAGCTTTGGTGAATCTGAGGAATATGCTTTGGCTTGTGTGATGGTCATGCATGTCTGCCATATTGTCGGAAGGATTCTTCTGTTTACAACTCCATTGTAAGCTTTAGTTTTCAGTTCTTGGATTCATTGCAGCAGACTTGTAGGGAGGTTGGGTCATGCTCTTGGATAAACACATCATCCTGAAGGTTTGGGACTTCTGTGTCTGATGTTCAGGAGAGGTGTATAGGAGCTTGGTAACATCAACTGGAGGAGGAAAGGCTGAGGGAGAAAAGTTTTATGCTGAGAGTGTTGAGAGTTCTTGTGAGAGTATGTATGACATGGTGATCCTCTAGACTGGACTATTGGAATAAATCTAATAGGTTAATCAGGGCTGGTGCAAGGATTATAATAGATTTTTTCCCCTCCTCAACAAATCGTTTAGCCCACCCTTGCTGCCTCTTCAAACTGTTACAGAGATGAAATAAAACATGTTATAGCTTGCTATTTAATTTATGTTTAATTGGATATAATCTAGATTGCCATTCTACACACAATTCTTGACAATCCCCATGAATGATTACCGCTGCAAAATTTAAATATGATTATTTTGCTATACATATCCCCAGCTCAAACCCCAACCCTATAGTGATAAATCAACCTATGATGCCCTAAAGGCACAATATAATTAATTAACAAGAAAAAAATCTAGAAAATGATTTGTCAGTGGTTCCAGCAGTGAATGACTCAGTGCTAGTATGCACTTCCTATTATTAAGATAGTTAAAATAATCGTATACTAGCAATGAGTCATTACTGCTTGAATGACTAACAGGTAATAAGGATATATTAAAGCTTTTCTTTGTTAAAATATATACTGAATAAATTGTTCGGCCAAGTGGATTAGCTGCCATTTGACTGTAGGTACGCTATGCAGTTATGTAAATTGCCAAACCATGAATGCAGATTTGATTTAGTTATATGAAAATTATTGACTATCACAATCTTCATTGAGTGTATATAACAGAAATCTACAGCCCCCCGAATATTATCTATTTAGGCAACTACAATTAATGCAATAAAAAAGTGATATGGGACAAACATAACGACGTGAGTACATTTGTCTGATAAATGTTCTAACATTACTAAGCTAGTCATAGAGCAGTTTGTGTCCTAATTGAAACATATCGTATCAGCTTTTTTATATATATAAAAAAATGTATCCAAGTATTTTTTATTGCATTCATTGTAGTTGCCTAAATAGATAACATTCGGCATTTACTATTATGGAGAAAAAAACTATTAGCACAATCTTTGTAGACATTTTTTGTATCTAAAGATTAAATGTAAAGAAACTTTTACAAAGGAATATTGTTACATGGTAACTATGTACTCATATTGATATGTCAGATATTCTGCCTAGTAACATCTTAGCCTGTATTGCCGATTTTTCTTATTGGCTCAAAAATCATTGAATACGTAACTTCTGGTTTCAAAACCTGCAGTCACATGATCGGAGGGATATTTAAAAGCTGGCGTTTTTAGTCAGAATACCAGTCACCTTTGATAAAGCTACGGTGAAATGCGTCAGGTGATGCGAATGGGGGTCGGAGGTAATATGTATCCAGCCCACTGTACATATTGGCTACTACTAGGTCTGTGAAACATTTTATACTTTTTTTAAATAAAAGCTACATTTTATACTGTTGTAGACTTGGCTGCAAGACACGTATTCTTGTGTATGTCACACTGATTGTATATATTGAATATATTGCATTCGATATGGAAACTATACGGCCGCATCATAAATATCTGTCTCCTACTTGGTATTTAAATTAAAGGACCACAAAACGCTTAAGAATAGCATAATCAATGCATAATAAAAAGACAATGCAAAAGCACTTAGTCTGAATGTCAAATGAAATAAAAATACTGTGCACATTTTTACAGATTCATTCTGCTATTGTTTGCATATTATGTCTTTTCATATGCACGGAAGGGGGGGAGTGTCTGCTCTTTCTGCTTTCCCCACCCCTTTTACTGGGTGTCCAAGCCCAACCTCATCAACAGTGCTAAACTGGGAGCTTCTAAGTAAGTTTTTTAAAGGTTTTATACTCGATTTTTAGATCAGTATTTGTCTATATTCTTCTTTATATTAGTGTCTATTACATGCAGTTATATGAAAATTAGTGTTTACTGTCCCTTTAAGAAAGAAGGTAGACTTATATATAAAGTGAAAAATAATAGTGGAATGATCAACACCTAAGGGCTCGCTTCCATTGAGTCGTAATTCAGTTTGCGTGCACTCACAAACCGTTAAATATGCTGTCGAAAGCAATATCATTTATCGACTGTTTCCAATGGCGCATTATACCTCAATATCGACAGGTGGACTCCGGCTGCCGAAAAAATCTTTGCGTCCCATAGAAAGTAATAGAAGCCGTTAATCGATAAATTATACCAGGTGTCGAATGAAAGCGCAAACCGTTAATATACTGTCGGAGGCTGTCGATACATTGAGAAATATTACACCCAGCTCAACTAGGTGTAAAAGAGGAAAATTGTGCTTTTTGAGACCTATTTTCTATTGAAATTATAAAACTTGCAAATAATGCAAGTGTTTTAATGTAGAAATAAATTGTTATAAGTAATATTTATTTTTGTCTCATGTATAGAAATAGTTGAACTTATATTCTAATAGAAATATCAGTATATATTTAAATATAATAATATATGCAAGAACATATCTACAGAATGCAAACTAGACCTATGCCTAGGACAGCAATACATATTACATATATTTATGAAGTGGTAAATATAATTATATTAAAAAATAGTATTTGATAATTAAAAATATGGATAAGTGTATCTTTATTTTTCTTGAGAGGTGATCACCGGTAAGGAGCACGGACGTTAAACGTAAATTCTATAGCGTAAGGTCGGGTTACCTTAGCAACTAATTGATTTTCAAGAAATCCGACATCAGATGGAAGAGTTAACACAATGTTAACTTACAGCTACATGAAAAGAGCGACTGCACGCGCAAAATATTTCAATGGAAACCTGGTACTAAAATGGAGCCGTAAATTACTTTTAGCTGTCGGCCGCTTCGGTAGCTTACGGCTCCATTTGTAACGACTCAATGGAAGCGAGGCCTTAGTTGGAGATTGGATTCAGCAGGCAAACTATGTAATAGGTAAAGCAGCAGTTAGATATGCAGTTCAGACCAAGGATTAGCAAACAGGATAGCTGGAACAAGAGATAAAGCTAAGGTGAAGAAATTTTGTTGCGCAAGCTCATTTCAGTGGGGCAAAAAGTTAGCTGGAACTAGGTGTATTGCAAGACTATGACAGCTGTTGCACAATTTAGCAAACAAAGTAATATAATACACAAGTAATAAAGCTGGAAGAGATTATGCTATACCATTTTTCAAAAGTCAAAACTAATATTAGGGTAATTCAGAGGTTAAACTGTAGAGTTTACAAAAGTGAGAGGTTAAACTGTAGAGCTTACTGATTATCAGGTTGGAAAACACTGAGCAAAGACAGAGTGGCTTAAAGGGACAGTCTACACCAGAATATTTATTGTTTTAAAAGCTAGATAATCCCTTTATTACCTATTCCCTAGTTTTGCATAACCAACACTGTTATATTAATACACTTTTTACCTCTGTGATTACCTTGTATCTAAGCCTCTGCCGACTGCCCCCTTATTTCAGTGCTTTTCATAGACTTGCATTTTAGGAAATCAGTGCTGGCTACTAGGAACTCCACGTGCATGAGCACAGTGTTATCTATATGAAATACATGAACTAACACTCTCTAGTGGTGAAAAACTGTCAAAATGCCTTGAGATGAGAGGTGGCCTTCAAGGGACTAGACTGTCCTTTTAATACAAAAGTCAACAGCAGTGTGAGAGAGAATCTCTTAAACCCTATTCAAGCAACATCTGTGGCAAATTGTGGGGATAGAGATCCACAAAGATCTCAGGTAAGGAGTTCTGATGGGCTGTGTTGACAATAACTGGATTGGCTGACACTTCCTGCTTCTTTGCCATTGGTAGGCTGACTGGGTATGTCCACAAAATTGATATATTTCTTCTCAATCTAGCACACAGGAAAGATTATTCCATCTAGGCCGTATCCCAGATTGTACCTTTTTCATTGGGTTGTAGGATGAAGAGAGTAACCCGGTTAGGAAACCAGTGCTAAAACCTGCCAGTGTTTTTTTATCCGGGGTATCATTTTATGGGTGGAGTTGAGGCTGCAATTTAAAGATCTGATGGAGCAGCGCTACAAGTTGCTTTCCTATATATTTTTCTATAGCATTTTAGGTTTGAATTTCATCCACGAAAAAGTGAAGATTATGCAGCACAAGTATTTTAGTAGCCTCATCATTTATTGACATCCTTTAGGTACTTGCTGTACATTGTAAATTGGGACGAAAACTAAATTGGAAGCTGTATCTGAACTATACAACTTTACTGTTGTGATCCATGTTTGAGACACTTCAGTTTTTCTGGAGAAAGCTGAACAAGTGCACTTTTCATATATATATTACAACAAAAAATAGGCTATTAAAAAAAAAAATTTATTCAAAAAAATACCTTTAAAAATATTTACTTTTACTATTAAAAAAAAATTCTATTAACCCAAAATGAAGCCCTCTTCATCTGTCACATTCAATTTTGGCAATTCAGTGCTGTACAGCCTCTTCAGTTTGTGGATATTATTTTCTTCCTATTAGCTGCTTTTAAAAATGATCCACTAGGAATGGTCATAGATCACATTGGTTGATATAAAGGTTCAAATCAACAAATAGGATGAAAGTTAACTCTAATGGCTGATTTGAATTTTCATCTTAATTCAGATTATTCCTATTTTCTGAAAATATTCTAAAAGCTGTAGAATGGTGGAGTAAAGGCAGAACATGGAGAGGGAATACAGTAAAAGGGACCCAGCACAGTGCTGGATTACCATAATGGACTACAATGAATCAAGATGGTGGTGGAATTTTTTTTTTAGACACCAAACAGAAGACTTCATTGGTAAGTAGAATGTATGGGGAGCTTTTTTAATGTAATAGGTAACAGATTTTTAATAGACATGTGCGTTTCGATTCAGAACGAATCGAAATTCAGATGAATTTGTTAAAGTTTAATAAGTGGGTGTTTTCAGCAAGTGTATTTTGGATAACTTGGCTTGGGGGTCTTACAGTGGTTGGTCCACAGCGGGGGGTGTCTTAACTTCATTGTGGTCATTTTAGGTTGAAAGATTTTCAGTTTGAGGGTCCACAGTGGGAAAGAAAGTCTTAGATTAGGGGTCATTTTAGGCAGAGGGCTTTGCGTTGTGGAGTCCATGTTGGGGGGTTAGTAGTGGTTAAGGTTTTTTAGTGGAGGTGTTTTGTTTTATTGAGGGTGTGGCATTTTAGTGGTCAATAGCAGAAGCGGTATGGCAATGTGTTTTTTGCTTTTGGGTTGTGGCAGTTTAGAGGGGAGCAGTTGGGGTACAGTGGATGTTCCAGGTAAGTGGTTGGGATTTCTCACCTACACCAATGCCAAGTATGAGGAAATCTTAAAGATTCTTTTGCCTTTGTGAAGTTGTTTTTTTTTACTTTTTTTCAAGTTTTCTTTTTTGCATATGTTAGAGTGGACTGTTTTATTCAGTGTGTTTGTTTCCTTTTATATTTGTTTGTTCTTTAATGTTAGAAGATGTTTTTGTGAAGCCGGTATCCTTAGCAGTGGAGGTTGTTCTATGCATGGAGAGGGAATGGTTACAACACTCTGATGCATTAATTGTAAAGGAGACTCACTTAAAAATTATTGATGTGATAAGGGTCATTACAAATCTCTTTGCACAGATTTTCAGTGATTTTTTTTCCCACAAGAAATTAGTTACAAATTATTGAGTCGAGTCCACTGGTTTTCAAAACGCTGCTTCATAAGTCATCTCCACCAAACTGGAGTTGGCAGATGAAAATCACCCTGGATTCATTCGACCGGGTGATTGACAAGCCTTACTCTCATGCAATTGGTTAGGTGTGCAGTATTGCACAAGGGTTCCCTCGTGCAATGATAAATAAGATGCAGATAGGTTTACAACATATAAATCCTGTCCGTTCGAAAATTGATAAATCTTGGCCAAAGACACAAACTTGTACACATGCATAAATAGATGTACAGATACACACACATAAACACATATAAAGACACACTTGCACACCTACATACACAGATGCAAAGATACACAACATGCTTACATACACACTTATAAACATAAGTAAAGACACACACTTTTAAACAGGCATATGTAGATTTATATATACAAACACATAAATATATATAAAGACACACACTTGCATACATGCACACATACAAAGATATATAAAAATACAGACTTGCGCACATGCTGACACATAAACATATATTAAGACACAAACTTGCATACATACACACATACATACATAAAGACACACCCTTCCACACATATACACACAAACATATATAAAGACACAGGTGGATATTTATCAAAGCGTCAACTGAAAATACGCTTGAATCCTGCGTCGCCACCCTTGAGGCCGCGAATGCCATATAAATCAATGGGAGTCTGAAAACACAGAAAGCTTATGTTCAATGCTGCAAGAGAATGAAATATATTACATAATAAAAGTAAATTAGAAACTTTATTAAAATTGTATACAGTTTCTAAATCAAACAATATTATTGCCCCACATTTGGTACACAAGTAGATATAGGGATACAAATGAAAAATACTATTTATGGATTATGTTACAACTTTGTCTCTCATTAAAGCAAGGACACAATATAATTTCTCAAAAGTTTTTGAAAAGATGACAATACAAATTAATTTATGTGAAAGTATCATATAACAGATTTTCTACGTATAACAAATATAAAAATAACTTTCTATGAGATATTGTTTGTTGAGGTATAAATGTAGCTATTTCTTGGACATTAACAGATGAAAAATAAAATATTTGATTTAGAGAAATGTGCTTGTTCATGGACAGTAATGAAATAGTATAAATAAAGTTGGGAAAAACCCGAATAACCACGACATCGATAACTGTTAGTTAACAACAGTCAGATGCTCATCGCGACGTACTTGACGCGCGTGTTTTTGATGGGTTTTTTTATAAATAAGGGCATCGTATGTGGATCCGCGTCAGCGATGTCTGGCGAGCGCTATTGACTGCCGGCGAATGCACTGAGATTGAGGCTTTGATAAATATCCCTCACACACTTGCACACATACCCACACATAAACATATATAAAGACAAACACTTGCGCACATGCACACATAACCACACATAAACATATATAAAGACAAACACCTGTGTACATGCACACATACATATTTAGATGTACACATAAAAACATAAACCTATATAAAGACACACACTTAACTCATTGTGCTAATGCACTGTTACAGAGATCTGTAGCAACCCAAGGGTTGCAGGTTCGATCCCAGCAAAGTCCACTCAGCCTTTCATCCTTCCGAGGTCTATAAAATGAGTACCATTAAGTTGGTTAATAATAATACCTGTTATCAGTGCTGCAAGTCGATTAAGTTTGAGGTTGTGCGCTATCCAATTATAATTATTACTTATACACAGATGAATACATAAATAAAGATACACACTTGTATATATGCACACATAAATATATATAAAGACACACATTTTAATTTTGTTCTAGATGTGAAAGTTTACACTGTACAAAGATATGAATGGGAGGGGATGTGGATATACCAGTCTTGTATTGAACTTCTCAGTCACAGAAGCAGTGAGCATTATATAGAATAACAGTACAGAAATTCTTCTGTATCATGTTAGTCACCGGTCCCAGCAACAAACAGGTTAAGAGACCAGAAATATATTTAACATAAATAAAGAAAGATTTTTTCTGTCAACACATTTCAATTTGGCTCCTACTAAGCAAACAGCTTCCAGAGATAGAGAGTTTTGTGGTCAAAGCAGTATGGACATAGACACAGTGACTTGCACAGATCAAAGAGCACAGCCTTTTAACCCCTTTACAACAGAGACTCTTTAAGGGCCTCACATCTTTCCTGTCCAAGACAGCTTCAAATAGGTAGCAAATAGCGCTTATAAAATTAACCAGAGATCAGATCTAGGCACTAGGCAGTATTATGGGGGTAAAGTTGGCATGAGTGGGGTGTTAGAAAAAAAAACAGCACTGAAAAGTGCCTTTACATTGCGGTCTATGGGAACTGTGTGTTTCCTGTAAATATATATGTATATGCTGATATACATATATATGTATGTGTTAATATGTGTAAATACGCATATTAACACATAAATATATATGTATATATTCATACACATATATATTTATATTTTCTGCCATCACTGCACTACTTACCCCTTTCTCTGCGCATAGGTTCTGTGCCGCGCGCTTTCATGAGCGCAATGCTTCCCAGCAATGCAAACGCGAGCTCGTGTTCGCATTGCTGACAACTTGTAATACCAGCTGACATTAGCGTGCGCTGGAATTACTCAGTGGATCGCTAATGTCGCTTTCCCGAAAGCGATATTTAGCGCTCCACTTATAATCTAGCCCTAAATATAAAGAAAAACATAGAAATGCTGGTGCTCATTTACCTTAGGGATTAAAAATACTTACCTCTATCACGCTGGAGAGCCATGCTAATATCAACACTTCTTCCCAGAATCCTGGGCCTCAGTAATAGAAGACTTAGCTTGGCGAGACTTTAGCGCAGGCCATGGGATCCACCACACTAAGTCTTCTATTAATGCGGCCCAGGGCTCTGTGAAGAAGGGTTGGGATTAGCAAGTCTCTCCAGCGCACTAGAGGGAAGTATGTAACGCTAAAGTTGAACTTTTTCACCTGTAGCAAAGGAACATTTACATTCGTTTAACAAAAATACATGTAGAAGTTCCAAAAATATTCAGAACTAGTCCTAAAGCCTGTGTACACGGCCATTTTTTGCAGTACAGCGGTTCCACCCCCTGCTCTCTCTCTATCCCCCTCTCTTTTGCCCTCTCTGCCCCCTCTGTTTTTGTCCTCACGCTGTCTCTACTGTGCATGACAGCTTCAGACAAACACACTTGGCCTTTTATATTATAGGATTTGTTTAGAATAGCATCAAATAGCACAGCAGCCGAATATTCGGAAAACAAATTATTCTGAACCAAATTTTTTGCCCGTGCACATGTCCGTTCATAACAATGTTATAGTGCTTAAGACACGTGCAAACGCCTACATTTACCTCAGCTGGAGAGCCATGCTAATATCAACACTTCTTCACAGAATCCTGGGCCTCAGTAATAGAAGACTTAGCTTGGTGAGACTTTAGCGCAGGCCATGGGATCCACCACACATAGGCCTAGATTTGGAGTTTGGCGGTAGATGGGCTGTTAACGCTACGCGGGCTTTTTTCTGGCCGCACCATAAAATTAACTCTGGTATCGAGAGTTCAAAAAAATGCTGCGTTAGGCTCCAAAAAAGGAGCGTAGAGCATTTTTACCGCAAATGCAACTCTCGATACCAGAGTTGCTTACGGACGCGGCCAGCCTCAAAAACGTGCTCGTGCACGATTCTCCCATAGGAAACAATGGGGCTGTTTGAGCTGAAAAAAAACCTAACACCTGCAAAAAAGCAGCGTTCAGCTCCTAACGCAGCCCCATTGTTTCCTATGGGGAAACACTTCCTACGTCTGCACCTAACACCCTAACATGTACCCCGAGTCTAAACACCCCTAGCCTTACACTTATTAACCCCTAATCTGCCGCCCCCGCTATCGCTGACCCCTGCATATTATTATTAACCCCTAATCTGCCGCTCCGTACACCGCCGCAACCTACGTTATCCTTATGTACCCCTAATCTGCTGCCCCTAACACCGCCGACCCCTATATTATATTTATTAACCCCTAATCTGCCCCCCTCAACGTCGCCGACACCTAACTACACTTATTAACCCCTAATCTGCCGAGCGGACCTGAGCGCTACTATAATAAAGTTATTAACCCCTAATCCGCCTCACTAACCCTATCATAAATAGTATTAACCCCTAATCTGCCCTCCCTAACATCGCCGACACCTAACTTCAATTATTAACCCCTAATCTGCCGAACGAATCTCGCCGCTATTCTAATAAATGTATTAACCCCTAAAGCTAAGTCTAACCCTAACACTAACACCCCCCTAAGTTAAATATAATTTAAATCTAACGAAATTAATTAACTCTTATTAAATAAATTATTCCTATTTAAATCTAAATACTTACCTGTAAAATAAACCCTAATATAGCTACAATATAAATTATAATTACATTGTAGCTATTTTAGGATTAATATTTATTTTACAGGCAACTTTGTAATTATTTTAACCAGGTACAATAGCTATTAAATAGTTAAGAACTATTTAATAGTTACCTAGTTAAAATAATAACAAAATTACCTGTAAAATAAGTCCTAACCTAAGTTATAATTAAACCTAACACTACCCTATCAATAAATTAATTAAATAAAATACCTACAATTACCTACAATAAAACCTAACACTACACTATCAATAAATAAATTAAATACAATTTCTACAAATAACTACAATTACATAAACTAACTAAAGTACAAAAAATAAAAAAGAACTAAGTTACAAAAAATAAAAAAATATTTACAAACATAAGAAAAATATTACAACAATTTTAAACTAATTACACCTACTCTAAGCCCCCTAATAAAATAACAAAGACCCCCAAAATAAAAAAATGCCCTACCCTATTCTAAATTAATAGAGTTAAAAGCTCTTTTACCTTACCAGCCCTGAACAGGGCCCTTTGCGGGGCATGCCCCAAGAAAATCAGCTCTTTTGCCTGTAAAAAAAAACATACAATACCACCCCCCCAACATTACAACCCACCACCCACATACCCCTAATCTAACCCAAACCCCCCTTAAATAAACCTAACACTAAGCCCCTGAAGATCTTCCTACCTTATCTTCACCTCAACAGGTATCACCGATCCGTCCTGGCATCCGGTGCTGAAGAGGTCCAGAAGAGGTTCCAAAGTCTTCCTCCTATCCGGCAAGAAGAGGACATCTGGACCGGCAAACATCTTCATCCAAGCTGCATCTTCGATCTTCTTCCATCCGGTGTGGAACGGGTCCATGTTGAAGCATCCGAGGCGGATCCATCCTCTTCTTCCGGCGTCTCCCGACGAATGACGGTTCCTTTAAGGGACGTCATCCAAGATGGCGTCCCTCGAATTCCGATTGGCTGATAGGATTCTATCAGCCAATCGGAATTAAGCCAATGGATCAGCCAATCAGATTCAAGTTCAATCCGATTGGCTGATCCAATCAGCCAATCAGATTGAGCTCGCATTCTATTGGCTGATCGGAACAGCCGGAAGAAGAGGATGGATCCGCGTCGGATACTTCAACATAGACCCGTTCCGCACCGGATGGAAGAAGATCGAAGATGCAGCTTGGATGAAGATGTTTGCCGGTCCGGATGTCCTCTTCTTGCCGGATAGGAGGAAGACTTTGGAGCCTCTTCTGGACCTCTTCAGCACCGGATGCCAGGACGGATCGGTGATACCTGTTGAGGTGAAGATAAGGTAGGAAGATCTTCAGGGGCTTAGTGTTAGGTTTATTTAAGGGGGGTTTGGGTTAGATTAGGGGTATGTGGGTGGTGGGTTGTAATGTTGGGGGGGGGTATTGTATGTTTTTTTTTACAGGCAAAAGAGCTGATTTTCTTGGGGCATGCCCCGCAAAGGGCCCTGTTCAGGGCTGGTAAGGTAAAAGAGCTTTTAACTCTATTGATTTAGAATAGGGTAGGGCATTTTTTTATTTTGGGGGTCTTTGTTATTTTATTAGGGGGCTTAGAGTAGGTGTAATTAGTTTAAAATTGTTGTAATATTTTTCTTATGTTTGTAAATATTTTTTTATTTTTTGTAACTTAGTTCTTTTTTATTTTTTGTACTTTAGTTAGTTTATGTAATTGTAGTTATTTGTAGAAATTGTATTTAATTTATTTATTGATAGTGTAGTGTTAGGTTTTATTGTAGGTAATTGTAGGTATTTTATTTAATTAATTTATTGATAGGGTAGTGTTAGGTTTAATTATATCTTAGGTTAGGACTTATTTTACAGGTAATTTTGTTATTATTTTAACTAGGTAACTATTAAATAGTTCTTAACTATTTAATAGCTATTGTACCTGGTTAAAATAATTACAAAGTTGCCTGTAAAATAAATATTAATCCTAAAATAGCTACAATGTAATTATAATTTATATTGTAGCTATATTAGGGTTTATTTTACAGGTAAGTATTTAGATTTAAATAGGAATAATTTAATAAGAGTTAATTAATTTCGTTAGATTTAAATTATATTTAACTTAGGGGGGTGTTAGTGTTAGGGTTAGACTTAGCTTTAGGGGTTAATACATTTATTAGAATAGCGGCGAGATTCGTTCGGCAGATTAGGGGTTAATAATTGAAGTTAGGTGTCGGCGATGTTAGGGAGGGCAGATTAGGGGTTAATACTATTTATGATAGGGTTAGTGAGGCGGATTAGGGGTTAATAACTTTATTATAGTAGCGCTCAGGTCCGCTCGGCAGATTAGGGGTTAATAAGTGTAGTTAGGTGTCGGCGACGTTGAGGGGGGCAGATTAGGGGTTAATAAATATAATATAGGGGTCGGCGGTGTTAGGGGCAGCAGATTAGGGGTACATAAGGATAACGTAGGTGGCGGCGCTTTGCGGTCGGCAGATTAGGGGTTAATTATTGTAAGTAGCTGGCGGCGACGTTGTGGGGGGCAGGTTAGGGGTTAATAAATATAATACAGGGGTCGGCGGTGTTAGGGGCAGCAGATTAGGGGTACATAAGTATAACGTAGGTGGCGGTCGGCAGATTAGGGGTTAAAAAAATTTAATCGAGTGTCGCCGATGTGGGGGGACCTCGGTTTAGGGGTACATAGGTAGTTTATGGGTGTTAGTGTACTTTAGGGTACAGTAGTTAAGAGCTTTATGAACCGGCGTTAGCCCATAAAGCTCTTAACTCCTGCTTTTTTCCTGCGGCTGCAGTTTTGTCGTTAGAGCTCTAACGCTCACTTCAGAAACGACTCTAAATACCGGAGTTAGAAAGATCCCATTGAAAAGATAGGATACGCAAATGGCGTAGGGGGATCTGCGGTATGGAAAAGTCGCGGCTGAAAAGTGAGCGTTAGACCCTATTTTGAGTGACTCCAAATACCGGCGGTAGCCTAAAACCAGCGTTAGGAGCCTCTAACGCTGGTTTTGACGGCTACCGCCAAACTCTAAATCTAGGCCATAGTCTTCTATTAATGCGGCCCAGGGCTCTGTGAAGAAGGGTTGGGATTAGCAAGTCTCTCCAGCACACTAGAGGGAAGTATGTAACGCTAAAGTTGAACTTTTTCACCTGTAGCAAAGGAACATTTACATTCGTTTAGCAAAAATATATGTATTCAGAACTAGTCCTAAAGCCTGTGTACACGGCCATTTTTTGCAGTACAGCGGTTCCACCCCCTGCTCTCTCTCTATCCCCCTCTCTTTTGCCCTCTCTGCCCCCTCTCTTTTGCTCTCTCTCCCCCCTCTCTTCTGCCTTCTCTCTCCCCTCTCTCTATTTTGCTCTCTCTCCCCCCTCTCTTTTGCTTTCTCTCCCCTCTCTTTTGCTCTCTCTCCCTCTCTCTCTCTCTCCCCCTCTCTCTATTTTTCACTCTCTCTCCCCCTCTCTTTTCCTCCCTCTCTTTTGCGCTCTCTGCCCTCTCTTTTGCTCTCTCTCTCCCTTCCCCTCTCTTTTGCTCTCTCTCCCCCTCTCTTTGCTTGCTCTCTCCCTCTCTTTTACTCTCTTTATCCCCCCTCTTTTGCTCTCTCCTCCCTTTCTTTTGCTTTCCCCCCTCTCTTTTGCTGTCTCTCTCCTCCTCTCTTTTGCTCTCTCTCCCCCTCTCTTTTGCTCTCTATCCCCCGTCTTTTGCTTTCTCTCTCCCCCCCTTTATTTTTCTCTCTCCCCCCTCTCTTTTACTGTCTCTCTCCCTTTCTTTTGCTGTCTCTCTATCCCCCCTCATTTGCTCTCTCCCCCCTCTTTTGCTCTCTCTCTCCCCTCTCTCTTTTGCTCTCTCCCCCCTCTCTTTTGCTCTCTCCCCCATCTCTTTTGCTCTCTCTATCCCCCCTCTTTTGCTCTCTCTATCCCCCCTCTTTTGCTCTTTCTCTCTCTCCTTTCTTTTGCTCTCTTTCTCCCCTCTCTTTTGCTGTCTCTCTCCCCCTCTCTTTTGCTCCTTCTCTCCCCTTCTCTTTTGCTCTCTCTCTCTTCCCCCTCTCTAATGCTCTCTCTCTCCCCCTCTCTTTTGCTCTTTCTCTCCCCCTCTCTTTTGCTCTCTCTCTCTTCCGCCTCTCTCATGCTCTCTCTTCCACCCTCTTTTTTGCTCTTTCTCTCCACATCTCTTTCGCTCTCTCCCCCTTCTCTTTTGCTTTTTCTATCCCCCCTCTTTTGCTCTCTCTATCCCCCTTCTTTTGCTCTCTTTCTCCCCTCTCTTTTGCTGTCTCTTCCCCCTCTCTTTTGCTCTTTCTCTCCCCTCTCTTTTGCTCTCTCTCTCTCCCCCTCTCTTATGCTCTCTCTCTCCCCCTCTATTTTGCGCTCTCTCCCCTCTCTTTTGCGCTCTCTCTCTCTCCACCCTATCTTTCCCCCTCTCTTTTGCGCTTTCTCTCCCCTCTCTTTTGTGCTCACCCTCCTCTCTTTTGCTCTCTCTCTCCTCCTCTCTTTTGCTCTCTCTCTCCCCTCCTCTCTTTTCCCCCTCTCTTTTCCCACCTCTCTTTTGCGCACTCTCTCTCTCCCCTCTTTTGCGCTCTCCCACTCTCTTTTGCTCTCTCTCCCCTCTCTTTTGCTCTCTCTCTCTCCCCTTTCTCCCCCCTCTCCTTTGCTGTCTCTCTCCCTCTCTTTTGCTCTCTCTCTATCCTTCCCTCTTTTGAGCTTTCTCTTTCCCGTCCGCACGGCCCTGCCCCTGCCACGTCCGGCCTGTCCGCGCAACGCTGTGTCACTCCCGGCTCCGCCCACATCATGCACGGTCAGACCAGGCCCAGATGCCAGTGTGTTGAAGGCCAGGTGTTTTTGTCCTCACGCTGTCTTTACTGTGCATGACAGCTTCAGACAAACACACTTGGCCTTTTATATTATAGGATTTGTTTAGAATAGCATCAAATAGCACAGCAGCCGAATATTCGGAAAACAAATTATTCTGAACCAAATTTTTTGCCCATGCACATGTCCGTTCATAACAATGTTATAGTGCTTAAGACACGTGCAAACGCCTACATTTACCTCAGCTGGAGAGCCATGCTAATATCAACACTTCTTCACAGAATCCTGGGCCTCGGTAATAGAAGACTTAGCTTGGCGAGACTTTAGCGTAGGCCATGGGATCAACCACACTAAGTCTTCTATTAATGCGGCCCAGGGCTCTGTGAAGAAGAGTTGGGATTAGCAAGTCTCTCCAGTGCACTAGAGGTAAGTATGTAACGCTAAAGTTTAACTTTTTCACCTGTAGCAAAGGAACATTTATATTTGTTTAACAAAAATATATGTAGATGTTCCACAAATATTCAGGACTAGTAATATACTAGCATGTGTACATGGCCATTTTTTGCAGTACAGCGGTTCTACCCCTTGCTCTCTCTCTATCCCCCCTCCCTTTTGCCCTCTCTGCCCCCTCTCTTTTGCTCTCTCTCCCCCCTCTCTTCTGCTCTCTCTCCCCCCTCTCTCTATTTTGCTCTCTCTCCCCCCTCTCTTTTGCTGTCTCCCTCCCTTTCTTTTGCTGTCTCTCTATCCCCCCTATTTTGCTCTCTCCACCCTCTTTTGCTCTCTCTCTCCCCCCTCTCTATTTTGCTCTCTCTCCCCCATCTCTTTTGCTCTCTCTCTCCACCCTCTCTTTTGCTCTCTCTATCCCCCCTCTTTTGCTCTCTCTCTCTCCCCTTTTTTTGCTCTCTTTCTCCCCTCTCTTTTGCTGTCTCTCTCCCCTTCCTTTTGCTCCTTCTCTCCCCTTCTCTTTTGCTCTCTCTCTTCCCCCTCTCTTATGCTCTCTCTCTCCCCCTCTCTTTTGCTCTTTCTCTCCCTCTCTCTTTTGCTCCCTCTCTCTTCCCCCTCTCTTATGCTCTCTCTCCCCCCTCTCTCTCACCCTCTCTTTTGCTCTCTCTCTCCACATCTCTTTGGCTCTCTCTCTCCCCCTCTCTTATGCTCTCTCGCTCTCCCCCTTCTCTTTTGCTCTCCCCCCTCTCTTTTGCTTTCTCTGTCCCCCCTTTTTTGCTCTCTCTCTCCCCTTTCTTTTGCTCTCTTTCTCCCCTCTCTTTTGCTGTCTCTCTCCCCTCTCTTTTGCTCTTTCTCTTCCCCTCTCTTTTGCTTTCTCTCTCTTCCCCTCTCTTATACTGTCTCTCTCCCCCTCTCTTTTGCTCTCTCTCCCCTCTCTTTTGCTCTCTCTCCCCCCTCCCTTTCCCCCTCTCTTTTGCGCTTTCTCTCCCCTCTCTTTTGCACTCTCCCTCCTCTCTTTTGCTCTCTCTCCCCCTTTCTTTTGCACTCTCTCTCCCCTCCTCTCTTTTCCCCCTCTCTTTTCCCACCTCTCTTTTGCGCTCTCTCTCTCTCCTCTTTTGCGCTCTCCCCCTTTCTTTTGCTCTCTATCACCCTCTTTTGCTCTCTATCCCCCCACTCTTTTGCTCTCTCACTATCCTTCCTTCTTTTGAGCTTCCTCTCTCCTGTCCGCAAGGCCCCGCCCATGGCACATCTGGCCCTGTCCGTGCCACGCCATGTCATGCCCGGCTCCGCCCACGTCACGCACGGTCAGCCCAGGCCCAAATGCCAGGTCAGTGTGTTGAAGGCCATGTGTTTTTGTCCTCACGCTGTCTCTACTGCGCATGACAGCTTCGGACAAACAAACTTGGCCTTTTATATTATAGGATTTGTTTAGAATAGCATCAAATAGCACAGCAGCCAAATATTCGGAAAACAAATTATTCTGAACCAAATTTTTTGCCCATGCACATGTCCGTTTATAACAATGTTATAGTGCTTAAGACACGTGCAAACGCCTACATTTATCTAAGCTGGAGAGCCATGCTAATATCAACACTTCTTCACAGAACCCTGGGCCTCAGTAATAGAAGACTTAGCTTGGCGAGACTTTAGCGCAGGCCATGGGATCCACCACACTAAGTCTTCTATTAATGCGGCCCAGGGCTCTGTGAAGAAGAGTTGGGATTAGCAAGTCTCTCCAGCGCACTAGAGGGAAGTATGTAACGCTAAAGTTGAACTTTTTTCACCTGTAGCAAAGGAACATTTACATTCGTTTAACAAAAATATATGTAGATGTAGTAATAAAGCACGTGTACATGGCCATTTTTTGCAGTACAGCGGTTCCACCCCTTGCTCTCTCTCTATCCCCCCTCTCTTTTGCTCTCTCTCCCTCTCTCTTCTACTCTCTCTCCCCCCTCTCTTTTGCTTTCTCTCCCCTCTCTTTTGCTCTCTCTCCCTCTCTCTCTCTCCCCCTCTCTCTCTATTTTTCACTCTCTCCCCCTCTCTTTTCCTCCCTCTCTTTTGTGCTCTCTGCCCTCTCTTTTGCTCTCTCTCTCCCCCTCTCTTTTGCTGTCTCTCTCCCTTCCCCTCTCTTTTGCTCTCTCTCCCCCCTCTCTTTTGCTGTCTCTCTCCCTCTCTTTTGCTCTCTTTATCCCCCCTCTTTTGCTCTCTCCCCCCTTTCTTTTGCTTTCCCCCTCTCTTTTGCTGTCTCTCTCCCTTTCTTTTGTTGTCTCTCTATCCCCTCTCTTTTGCTCTCTCTCTCCCCTCTCTCTTTTGCTCTCTCTCTCCCTTCTCTTTTGCTCTCTCTCTCCCCCCTCTCTTTTGCTCTCTCTATCCCCCCTTTTTTACTCTCTCTTTATACCCCCTCTTTTGCTCTCTCTCTCTCCCCTTTTTTTTGCTCTCTTTCTCCCCTCTCTTTTGCTGTCTCTCTCCCCCACACTTTTGCTCCTTCTCTCCCCTTCTCTTTTGCTCTCTCTCTTCCCCCTGTCTTATGCTCTCTCCCCCTCTCTCTTGCTCTTTCTCTCCCCCTCTCTTTTGCTCTCTCTCTCTTCCCCCTCTCTTATGCTCTCTCTTCCCCCTCTCTCTCTCCCTCTCTCTTTTGCTCTTTCTCTCCACATCTATTTTGCTCTCTCTCTCCCCCCTCTCTTATGCTCTCTCTCTCCCCCCTCTCTTTTGCTCTCTCCCCCCTCTCTTTTGCTTTCTCTATCCCCTTCTTTTCCTCTCTCTATTGCCTTTCTTTTGCTCTCTTTCTCCCCTCTCTTTTGCTCTCTCTCTCCCCTCTCTTTTGCTCTTTCTCTCCCCCTCTCTTTTGCTTTCTCTCTCTCCCCCTCTCTTATGCTCTCTCTCTCCCCCTCTCTTTTGCTCTCTCTCTCCCCTCTATTTTGCTCTCTCTCTCCCCCTTCTCTTTCCCTCTCTCTTTTGCGCTTTCTCTCCCCTCTCTTTTGCGCTCTCCCTCCTCTCTTTTGCTCTCTCTCCCCATCTCTTTTGCTCTCTCTCTCCTCTCTTTTCCCCCTCTCTTTTCCCACCTCTCTTTTACACACTCTCTCTCTCTCTCCTCTGTTTTGCTCTCTCTCCCCTCTCTTTTGCTCTCTCCCCTTTCTCTCCCCTCTCTTTTTCTGTCTCTCTCCCTCTCTTTTGCTCCCTCTATCTCCCCTATTTTATTCTCTCCCTCCCCTTTCTTTTGCTCTCTCTCCCCCCTCTCTTTTGCTGTCTCTCTCCTTCTCTTTTGCTCTGTCTCTATCCCCCCTCTTTTGCTCTGTCTCTATCCACCCTCTCTCCCCTCTTTTGCATTCTCCCCCCTCTCTTTTGTTCTCTCTCCCCTCTCTTTTGCTCTCTCTCTCTCCCCTTTCTCCCCCCTCGCTTTTTTCCGGCCCTGTCCGCGCCACACTGTGTCACGCCCGGCTCCGCCCACGTCACGCACGGTCAGCCCAGGCCCAGGTGCCAGGTCAGTGTGTTGAAGGCCATGTGTTTTTGTCCTCACGCTGTCTCTACTGCGCATGACAGCTTCTGACAAACACACTTGGCCTTTTATGTTATAGGATTTGTTTAGAATAGCATCAAATAGCACAGCAGCTGAATATTCGGAAATCAAATTATTCTGAACCCAATTTTTTGCCTGTGCACATGTCCATTCATAACAATGTTATAGTGCTTAAGACACGTGCAAACACCTACATTTACCTCAGTATGCTCTCATGCAGAAGAGCTAAGCAAAGTACACCAAAATTGAGAGGGAAATTTGAGAAGTAAAGAGGACATTTTTTTTTATTGGACACTTGTTTATTTTCCCTTTAAATACAAAACTAGTATTTTAAGAAATGGTATCCCTTTAAATTAGCCTACCTAAAAATTTACTTTACTTCTTTTTGAAAGCAGAGCGTTTCATCTTCCATCTGAGAGCAATGTAGGTTGGACATCATATGCAGCAGTTATCCAAGATTTGAAAATTACTCTCAGGGTTGATAAACCAAATCCTGTATTTTCTGAGATTATTATGCTCTATTTCGCCTCAGTAGGGGCTTCATCGGGATATAGAAGAAATAAGTTCAGTTCTAACCATGTATCATCGTTTCAATAAAGACAAGTAGTTTTGCGGTTACAGAATTTCTTTTTACTTTGAAGTAGAACATAGGAAGTTTAAATTATCTTTAGGTTCCAACAAAAGATTTGTGTGTTCACTCTACGTTCTCATCAGAGCAGACCTTTAAGATATTGTCAGAAGTTACCTAACTCGCTTAGTATCCTGTTGCTCCATCTGGACGTTATTGTACATTCTTAGCAGTAATGTGTGTTGTACATCATTTGATATGATCACAACATATGGTCCTTCAGTTTAAAGAGCTTTCTCTTGTAGACAACATATGGGATGTGATCATCTCTGTAGAGCAGTGTGAGAAGAATGACTTAATAGGAAATATCATTTTCCTGTGATTGTTATTAATTATTTGATACATGCTGTGAGTTACTTAGGCATTTCCTACATCTGAAAACATACCATATATTGTATCATTAAGTTTTATGGCGTTCATTTGTTTTTTAAAGTTAATTTGCTGCAAACGATTTAGCCAACAAAAAAATCCACATTATTATTTAGAAATTCTAGTTTTCATTTTCTTTTAACCTTTAACTTAAATGTATAGGAAAGTCAAAATTAAACTTTCATGATTCAGATAGCGCATGTCATTTTAAATTCATGTCTATTTTCAAATTTGCTTTGTTCTCTTGGTATCCCTTATTGAAAAAGAATACGCACATATCCTATCTAGCTTCTGATTGGTGCCTGCACACACTTGTCTTTTATGATTGGCTAACTATATGTGTTCAGCCAGCTGCCAGTAATGCAATGCTGTTCCTTCAGCAAAGGATAACAAGAGAATGAAGCAATTTTGATAATAGTAAATCGGTCGCCAGCAGGAAATTGGAAAGTAATTTTGGGGTTTTCTGTCCCTTTAATAGGCCATGTAAGTCTATTTTATCTTTAGGCATCAGAAATAATTCACTGAATTTAATATAAATACTTGTTTTAAAAGCATATAAAACTGTAATTTTGGTAAAAAACAAAAACATTATATTGCAGACTCAGGGAACACCCCTTGAAAAGCTTCTCAAATGTTTATTCTGCTTTCCTTGCTGTGGTCAATTAGGGAAAGATAAAAATTATCTCCTACACAGATTAACCAATCACTATCGGCTAGATTACAAGTTTTTGTCGGTAAGGCTTGCGGCTCTAACGCTCCTTTTTTTTACACCGCTCCCTTAAGCCAACATTGGTATTACAGGTTTTTTTAAACCTGGCGTTAGCCGCAAAAAGGTGAGCATAGAGCAGAATTTAGCTCCACATCTCACCTCAATACCAGCGTTGCTTACGGTAGCGGTAAACTGGCTAAACGTGCTTGTGCACGATTTCCCCATAGGAAACAATGGGGCTGAGCTGGCTGAAAAAAAAAACGTAACACCTGCAAAAAAGCAGTGTTCAGCTCCTAACACAGCCCCATTGTTTCCTAAGGGAAAATAAAAAATATGTCTGCACCTAACACCCTAACATGAACCCCGAGTCTAAACACCCCTAATCTTACACTTATTAACCCCTAATCTGCCGCCCCCGACATCGTCGCCACCTGCATTATATTATTAACCTCTAATCTGTCGCTCCGGACACCGCCGCCACCTACATTATACTTATAAACCCCTAATCTGCTCCCCCCAACATCGCCGACACCTACATTATAGTTATTAACCCCTAATCTGCCCCCCCCAACGTCGCCACAACTATATTAAATTTATTAACCCCTAATCGGCCGCCGCCAACATCGACGCCACAATAATAAATTTATTAGCCCCTAAACCTAAGTCTAACCCTAACACCCCCCTAATTTAAATGTAATTTAAATAAATCTAAATAAAAAAACTACAATTAAATAAATTATTCCGATTTAAAACTAAATACTTACCTATAAAATAAACTATAAGATAGCTACAATATAACTAATAGTTACATTGTAGCTATTTTAGGGTTTATATTTATTTTGCAGGCAACTTTGTATTTATTTTAACTAGGTACAATAGTTATTAAATAGTTATTAACTATTTAATAGCTACCTGGTTAAAATAAGTGCAAAATTACCTGTAAAATAAATCCTAACCTAAGTTAAAATTACACGTAACACTACACTATCATTAAATAAATTACCTAAACTACCTACAATTAATTACAATTAAATTCAATAAACTAAATTAAGAAAAAAATCAAACACTAAATTACAGAAAATAAAAAAAGAATTACAAGAATTTTAAACTAATTACACCTAATCTAATCCCCCTAATAAAATAAAAAAGCCCTACCCTATACTAAATTACAAATAGCCCTTAAAAGGGCCTTTTGCGGGGCATTGCCCCAAAGTAATCAGCTCTTTTACCTGTAAAAGAAAAATACAATATCCCCCCAACATTAAAACCCACCACCCACACACCCCTACTCTAAAATCCACCCAATCCCCCAGCTGGGCACAAGTGGTCATCCGATCCGGCCAGAAGTCTTCTTCCGATGGGGCAGAAGAGGACATCCAGACCGGCAGAAGTCTTCATCCTATCCGGGCAGAAGAGGACATCCGGACCGGCAGAAGGCTTCATCCAAGCGGCATCTTCTATCTTCTTCCATCAGACGAGGAGCGACTCCATCTTGAAGACATCCAGTGCAGAGCATCCTTCCAGCACGACGGACTAACGACGAATGACGGTTCGTTTAAATGACGTCATCTAAGATGGCATCCCTCGAATTCCGATTGGCTGATAGGATTCTATCAGCCAATCGGAATTAAGGTAGGAAAAATCTGATTGGTTGATTTAATCAGCCAATTGGATTGAAGTTCAATCCAATTGGCTGATTGGATCAGCCACTAAAATGCAAGGTCAATTCTATTGGCTGATTAAATCAACCAATCAGATTTTTCCTACCTTAATTCAGATTGGCTGATAGAATCCTATCAGCCAATCGGAATTCGAGGGACGCCATCTTGGATGATGATATTTTAAGGAACCGTTATTCATTGTTAGTCCGTCGTGCTGGAAGGATGCTCCGCGCCGGATGTCTTCAAGATGGAGTCGCTCCTCATGGAAGAGGATAGAAGATGTCGCTTGGATGAAGCCTTCTGCCAGTCCGGATGTCCTCTTCTGCCCGGATAGGATGAAGACTTCTGCCGGTCTGGATGTCCTCTTCTACCCCATCGGATGAAGACTTCTGGCCGGATCGGATGACCACTTGTGCCCGGCTGGGTGAAGACAGCTCAAGGCCCTTTTAAGGGCTATTTGTAATTTAGTATATGGTAGGGAAATTTTATTATTTTGGGGGGCTTTATTATTTTATTAGGGGGATTAGATTAGGTGTAATTAGTTTAAACTTTTTTTTTCTTTAATTTAGTCTTTTTTTTCGTAATTTAGTTTATTGAATTTAATTGTAATTAATTGTAGGTAGTTTAGGTAATTAGTTTAATGATAGTGTAGTGTTAGGTGCAATTGTAACTTAGGTTAGGATTTATTTTACAGGTCATTTTGTACTTATTTTAGCTAGGCAGTTATTAAATGGTTAATAACTATTTAATAACTATTGTACCTAGTTAAAATAAATACAAAGTTGCCTGTAAAATAAATATAAATCCTAAGCTAGCTACAAATGTAACTAATAGTTATATTGTAGCTAGCTTAGGGTTTATTTTATCGGTAAGTATTTAGTTTTAAATAGGAATAATTTATTTAATTATCTAAAATTAATTTCCTTTCATTTATATTATATTTAAGTTAGGGGGGTTAGGGTTAGACTTAGGTTTAGGGGTTAATAAATTTATTATAGTAGCGGCGACGCTGGGGTCTGAAGATTAGGGGTTAATAAATGTAGGTAGGTGGCAGCAACGTTGGGGGGGCAGATTAGGGGTTAATACAATTTAACTAGTGTTTGCGAGGCAGGAGTGTGGCGGTTTAGGGGTTAATACATTTATTAAAGTGGCGGCGATGTCTGGTCAGCAGATTAGGGGTTAATAATTGTAGGTAGGTGGCGGCGACGTTGGGGGCAGCAGATTAGGGGTTAATAAATATAATGTAGGTGTCGGCGATGTTAGGGGCAGCAGATTAGGGGTTCATAGGTATAATGTAGGTGGCGGCGATGTCCGGTCGGCAGATTAGGGGTTAAAAAAATTATTTTAGTGTTTGCGATGTGGGGGGCCTCGGTTTAGGGGTTAATAGATAGTTTATTCATGTTAGTGTACTTGTTATCACTTTAGTAAAGAGCTTTATGTTCCGGCAACTACTGACTTTTATATGCGGTAGGAGTCTTGACAGGAGAGGGTCTACCGCTCACTTCTTCCAAGACTCGTAATACCGGCATTAGGCAATACCATAGAAAAGATAGGATACGCAATTGACGTAAGGGGATTTGTGGTAGCCTCGAGTCGCGGAAGAAAAGTGAGCGGTACACCTGTACCTGTCAGACTTGTAATACCAGCGGGCGTTAAAAAGCAGCACTGGGACCTCTCAATGCTGCTTTTTAAGGCTAACGCCAAACTCGTAATCTAGGCGTATAGCTTTAGGGTTCTGCATTCCACAGAATACAATCTGGCCTCTTGGGGATAAGTGGAAACACTACAGGTTTCAGATTTAAATTACAAGAAAAGCAGGCAAAATAAATACTGAAAAAGCATTGCAAAGTTTGTACGGAGCTTGAAGGGCCGTGTTTCTGGCGAGTCTTCAGACTCGCCAGAAACACAAGTTATGAAGCAGCGGTCTAAAGACCGCTGCTCCATAACCCTGTCCGCCTGCTCAGAGCAGGCAGACAGGAATCGTCGGAAATCAACCCGATTAAGTATAAGTATGATCGGGTTGATTGACACCTCCCTGCTGGCGACTGATTGGCCGCGAGTCAGCAGGGGGCAGCGTTGCACCAGCAGCTCTTGTGAGCTGCTGGTGCAATGTTAAATGCGGAGAGCGTATTGCTCTCCGCATTTAGCGAGGTCTTGCAGACCCGATACGCACTGTCAGATCAGGTCCGCAAGACCTTTGATAAATAGAGGCCTGTGGGTTAAATTACAAGTGGAGTGCACAGGGTGTGTTATCTGTGTGAGACCTAGCACAAAGAATAACGCATGATTATAGGTACACTAAAGTCAAAATAAACTTTTATGATTCAGATAGAACATGCAGTTTTAAGACACTTTCCAATTTACTTCAATTATGAAAGTTTGCAGTCTTTTTATATTTACACTTTCTGTGGAACAAGATCATACTGAGCATGTGCACAACCTCACAGGGTATACTTATACTAGTTTGTGATTGGCTGATGTCTGTCACATGGTTCAGGGTGCCGGAAAATTGGAGGAAAAAATACATTTGTCAGAAAAATATCTACTGCTTATTCAAAATTCAGAGTAGGTATTAAAGCATTGTCTTTTTATTTCACAAAGTCCAAAGAAGAAAGTGCTCTATGCCAACGAAGATAAAATCAAAACATTATATTCCAAAAAATTTAAAAACATACATGGGTCAGGTCAAAGCAAAAGTTCAGATTGATGTACAGGTACACAGCGCAGCACGCACTTGTTAATAATGTAATGCTACTGCATTGAGTGGTCTTTTAAGTATTAGTATCATAATTCAGCAGAAATTGCTTATTGCGCTTATATTATTAGTGGTGGCTTGAGTGCAATTCAAATAACCACAGCTTTTTAAAACCTGTAGTAAACCATTATTATTAATAGTATAGCACAGAACTTCAGGAAGAATACCACTACTTGTACACTTAGAGGATCTTCAGCTTACCGCACCATCGTTAAGCAATATCCAACATGAATTTTAATGCTCGCCAGTTGCCCCCAAAGAAGTCTGTCATGTGAATGATTTAAAGTGTTGGTATATTTCAGCCTTTAAGAATGTTGCAATGAAAAATATATTAGTGTACAAGCAAAACCGCATAATATTTTTTTTTTTTAAATTGTATATATATTTTATGACATAAGATAATCCTACTTGTTATCTTCTGTTCCTCCTCCGCCCTTCATTTCCTCTTTTGGCTGGGCTGTGATATAGAGAGTAATCCCACCCACTCTCTAAAAAGGCTTCCTAAGGGCTATCAAAGAGCTGGACTTCAAGGGTGTCATATGACAAACACATTGATTGGATAGTCATAGGAATTGTCATAAAAAAAATTCATTCCAGTGGGCCGGCATAACATTGTAATAGAAGCATTTAACCCTTTTCACTGAAAGATTTAAAAAAAAGTACACACATACTTTTTTAATGGCAAAGATTAGATATATGGCATTTGATTGGCTAACGTTTACCATCATTTTGCGAACACTGGCAACGTCCAACCTACACTAGTGCTCAAGTATTCATAAAATAACTGTGAACTTGATTGCACTCGATTGGTGTTAACTCATAGCAGAACTAATATTGTTACTTTGCACTCAACTAAACAAATGTTTGAGTTTACTATAGCTTTAAGTCAAAGTTCCAAACGTGCGTTATTTGCAGTTTATTGCATATAAATATTTTATTTCCTCAGCTATTCTTTGATCAGGATTGGTAAAGCTTATGATGTAGACCAGAGCTAGCCATGAGCTGAATTGTTGTAATCTCACATAGTGCCAAGCCAGTTAAATGAAACATCTGTATAAAGGTATTGGTAAACAACACAATATGCACTTCCAGTTTACTTCAATTACCACTTTACTCTACAACATGTCCAGATCTGAATTACAAAAAAAAGTAAAAATAAAAAAGGGCATTTTTTTCTGGTGCTCGAGGGCCACAAAATAAAATATTCTAGTTGGTTACAGGGTTAGCCATTGGACAGTTCTGATGTAGATCAAATTCTTCCAAACTCTGCACTGATGGTGCTCTTTTTGGACTCTCACAAGACATTTGTTCGGCAAAAAAAAATAATTAAGCCATTCTGAAGCCCAATTCCTCTCAGAGTACAGTGTTTTTCAAAGGGGTGTGAAGGGAGTATTGCCTGTTGATTTTATGGTTTCACCCATGGGAAATCTATTCAAAGGCTCTGTAATTGGTTGCAGGGATTCATCCCCTGCCTCCCTTTTCAGATCGACGATCGATTTTTGCAGACTATCAGTTTCAGTATGGGAATTATGTTTAGGAAGATTATTTTTCTTACCTGGGGTTCCAGTTCTTATAATTTCACTTTGTTTTCCAAATTTTCACGGGCAAACTAGGCTTGCGAGGACGCAAAATGCTTTTTTTTTATTGCGTCTTTCGTGCGTCTTTGTTGACGTTACGTGGCGTCTATAGTGTCGCAAGTCTCGTCATTTCCTGCGTCTTTGTTGACGTTACTTACTTCTTTTGGCGCAAAGTCATGTTTGTTATGACGCGAGTTTTGTCATTTCCTAGTGTTAGCTTTGGCGCTTAAAATTTTTTGTTCACTTCCTTTTGCGTCATGCATCATACTTGGTGCCAAAAATGTATTTGTATATTACCCCCTCTTCCTTTAATGCTTCTGGTTCTCTTTATATCTTAAAGAGCTAAGATGCTTACTTCTTTGCATATACTTTAGCATAAGCATTTTTCCCATTCCTGAAATTGCTACAGTATATGAGTAAATTGGATATTTTGTTTAAATGTTATTTTTTTCTTTTTACATTTTGCAAGATATCTCAATCTGATCCTGCCTCTGATGTTGCTGTAGAAACCATGCAATCAGCCAATAGGATTGAGCTTGCATTCTATTGGCTGTTCCAATCAGCCAATAGAATGCGAGGTCAATCCTATTGGCTGATTGGATCAGCCAATAGGATGAAAGCTCAATCCTATTGGCTGATTGCAACAGCCAATAGGATTTTTTCAACCGTAATTCCGATTGGCTGATAGAATTCTATCAGCCAATCGGAATCTAAGGGACGCCATCTTGGATGACGTCATTTAAAGGAAAACCTCATTGTAAAGAAGACGTCGAAAGAAGAGGATGCTAAGCGCTGGATGTCTTGAATATGGAGCCGCTCCACGACGGATGGATGAAGATAGAAGATGCCATCTGGATGAAGACTTCTGCCGGCTTGGATGAAGACTTTGGCCCGCTTGGATGAAGACTTCTGCTGGCTTCGATGAGGACTTCTGCCGCTTCATTGAGGATGGATGTTGGGTCTTCAGAAACTGTAAGTGGATCTTCGAAGGTTAGTGTTAGGTTTTTTTAAGGGTTTATTGGGTGGGTTTTAATTTTAGATTAGGGTTTGGGCAAGAAAAAGAGCTAAATGCCCCATTAAGGGCAATGCCCATCCAAATGCCCTTTTCAGGGCTATGGGGAGCTTAGGTTTTTTTAGATTAGGTTTTTATTTGAGGGGTTGGTTGTGTGGGAGGTGGGTTTTACTGTTTAGGGGTATTTGTATTTTTATTTACAGGTAAAAGAGCTGATTTCTTTGGGGCAATGCCCCGGAAAAAGGCCCTTTTAAGGGCCATTGGTAGTTTATTGTAGGCTAGGTTTTTTTTTTTTTGGGGGGGGGGGCTTTTTTATTTTCATAGGGCTCTTAGATTAGGTGTAATTAGTTTAAATATTTGATCATTTATTTTTTTATTTTATGTAACATATTGTGTTTGTTATTTTGTGTAACTTTAATTTTTAATAGTAGATTTAAATTATTTGAGTAGGGTTAGGTTTTTAACTATATAATATATTTAATTTAATTTGTAGTTTAATTTAATTTTAGTATAATAGTTAGGGTAGATTAATTAATAGTTTAATATAGTTTAATGTAATTGTAGTATAATAGTTAGGGTAGGTTAATAAGTAGTTTAATATAGTTTATGTTGATTCTAAAGGTAAGTTTTAATTTATTATAAGATAGGGATTAGTTAATATTTAATATAAAGTTAGCGAGTTGTTAGGTTTAGGGGTTAATAGGTTAATTTAGTTTATGGCGATGTGGGGGGCTGGCGGTTTAGGGGTTAATAGGTTTAGTAAGTTGTAGTGATGTGGGAGGCCAGGGGTTTAGGGGTTAATAACTTTATTTAGTTGCTGTGTGCTCTGGGAGCGGAGGGATAGGGGTTAATACATTTAGTTAGTTGCGTGGGTGCCGGGGAGCAGCGGAATAGGGGTTAATAATTTTATTTAGTTGCATCGGGGTTCAGGAGCAGCGGGATAGGGGTTAAACATTTTAGTATAGTGGTTGTGTTTAGTGACAGCATATAAATAAAGCTGGGAAAAAGCCGAATAGCAGCGAGATCGATGACTGTTAGTTAACAGCAGTCCGCTGCTCATCGCACTGTACTTGGTGCACAGCTTTTTGACAGCTTTTTTTATAAATATGGAGATCGTATTCAGGTCCGCAGCCGCGATGTTAGGCGATGTCAGGCGAGCGTATTGGTGCCGTCGAATGCAAGAAAGTTGTCGGCTTGATAAGTAGGCCTCATGGTGTCTAAATGTAGATTACTATCTCTATCTTTCCAGGGTAAGAATTTATTTGGTTCTCAATTGGATTTTATAATTTCCACTATCACTGGGGGGGGGGGGAGGGAGTCTTTCTACCTCAAGATAAAAAATCTAAGGGTAAATCGATTTCGTTCCTTTCGTTAGAGTAGAGAACAAAAAAACACTCCATCCCCTAAGGCCTCTGGTTCCAATTGGAGACCATCTTCAAATTGGAATAAAACCAAGCCTTATAAAAAAAAAACAAATCCAGCCCCCAAGACTGCATGAAGGTATGGCCCTCAATTCAGTTCAGCTGGTGGGGGGGCAGATTGAAATTATTTCAGGACGTTTGGTCAGGTTCTGGATTCAGAATATTGTGTCTCAAGGGTATCGAATAGGTTTCAGAATAAGAACTCCCGTGGGAAGATTCTTTCTTTCTCATGTTCCAACAAATCCTGTGAAGGCTCAGGCTTTTCTGAAATGTGTTTCAGACCTAGAGCTTTCAGGGGTGATTGTACCAGTTCCTCTCCAGGAACAGGGTTTGGGGTTCTATTCAAATCTATTCATTGTCCCAAAGAAAGATAATTCTTTTCATCAATCATTTTGTAAGAGTCCCAACTTTCAAGATGGTGACTATAAGGACTATTCTGCCTTTTGTTCAGCAAGGGCATTTTATGTCCACAATAGACTTACAGGTAGTGATGTCGCGAACATAAAATTTTGCGTTTGCGAACCGCGAACGTGAACTTCCGCAAAAGTTTGCGAACGGGCGAACCGGGCGAACTGCCATTGACTTCAATAGGCAGGCGAATTTTAAAATCCACAGGGACTCTTTCTGGCCACAATAGTGATGGAAAAGTAGTTTCAAGGGGACTAACACCTGGACAGTGGCATGCCGGAGGGGGATCCATGGCAAAACTCCCACTGAAAATTTCATAGTTGATGCAGAGTCTGGTTTTAATCCATAAAGGGCATAAATCACCTAACATTCCTAAATTTTTTGGAATATCGTGCTTTAAAACATCAGGTATGGATGTTGTATCGATCAGGTAGTGTAAGGGTTACGCCCGCTTCACAGTGACAGACCAAACTCCCCATTTAACGCAAAAAAGTTTTTTTTAAATGTACACTTACACTACTATTAAACAAGATATGAGTGGTGGCACTGGGCAAGTGGGCACAGTATACGCTGTGAGCCTGACACAAAAAAGCAGACTGATGTTTCACAGTCAAAAAAGTTTTTTTTTTTTTTTAAATGTACACTTACACTACTATTAAACAAGATATGAGTGGTGGCACTGGGCAAGTGGGCACAGTATACACTGTGAGCCTGACACAAAAAAGCAGACTGATGTTTCACAGTCAAAAAAGTTTTTTTTTTTTTTTATATGTACACTACTATTAATCAAGATATGAGTGGTGGCACTGGGCAAGTGGGCACAGTATACGCTGTGAGCCTGACACACACGCTGGCAGGCAGGCAATTGCAATTAGATTACACAAGCAGACTGATGTTTCACAGTCAAAAAAAGTTGTTTTTTATTAAATTTACACTACTGTTACACCAGATATGAGTGGTGGCACTGGGCAAGTGGGCACAGTATACACTGTGAGCCTGACACAAAAAAACAGACTGATGTTTCACAGTCAAAAAAGTTTTTTTTTTTTTTTTAAATGTACACTTACACTACTATTAAACAAGATATGAGTGGTGGCACTGGGCAAGTGGGCACAGTATACACTGTGAGCCTGACACAAAAAAGCAGACTGATGTTTCACAGTCAAAAAAGTTTTTTGTTTTTTTTTATATGTACACTACTATTAATCAAGATATGAGTGGTGGCACTGGGCAAGTGGGCACAGTATACGCTGTGAGCCTGACACACACGCTGGCAGGCAGGCAATTGCAATTAGATTACACAAGCAGACTGATGTTTCACAGTCAAAAAAGTTGTTTTTTATTAAATTTACACTACTGTTACACCAGATATGAGTGGTGGCACTGGGCAATGGGCACAGTATACGCTGTGAGCCTGACACACACGCTGGCAGGCAGGCAACTGCAATTAGATTACACAAGCAGACTGATGTTTCACAGTCAAAAAAGTATTTTTTTTAAAATTTACACTACTGTTACACCAGATATGAGTGGTGTCACTGGGCAAGTGGCCACAGTATACGTTGTGAGCCTGGCACACACGCTGGCAGGCAGGCAACTGCAATTAGATTACATAGGAAAAAAAACAGCCCTAAAAAGGGCTTTTTGGGGTGCTGTCCTTACAGCAGAGATCAGATTAGTCCTTAAGGACTGTAGTGGACACTGAATACACTAGCATAACTATAGATTTCCCTATTAATCAGCAGCAGCTACACTGTCCCTCCTCTCACTAACAATGCAGCTTCCGAATGAATCTAAAATGGATGCTGTCCAGGAGGTAGGAGGGTCTGGGAGGGAGGTTCTGCTGCTGATTGGCTGGAATGTGCCTGCTGACTGTGAGGTACAGGGTCAAAGTATTACTCAATGATGACGAATAGGGGGCAGATCGAACATCACATATGTTCGCGCGCCGCAGCGATCGCGAACATGCTATGTTCGTCGGGAACTATTCGCGACATCACTACTTACAGGATGCTTATCTTCACATTCCAATTCATCCAGACCACTATCGGTTTGTAAGATTCTCTTTTCTAGACAAGCATTACCAATTTGTCGCTCTTCCATTTGACCTAGCGACAGCTCCAAGAATCTTCTCAAAGGTTCTCTGTGCCCTTCTATCTGTAATCAGAGAGCAGAGTATTGTGGTGCTTCCTTATTTGGATGATATCTTGGTACTAGCTCAGTCTTTTCATTTACCAGAATCTCACATGAAACAACTAGTGTGATTTCTTCAAAGGCATGGTTGGAGGATCAATTTACAAAAGAGTTTCTTGATTCCTCAAAAAAGGGTCACCTTTTTAGTTTTCCAGATAGATTCAGTGTCCATGGCTCTGTCTTTAACAGACAAGAGGTGAATTAAATTGTTTTTAGCTTGTCTAAACCTTCAGTCTCGATCATTCCCTTCTTTGGCTTTCTGCATGGAAGTTTTAGGTCTTATGACTGCAGCATCGGACGTGACCCCCTTTGCTCATATGAGACCTCTGCAGCTTTGCATGCTGAACCATAGTCAGAGGATGAATTATTTCATCCTCTGACTATGGACTATAAAATAGCATACAATTAGTATCTCTCCTTTATATTGTGAGAAATTCACTAGAATTTGGGGTCTAACAGAAAAGGGGAAATAAAAAAAAGTCCTCACACTTTGCAACACATATAAGAGGCGGGGTAACAGTAGGGGAAAAAAATACATAAGACAGGAAGGGAACCTCGCACCCTCCAAACCGTCTGTTTCCTTTCTCTTCTCTCTCTCCTTCTAACTTCCCTTTCTCCCTTTCTCTCTTCTTGTCATTCCCCTCTTGCCCCCTTTCTTTTTTTTGCCCTTTTGTATTGATATATTAAATCCTCAGTAATAATTGTTCCACATAATTACATGAAAGAAATGGAGTTAAAAGCTTGGTTTGTGTAGTATTATCGTATGTCTTTATCAAGTTGATCCATTTATTACAATATTTTTTAATATTCTGTTCAGTGCCCATAGAACCATCAAATTGTTCCATTACAGCTTGTTTCATCATTAAATTTATCAGATTTTGTATTGAGGGAGGTTTTTTACTCTTCCAGGCCTCCATTACATATGCAGAGTCGCCCGCAAAATCCTCCGCCGCCAGATTTTACGCGATTTTGGTATTACATATACGGCGTAGCATACAAGTTACGCACGTATATTTCACCCTTCAGATGTATTTTGTTTACACATAGACTAACATAGAACAGCCACGCAATTTGGTATCCAATATGCAGCGTAAGGACTTACGCACGCAGAATTCAGAAAATCTACTCCATTCTCAGGCGCAGCAACCCTTGCACTGACTAAAAAAGCAACGTAACTCCCTGGAAGCCTTAACAAACACATACATTTAAGCAACATCTCAAGGTTAAAGGAACAGTATACTATGATATGGGTTTTTTAAGGTTTATTTGTGTATTTGAAATAGTTTGAAGCCACAACATAATCAAATGGTTTAAGCTTGTAGGTACTTTATCACATTGTGGACATATACTTGCTTATTTACTTTTAATTTCTTCTCAAAACAATCAATAATACTTGGAGGAGAGAACAATGGGAAGTCATAATTGTATTATCTTCATCTCTTTAGAACCCACTGGAGTGTAATTTATTCTAATGCTAACACAGCTTGGCATTGATGCCAAAATATATAAAGGGACAGTCAAGTCCAAAGAAAACCTTCTTCTTTTAAATAGGGCATGTTATTTGAAACTACTTTCAGATTTAATTCTAACACTTGCTTTGTTCTCTTGGTATTCTTAGTTGAAAGCAAAACCTAGGATGGCTCATATGATAATTTCTAAGACCTTCTTGAAGGCTGCCTCTTTGCAATCACAGACACCACAACCTCTCACCTGCAGCCTTAAAACACCTGATAATGCCCACCCTATCATCACTACTATATATACCAATGTGTCAATTTATATTGGATGTGAGATACATTGATATACATCTTAGAAGTGAATATTACTATATGGACCCTTCATAAACAACTATTGTGGATGTGAGTTATAGTATAAGAATATGTCATAAACATGATAATATTACTTCTTTTTTTTTTTTTTTTTTGCCATTTCCACACAGGTCTTATTACATGTTTTAACAATATTAGTGTACTAAAACACACCTCACATGGATGTGGATGACAATTATATGGTAAATAACAGAGGACAAGATTTATGGTGAACTATAAGAATATTTATTTCTTTTTTGGCTTCTTGGATGAGGGAGCTGAGGTGACTGTAGTGGATTTCCTTGTTCTCCTGGTTTGAGAAGATTCTGCTGTTTCTGCTGGTGTGCTGGCCACAGATGATAGGCTGGAGGCAGTGTCCTGCTGGTGTGTAAAGTGTTCATCCAACACACCCAAGAGTTGATTTTGTTCTCTCCATCACTTGTCCATTTGCATCTGCATATCAGACAGAATTTGCATCATCTTTGATTCGTTAGGAACACACTTGCACTTAACAATGCTGCCATGTCCCTCTGTAGCTCTATGCTATGTTGTTGTCTCCTCGCTTGGCTCCTGATGAACCTTTCATGGTTCCTGAAGACCCTCTCTTGGCCTCTATGTATGTTCTATGTGCTTGTTATGAGCCTCCTCTGGAGTGCAATGTATTCCTCTCCCAGGGGTGAATACAATGCATCCACAGGCTCTTGAGCAGCAGGGCTTCTAGGTGCTTGTGGGACAGGGTCACCTGCATCTGCTGTTGCTTGAGGTTCAGGGCCAGCTTCAACTACTGGTTCATGTGGGGCAGGGCCAGCTTCAACTGCTGGTTCATGTGGGGCAGGGCCAGCTTCAACTGATGGTTCATGTGGGGCAGGGCCAGCTTCATCTGATGGTTCATGTGGGGCAGGGTCACCTGCATCTGATGGTTCTTGAGGTGCAGCTGTAGAATCTGCTCTATTTCCATCTGCCAATGATGGAGCTTGTCCAATTGCTGAGGATGGTGGAGCACGTCCAATTGCTGAGGATGGTGGATCTCGTACAATTGCTGAGGATGGTGGAGTTTACATAAAATGGAAAATTCAAGAACAAGGGGTCATGAGCTCAAGCTAAAGGGTAGTAGATTCAGGAGTAATTTGAGGAAGCACTTCTTTACAGAAAGAGTGATTGATTTATGGAATAAACTTCCTCAAGAGGTAGTAGCAACAAACACTGTGGGGGACTTTAAAAATGCATGGGACAAGCATAGGGCTATCCTACGAACTAGATAAGTTTATACTGTTAGGTAAGGTGGGGCAGACTTGCTGGGCCTATGGCTCTTATCTGCCGTCAATATCTATGTTTCTATGTTTCTATGTTTGTATGGTTGGTTGATAGTCCCACTAATGACAAGTGTGTAACCACTCAGCCTGTCCAATTGGAACTTCCTGTGACATTGTGTGTGGGTAAAATCCCTGACTGCCATGAGATTGTGTTGTGGGAGGGTAAATACATGGACCCTTTTTGGCTGTCTTGGCTCCCCCTCAAAGCCAAAAGGAGGATATTCCTCTGGCCAGGAATCTTGCCAGGGGTCATATGGCAATGGTGGTGGCTTCACTCCCGTGTCCTCAACTGAAGCCATCCAACCATGCTCATGACTGAATGATACTATTCTTGCGGTTGCCTGAAGGGTGGTGGTGGTGGTGGTGGTGGTGGCATGGTTCTGTGAAGGAGTCAAAGGATGAGATGCATGAGTAAAGTCGGATATATGTCCACGTGGGCATACAATATACATTGATATATGCTAGGGCCTATACTGATTCTCATGTCAAACTCTATAACATGTGCCCTGTGTTAATCTAAGACATGTTAGTATTGCACTATTCCACCTCATATCATGAATTGCATTGTGTTAAGTAGCATTAATGTCAAATATAATTGTAGATGTTTTTGTTAGTAGGCCAAATACCATGCTCCTCATTGTGTACATGAATGTGTGATATTAAAGGATGTTATATCTCAAATACATATAATACTGGTGTGTATGATGTTACTCACCAGCATGATGTGCTGTGGTTGCAGCCAATGAGTCACGAGCCCCTGGAAGTCCACGGACTGCTGCGATACTCAGGGACCTGCTTATCACCTCCTGCCAGGTGTTATACTCAATATCCAGGGATGGACCACCGCCTGGTCCCCTCTGGTGCATAGCTTCCTGTCCCATCTTTTCTTTGACCCGCCTCTTGCAGTCATTCCACCGCTTTTCAGGCTCTCAACAGTCCTCCTCTGCGGGCGCCACACTGTTGAGGGCATCCTCTACCTCCAACCATGCTGTTTTTCTCCTTTTGGCAATGCCTTTGCCCTTCTCCTGCCCGAAGAGGGCACTGTAATTGTCCATGATGGCCTGGACTAGGGCAACATTTTCCTCAAATGAGAAGTTGGGACATATCAGCCTCTCATCCTCCATGGACACCTGGCTTCCTCCCTGTGATGTCCCTGGTGTGGGTTCCTCCCTATCCTCTCCCTCCCCCCCCCCCCCTTCTGTCCACATGTGCACCCTCTGTCCCTCTCCTAGATCTGCCTGCTCTCTGGGGCTCTTGGGCATCTCCCCTCCCATCATCCCTTCTAGCTCTCCCTCTCCCCACTCCACTTACTCCCTGATGGGGACCCCACTGCTCCTCCTGTCCTCCTATGTGATTGCGCCCTATATACTATCCTCTGTAAATTTATATCCCCTGTTTGCTCCAATATTAGTTTAAGCCAGTAGCTAATTGAGTGGATACCGTAGAATATAAAATAAGACCCGATGGTATGTCAGGATAAATCCATATACAATTTAGTCTTTTTCTTATTACATTATACCAATGTCATACATGAAGGTGTGAATAGAAGTCTGAATTTACCAAATTAAATTGTTGCTTTATGAAAAAATATTATTATGATCAAGATCTTTTAATTGGTATATATATTTTAAGCCTTTATAGGCCCGGATTTAAATTATATTTATTACTATCCCATACGTCACTAGCTCATGGACTCTTGCCACTGACACAAAAGAAAACATAATTTATGTAAGAACTTACCTGATAAATTCATTTCTTTCATAGTGGCAAGAGTCCATGAGACCCGCCCTATTTTTTGGTGGTAATGATTTTTTTGTATAAAAGCAATTTTTTTTTCCAGTTCCTCTTTTTGTATGCTTTTTTACTCCTTTTTACACGTTATACATTAAACTGAATTGTGAGTGTGATGGGGGGTATATTTATAGGCATTTTGAGGTTTGGGAAACTTTGCCCCCCCTGGTAGGAATGTATATCCCATACGTCACTATCTCATGGACTCTTGCCACTATGAAAGAAATTAATTTATCAGGTAAGATCTTACATAAATTATGTTTTTTTAACCCTTTAACTTCTTTTTTTCCCCTGTGCTGAGTTGTTTTGCATTTTTTTAGATGCTGCTCATATTTAATCCCTACTTTAGGTAGTTTGTCAATGAGAAACACAGACATATTAGATATCTTTTTTTAGGAGACCCAGCAGATTCAAACAATACCTTTATTTTATTTATGTATATAATTATATAATGATGTGAAAAATAGAAAAAGAAGGGGTTATCCTCTTATAAATAAGGGGCTTTCGGTATAGTTGAAACACTATGTTGAGCCTATGCAGGCTCAGAAGCAGTAATGCACTACTGAGAGCTAGCTCAACACATCACATGAGCCAATGACAAGAGGCATATACGTGCAGATACCATTCAGCAGCTAGCTCCCAGTAGGGCATTGTTGCTCCTGAGCCTACCTAGGTATGATTTTCAACAAATGACACTAAGAGAACAAAGCAAATTAGATGGCAGACGTAAATTGGTAGTTGTTTAACATTGCATGCTTTACCCGAAGAATGAAAGTTTAGTCCTGTCTTTAACATCTCTTCAAGCGTCCTATTTTGTATAGAGTTTAAAAGAGAACCTGCTGAAATACTGCACTCGATCTGAAGAGTGGACATGTGGCATCCTTGCAATCCCAGGAGTGTGCACATGTCCTGAGTATTATGGGGCCTATCTATCAAGCTCCGAATGGAGCTTGAGGCCCCGTGTTTCTGGCGAGCCTGCAGACTCGCCAGAAACACCAGTTATGAAGCAGCGGTCTAAAAACCGCTGCTCCATAACCCTGTCCGCCTGCTCTGATAAAGCGGACAGGAATCACCGGATTCCGAGTACGATCGGGTTGATTGACATCCTCTTGCTGGCGGCCGATTGGCCGCGAGTCTGCAGGGAGCGGCGTTGCACCAGCAGCTCTTGTGAGCTGCTGGTGCAATGCTGAATGCGGAGAGCGTATTGCTCTCCGCATTCAGCGATGTCTGTCGGACCTAATCCGCACTGTCGGATTAGGTCCGACAGACATTTGTTAAATATGCCTCTATATGTATAACTGTTACATAGTTACAAATATTGCTGCTATATAGTGCTCCAAACACAATCACACACTACAGACCCTCTCAGAACCCTTCAGAACAAAGTAGTTAAATAGAAGATTTGATTAAGTAAATAGTTCAGAAAGTTTTTTTTTTAATTGTACATTCTATTTGAATCATAATTTTGTCATCTACGTCCCTTCACCCAGGGCCATCTTTAATACTGACTGGACCCTGGGTAAACATTTTCTGGGGGCCCATCCCCATGCAATTTTGCTCTCCACCCCAATATCCCAAAAAACAACTAAATCAATTTATTTTATAATTGGTTTTAAATTATTATCCCAGCAGTGGATCATCACTGCTGGGCTAATCATTAAAAAAGTGAAATAAATTGCAATATGTGAAACTGGACCTAAGTAGTACTAATAAGTAAATAAATATATAAATTCCTCCACTGTGGATTCATTTAATATTCTTTTGAATGTGAATCTGGTGTGAGGTTAGCTGGTTAAAGAGATTTAGGGCAGCCAACAGGAGCAAAGCAAGGTAAAGACTGAGGAGGAAGCATGGAGGTGCAGACAAATATAAGTTTACTGACTGGAACAGCAGAACTACTATGGGAAGCTGTAAAATCTGAGACAGAGAGAAAATAAAAACTATAAAAATAAACCGCTTTTTTTGGGACATTTTTTGTATACTCTTTGTAGTTTCAGTTCTTGTAACGTATGTATTATGAGACACTCAACTATTGTTTTGTATTTATTATTGTAAAGTTTGCTTTTTGGCTTGGACTAAGTCTAATAGCAGACATTTTGGTTTGCACTGTATTTCATATGCTTCACTGAGAAACGGCACAAATTTTATTTACTGTTTCAAGTGATATCACAGCACAGTGACAAAGTATTGTCATTTTCACACTTTTTTAGACACCTGTTCACTAAGTTGTAATTAATTTGAGGGATCCTCTTCCATAAGGGGTACATTTTATTACAGTTGCCATAATCGGAAGTGATTTTAGGCTGCTAGCCACAGTTTGAGAAGGTACATCTTAGTGATTTGTATCTATTCGTCTTGACCTGAAAAAGGTATTGTTTATAATACAGTTATATCACACCTCATGTTTTTATTTTCAATACTGGAGACCCTGTGGAGAAAAATTTGAAATTATATTCATTTCAAAGTGCATTATTTGCCCATAGGCGGGCACTGGTTATTTATCCCTATATAGAAAGTATCACTGGATTAGTTTTTCCTCTGATAATATTTATTTAGATCAATGAATGGTTAATTCAACTCACTAGATTGTTAACATGGATCCATGAGGGACACTTAGACTGTTTTTAATATCCTGTAAATTGTGATTTTAAATCTTCTGAGAATTGTGATTTTACAATAAATTTATTTTAAGGTATTATTTGATACTTTTATTATCCTATACTGTTTAAATTCAAACACAATATTAGGTTTTAACCAATATTGTTTCCATTGTATTGCAAAAAACACAGCGAATATATTTGGTAGGTTAACCAAAATTGTTCTTAATGCACTGCATATGCACCTGTAAAGCTGATATTGGCTTATTGGGACCCTGCCTTCAATTGTTGGCGCTCTGATACATTTCTCAACTTTTGCACTTTTTTATTTGACCACTAGGGGTCAATCTATCTGAGCTAAGGGTCATTTTCAGCAGGCGCTTGGTGAATTTCTCTAAGACATGTCACTTCTTTGCTAGGAACAAGTTCCCTCCCAGAAAGTAAAAAAGGAGCACAAGCAGCGGTATGTTGCAAAAAATTGGTTTATTTACAAAAAGTAAACATAGCGCCTTGGCGCTCAGAGTGAAGAAAAATAACACGTTTGTTGAAAAACAACACAAACAAAAACGTGAGAGGGGATAAACACTCCGGGGTAAATACTGAACGAATAATCAAAGACTAGCAACAAGAAAACAGGTATACGCGTTTCAGCTTACAGCCTTACTCATTACCTGGTAATGAGTAAGGCTGTAAGCTGAAACGGGTATACCTGTTTTCTTGTTGCTAGTCTTTGATTATTCGTTCAGTATTTACCCCGGGGTGTTTATCCCCTCTCACGTTTTTGTTTGTGTTGTTTTTCAACAAACGTGTTATTTTTCTTCACTCTGAGCGCCAAGGCGCTATGTTTACTTTTTGTAAATAAACCAATTTTTTGCAACATACCGCTGCTTGTGCTCCTTTTTTACTTTCTGCTTTCATTAACCGGCCTCTAGTGTAGCACAGCAGCTAGGTATTGCACCGCAACCTGACCGCATCTTCACGCCCATCACCTAGGACGCTAACGGAAGGAGGAGTTACCCACCGCAGCCACCAGAGCTCACTCGGGATTACCGTAGGAGCTGAATACAAGCCGAACCAGACGCTCCGCACATAGAAAGGAGAACGGACATATTGCCGCAAAGGACTGTCGTTCAGGATCCAGCAGCACACAGGTATGAAGTGTGGACTCTTGGCTTATACTGTTTACTAGATATCTAGTGTATACACATTTTTTACTCAATATATGTGCACTCAGCGGTGGAATAATAGTCTCACCGGTCCAAGTCTGGGGCAGGGAAACCTCACAGGACCTGGTTATACAATTTTGTCAATTTTCAAAACACTGAATCTATTGTGAATTGGGAGCTAGCTGATCAACATACTGCTCTCAAAATTGATTGACATACATCACCGTGGTTACTCTCCAGTTAACTTTCTTTCCCAAGTTCCCTCCCACCCTGCACTAGACAATGCTGCATGGGGGAGGGGCGTGTGTGCACTCACTTATTTTTCCCATTGCACCTTTCTACAAAGCACTGTTCCCCTAACCAACTTCAGTTAGTTGATCTTACAGCTACAGCAGAAAGAGCAGGCCTAAGGGGATCAGCAGACTGGATGCTGTTTGCCCAATGCTGCATGGATACAGTGTGAGATGAGTCACACAGCCTCAAGACTGAAGAGAGCAGTGTGTGCAGTTGCACAGATGCTCAAATCCTCACGTGCCTGCCGCTCCAGCTTTCTGCTGCATGCGCCTACAGTCTGCCCTACCCTGAACAATCCCCACCACCAGAGCAGTTACCTGGTAACAGTGGTAACCTCATTAGGACCTTTTCTGATGCAGTGGGAATGGCTGGATGCTGCTGAGCTAGGGATTAGCATTCAGTGCTGCATAGTGCACATCTAAAACAGCACATGGCACTAGCTTGGCATGTCACATGACACTGGCACGGTCTGGCACAGTTTCTCACAAATAAATATAAGCAGAGAACTTTTGACTGTGACAGTATTAGGACTGACTGTGTGTGTTCCCCATGTCACATGATATCAGCAGTCTGGCATGAACCAAAAAAAAAACTATTTTGTATTTTATTTTATTTTTTAGGACAAAGACTGGGCCCTGAGCAGCTTCCCCTTTTGCCCTGTGTGAAAGATGGCCGTGCCTTCACCTTCTAGAAGTATTTGGTTTTTAGTGTAAGCAAAATTGTCCAAGACTTAAAAATGTTTTAAAATGTGCACTAACAGATATGTGACTATTTATGTAGCCTGAAGATTTTTTTTTCTTTCTGAGTGTGGTGCTGAGGTCACTGTGTGAAAACTGACAGTTTTATTTTTAAGACAAAGAGTGTGACAGTTCTGTGGTAGTCTTCTGAATCATTCTTCAATGCCACGTACCTAAGATTCTTAAAAACTGCCTGGAGGGAAGGACAGACGATTTATTAGCTCTGTCTTTCAACAACACCAGCAAAGTCATCTACTATGGTCTGAGCTGGGCCTGCCAAGTGGTTCTGCTGCCCGAAATTCTGTAAGGTCAGAAAAAGGTAACAAAATTCTTCTCAAACCAACCACATGGTATAGGGAAGTTTTAATGTTTAAACTTCTCCAAAACTCAGCCTTGACTGTTACAATTTAGCAGTATCAATGTAAGTTAATATATTTGTTAACTCAACTTCCCTATTTCAAACAATTTTATAATAATGAACATAGTTGCATAAATAATCCCAGCATTTATATGCACAAAAATGAAGCCAGAATTTAAACACAAATATCAAAATTAGCAGTTTTCAATCTGTGTAAGCCCATTAGTCATGAACTATAATTAAATGTAAATAAACTTAATTTTTATTGCATCCTTATTAGCTGTCCCTAATTTCCCAGGACAGTCCTGGTTTTTGCTATCATGTCACATGATATAATTCTTCTGTTCCACCATCATCTGCTTCTCTAAGCATCTTACTTGATAACATCTCAGCAAAGTGTTCCTGGCAAATATGTTATATGTTGACAAATCTGTCATACTGATCTACTGCACAGCATGAAACATATGAAACTGTAAGTGCCTGGGTAAGATCACTGGTGCTTTTCCACAAAGGATACCAAGAGTAAAAAGTAAATTGATTATAGAAGCAAACTAAAAAGTCTTTTAAAATTGCAATCTCTGCCTGAATCATGAAAGTATAATTTTCCCTTCCATGTCACATTTAATTTATTCAGCTGACCAGGTTTCCAACAGATTGGATTGCCATAGAAAAGAATACTAAAAACAACCTGAGTTCTATACAAAGCTTCCTCATGGTAAACTAATGTATTGGAGCGGGCGTTGCTCTAACAGTCTGTTTGCTGGTATGTGAGTTTCCATAGACATTTTAGTACACAGTGTTGAAAGCTGTTGTTTGGTTTACTATTATTCAACACTCCTAAATGTTTTGAGTACATAAAAGATCAGCAAATATAAACACTTGTGAAGGAACAAAGAAAGTCAAATACATACTTTATAAAACAGTATATACAGTGTAACTATGGACGTTTGGATAATTACAGAGCCTCCTTTTTTGTATATAAGACATCACAGATGCATAATAATCATTAGTCCCTGAATTTAGTCAACATCCTTCTCCTAAACCCAAGCGGTACCCAGGGCATTGGCAGTAACAGGCGCCCCACCTGCCCAATGTGACACTCACTTCCAGAGCTGGAACAATTAATAAACAAAACAGAGAGGGGGTTCTATATACTAGGAGGATTTGATCTGATCCACAAATACTTTTGCCAGCTGGTATAATGGGCAAGTAAATATAATTAATGTCACTCTATTATTAATATTTTCTTCTCTTGTGCAGACCAATGACATACCAGCAGCATTAATTCAAATGCTATACATACATACATATATAATAATGTGATTCACTGATGGCTGTCATATAATACAGGGGGAAAGAAAGTTGAAGGATATTTTAAAAATGTATGAGAAAAAGATGTACTGTAAGTTTAAAATGCTTTTGCATTGTTTTGTTAAGATGCATTGACCGCAATAAATGTTACTGTATATGGTACAGAGTGAGCTTAAATGTGTGTGTGAGGTCTGGTGTGACCTGTGGGGCAAAGTCAAGTCTATTTGTTTTATGTTAGATAAGAAAAGTTATTTCCAACTCCAGAGAAAACAAGAGTCAGGTGTATCCAGTAGTGGACCTATTCAACACAGGGCTCAAGTGCAAAACTGTTTATTGCCCCGCCCCCCAAAGGTAACTTAGTAATTAGCAATTGTAATAATATACATGCTGCTCTGTGTATGTATATATATATATATATATATATATATATATACTGTATATACTGTATATATATATATATATATATATATATATACTCATACACAATTATTGCCCTGCCCCCCAAAGGTAACTTAGTAATTAGCAATTGTAATAATATACATGCTGCTCTGTGTATGTATATATATATATATATATATATATATATATATATATATATATATACTGTATATACTGTATATATATATATATATATATATATACTCATACACAATTATTGCCCTGCCCCCCAAAGGTAACTTAGTAATTAGCAATTGTAATAATATACATGCTGCTCTGTGTATGTATATATACTATATATATATATATATACTGTATATACTGTATATATATATATATATATATATATATATATATATATATATATATATATATATATATATATACTGTATATATATATATATATATATATATATATATACACATACACAAGTGAATAGAGGCCAGCACTCAAGATTCTAAAACAGCCACCCAGGGTGCTTCCAAGAGTAATTTATAAATATTCATCAAGAGATGAACTCGCCAGGATTTTCAAATAAAGTCAGCTTTTGTCAGGATGACGTTTCTGGGTTTCACCCCCTTCCTCAGAAAGTGAAAATTGTGACAAGGCCTACTTTTCAGGAGAACGGCTGAAATGCCGCTTTGAAGCATTGACCTTTTATGGCTGTATAACATATTGGGGCATATTTATCAAGCTCCGTATGGAGTTTGATGCCCCTTGTCTAAAGACCGCTGCTCCATAACTTGTCCGCCTGCTCTGAAGCGGCGGACAGAAATCAACCAGATCGAATATGATCGGGTTGATTGACACCCCCTGCTAAATCTTCAGGGGGCGGCATTGCACCAGCAGTTCACAAGAACTGCTGGTGCAATAATAAATGCCGACAGTGTATGCTGTCGACATTTATCGATGTGTAGCGACGTGCAGTGGACATGATACACTACTTCGTATCATGTCCGCTCGCACATTGATACATATGCCCCGTAGTCATGAGAAAGGCTCAATAAAGGGCCTAAAGTCAACATTTAATCTAATATTATCATGAATTGGAAATAACTATTGATTGATTTTTTAATCCTGTGAGTGCCCTTCTATGAGAAAAAAAAATAATATATATATATATATATTATTACCATTGCTAAATTCTTGGCAATTTAATAAGATATTAATATTTAATTAATCATAGTAATTTGTTTGACTGCATTTCTGTATTCCATATCTTTAACCTGTGTTATCCAACCTAACTATGGACCTGGTCCTAGCTTTCTCTGATTCAAACCATATTTACTTTTTGACTAGATGTAATCCTATGCACAAATAACCATTATCCATATGGATCCATACATGTGGTCATGTTAAAATATTTGGTAAGAGAGTCAGATGAAAGAAACGGATGATAAGAGAGAGACAGAGAAGACAAGATGGAGAGTGCTAGTAACAAGGAGAAAGGGTTCTAAAAGGGAGATAAATAGCAATATAGAGAGAGTAAGGATAAGAGAGTAAGAAGGAGGTTATGTGCTTCAACAAACTTGTAAACCAAGGCAGGATAAGTAATGTTCTTCTTCAAGTTCTAAGGAATCTGGAAACACTCAACACAGCCAATTCATCTAGCTTTTTATACAATTTTCAAGAATGATTGGGTGCCTTTGTCTTATGCAAACAAGATGAATCCAAATCTTGGCAAGGGTATTTAGATGAATACATTTCCTTGTCTTTGTTTGCTTTCAGACTTCAGAAGGGATAGTAAGTGGAATGGCACAGTCAACCTTTATGAATGTTCTGAACCTGTCTTACACAAGGACTCACTTCCAGAGGTTTGTATAATTTAATAATCATGAAAATTAGAAGAATGCTATTTTTAATAAATAATTTCAATATCCTGAGAGCCATAGATTTTTTTTATGCCAATTATGGTTGATTTTTTTTTATCAGTTGCACATAATCCAGACACAAAACAGCACAATTACAACCCTACTCAAATGACATAAGATCTAAAAATGCATATAGCTTTGGTGTCTCGATCACTAGTAAACAATACTCTCACCAAAAAGTCATTGACATTGTCTTTGCCTACTAGGTTACCTACTAGGTTACATGACACTGGACCTGGAAACTGGGGATGAAAAGTGAATAACTTATATATGCCCTAAATCATATATAAACAATATGCTGTAGATGGAGTTCACAGTTAGGATTTGGGGGATGTTGTGAGTAGGATAAATAATGTTAAAGGGACATGAAACCCAAAATCTTTCTTTCATGATTGAGATAGAGAATGCAATTTTAAACAACATTCCAATTTACTTAAATTATCTAATTTGCTTCATTATTTAGATATCTTTTGTTGAATAAATAACAATAAACATGGGTGAGCCAATCAAATGAGGCATCTATGTGCAGCCAACAATCAGCAGCTACTGAGCCTATTTAGATATGTTTTTCAACAAATAATATCAAGAGAATGAAACAAATTAGATCATAGAAGCAAATGATTGTCTGTGAATGAATGTCAATGTCATGACTGTAAATGATGCCTAATGAGCCGGCTGTCACATACCTCCCAATATTTCAAATTTGAAAGAGGGACACCCCCGCACTGTTGTCAGTCTACCGTGGCACACCTGAGGTTCTCTCACGGCACACTAGTGTGCCACGGCACACTGGTTGAAAAACACTGCACTAGTGCGTTTCTGCACTGGAACTGCCTTTAAAGGTACAATAAAGTCAAAATTAAACTTTTATGATTCAGATAGGGCATGCAATTTTAAATAACTTTCCAATTAACTTTTATTATCAAATTTGCTTTGTTCTCTTGGTATTCTTTGCTGAAAGCTAAACCTAGGTAGGCTCATGTGCTAATTTCTAAGCCCTTGACGGCTGCCTCTTATTTCAGTGAATTGTACAGTTTTTCACAGTTGTTCACAGTTACACAGTGCTTTTTCACGTGTGCCATATAAATTACATGGTGCTCTCTTTACTTTGGAGTTATGCAGGAGTCAGCACTGATTGACTAAAATGCATTTGTAAATAGCAGTGAGATAAGAGGCAGTCTGCAGAGGCTTAGGTACAAGGTAATAACAGAGGTAAAAAGTAAATTAATATAACAGTGTTGGTTATGCAAAACTGGGGAACAGGTAATAAAGGGATTATCTATTTTTTAAACAATAAAATTTTTCAAGTAGACTGTCCCTTAACTATGCATTTTTAAACACATGAATAGTTGATGCAATAGTGCAATAATAAAATGCTGCAAAGGGTGGTGAGGAAAAATGCATTCTAAATGGAAAATACTTGAGCTTACATTATACTAAGTAATATAGGAACCATTATTAACTTAAAGGAACAGTCAAGTCCAAAATAAACGTTCATGATTCAAATAGGACATGTAATTTTCATCAACTTTCCAATTTACTTTTATCATCAATTTTGCTTTGTACTTTTGGTATTCTTAGTTGAAAGCTAAACCTAGGTAGGCTCATATGCTAATTTTTTAGACCTTGAAGGCCACCTATAATCTGAATGCATTTTGACAGTTTTTCACCACTAGAGGGCGTTAGTTCATGTGTTTCCTATAGAGACCATTAAGCTCACGCACGTGAAGTTACCTAGGTGTCAGCACTGATTGGCTAAAATGCAAGTCTGTCAAAAGAACTGAAATAAGGGGACAGTCTGCAGAGGCTTAGAAACAAGGTAATCATAGAGGTAAAAAGTGTATTACTATAACTGTGGTTATTATGTAAAACTGGGGAATGGTAAATCAAAGGATTATCTATCTTTTTAAACAACAAAAAATCTGGTGTTGACTGTCCCTTTAATGCAACATACCATTTATATTTGTATCCATAGCAGTAATTACCTTTCCTGACACAAATATATGTGATAGTACTGAGGTATTACTCAGCATCTTTTTTTTTATATAAATACAAAAGATGTAGCATCCATATAATCTGAAACTAGCATTAAGATACCCTGAAATTAAAGGACCAGTCAACACAGTAGATTTGCATAATCAACAAATGCAAGATAACAAGACAATGCAATAGCACTTAGTCTGAACTTCAAATAAGTAGTAGATTTTTTTTCTGACAATTTTAAAAGTTATGTCTTTTTCCACTCCCCCTGTACCATGTGACAGCCATAAGCCAATCACAAATACATACACGTACCATGTGACAGCCATCAGCCATTCACAAATGCATACACACTTATTCTTGCACATGCTCAGTAGGACCTGGTGACTCAAAAAGTTTAAATATAAAAATACTGTGCACATTTTTTTAATGTTAGTGATTTGGAAAGTTGTTTAAAATGGCATGCTCTATCTGAATAATGAAAGTTTAATTTTGATTGAGTGTTTCTTTAAGTCAGAATTAAAAATATATAGTGTTTTTAAATAAAGAGGAAGATAGTTTTATCACGTGCTGGAATTGTTTTCTATGCTGACATTTTCCAGAACGGGATGTATAATTGATTTTTATCACCATCTACCACATGTATTATTTTTTCTGTATTCCACACTTTAGCCACTTATACCACAGTAATCGCTGGGGTTTTTTTTTTTTTTGCTTGTTTATTTTAATCTGTAACATTTGCCTCATTCTCAAAGAGACAGTAAACACTGTGGGCCAGATTATGGGGCATATGTATCAAGCTCCGTATGCAGCTTGATGCCCCGTGTTTCTGGCGAGTCATCAGACTCGCCAGAAACAGCAGTTATGAAGCAGCGGTCACAAAGACCGCTTCTCCATAACCTGTCCGTCTGCTCTGAGCAGGAGGACAGACATCGCCGCAATTCAACCCGATCGAGTACGATCGGGTTGATTGACACCCCGCGAGTCTGCAGGGGGCGGCGTTGCACCAGCAGCTCTTGTGAGTTGCTGGTGCAATGCTGAATACGGCGAGCATATTGCTCGCCGTATTCAGCAATGTCTGTTGGACCTGATCCGCACTGTCGGATCAGGTCCGACAGACATTGATAACTAGAGGTCAAAGAATGGAGCTCTAATTAACGCTCCCGCTTGAGCATTTATTACTCTTGAAGTAATCGTTTTTTGTGCTTCAGGTTGTGCTTTTATTATCAGTTGATATCAAACTGTTTTTGCTCTTGTGCTAACCCCATGAGCGTAAAAATATCGCGTGCACGTACACGCATTCCCTCATAGAAGTCAATGGAGCAAATAAAGTGTTCTCTCTCGTGCAAATCCGATCACATATTCTTATGTGCGCTAACCTGATATGAAAATATTTCACATTCCAATGTTCTTCATATAACAGAATATAGTCTATTTATTCAGAAATACATTTTTCTACATATATCTGATGTTTTTTATATATATATATATATACATGATTATATATAGGTATAGATATATACAGATATATATAGGAATATCTATTTATAAATGCATAAAACATATTCTGCTATGTATAGGATGTACAGGATTTACAAAAAAAAACTTTTTTTTTTATGCTAATTGCACAGGAATAAATCATATTAAATATGCAGTGTTAATCGTAATTTTAGTACCCTTAAAGGGACAGTCTAGGCCAAAATAAACTTTCATGATTCAGATAGAGCATGTAATTTTAAACAATTTTCCAATTTACTTTTATCACCAATGTTGCTTTGTTCTCTTGGTATTCTTAGTTGAAAGCTTAACCTAGGAGGTTCATATGCTAATTTCTTAGACCTTGAAGCCCACCTCTTTTCAGAAGGCATTTTAACAGTTTTTCACCACTAGAGGGTGTTAGTTCACGTATTTCATATAGATAACACTGTGCTCGTGCACGTGAAGTTATCTGGGAGCAGGCACTGATTGGCTAAACTGCAAGTCTGTCAAAAGAACTGAAATAAAGGGGCAGTTTGCAGAGGCTTAGATACAAGATAATCACAGAGGTTAAAAGTATATTATTATAACTGTTTTGGTTATGCAAAACTGGGGAATGGGTAATAAAGGGATTATCTATCTTTTAAAACAATAACAATTCTGGTGTAGACTGTCCCTTTAAATGCGCAAAAATCACCTAGAAATTTGTACTTATAAGTACAAAATACAAAGCATAATTGTTTATTTATAAAATCAGCGCATATTAAATTGTCTCTCTAATCCCATCGTAATTCTGTAAAGATTTTCGCACTACAGATCTCACAGTTTTTTCTCAACAGCTTTTCTCAAAACAATCAAAATACTTAATACTCTAATAGAAAAACACATGCATATGAAAATGAAGGCAAATGTAAGATATTACATAATATTATAAGTGTGCCCCCTGTTCACTGCTAACTTCTCTCTAGGAGCGGAGTGTCCCTATCCATCGAGCTCCATTACTTTCAATAGGAGCCATCTTGCCCGGCAAGGGTCAACGAGGAAAACCACGACCCTTAGAATCAAACATGAAATACAAATATCAAAATACGCCATTTGTAAATGTTAGTTTCATTATGAGACTTTTCATACAGATCTCTTTATCTGTAAAGAATATCATATAATCAACACATATATATAGGAACCTATACATATATAAATGTGTGTCCTGTACACTGTATACAGTTTATAAAATAGTGATGAATAGAGCTTTAATTAATCCTAGAATGCAGGGTCTTCTATCACTATTGCAGACCCGCACTTTGAATAGAGCACAATATGGTATTGCCTGTCCATATTAAAACAGAAATACTAGAGAATGTTTAGCGCAGCCGACATGTCTTTAGCCCACCCTATACTTTCAATGGATGTCACTCAAATTACAAGTTGTAGGTTATGTCTTGTTATGCTCGAGCGCAACATACTGTATAACAATGCTAAAAAAAAACTTGAGACCTGAAGCAAAGTGTTAAGGCTAAAATAAAAGTATAAAAAACGCATATAAAACATATTAAAATAAAGTATTACATCTAAAAAAAACACAACATATGGAAGTCTGGCACTCTCTTGCACAGCACACAGGTAGATTAAAAGCAAAATGGAAGAGTTAGTTACAGCATTTGACCAAATGGTAATAGGTCCACAACCACGTCAATGTCTATTCCTCCCTGGGTCCCTAACCTACAGCCACACAATGCAGCCTTCAACCAAACATACTGAGAAACAAATAAGGGTGACACAGGCCCTTTGTAATTTCCCTAGACACATATAAAACACTCAATGTCAAAAAACAAAGTCCCCATACACAGCGCACAGTACCTGCGCTTTAGTGCTACCAGATGAAGAAATGAGTCCCAGATACTATCTTCGCCCCCAGTGAGAAGTCCCGCCAGTTAAGTCTAAACAATTACAAAAGACTTACTGTATGTCAGCATATCTTCTTCGTTCCTGCGGGCAATTGAGGATCTTCTCTTCCGTCAAGCTATGCTCAGCTCCTGTTCCTTTCACTGACTCACGGCAAGGAGTGTCTATAGATAAAAACAGGCTTCACCTACTCCCAAATCCAATCCACCTGCAAACCGCAATAGGGGATTCCCAGTCTCCAGAGCAAGCGTACTAACAAAAACCAAAACTTGCGAGGCAGGGGATTGAAATATTTAAAGTTAACTATCATTCCAAAGCTTTAAAAGACATCACTAAGTCAAAGGTCGATGTTGCACCGGCCTTTCACTTTGTGATGTCTTTTAAAGCTTTTGAATAAAAGTTAACTTTTAATATTTCAATCCCCTGCTTCGCATTCCCTGCCCTGCAAGGTTTTGTTTTTTGTTTGTAAATATACAACACGTGATCAATTAAAAGTTACATGCTACTGATCAGTGCAGCCACAAACTATGGGCCAGATTATGAGTGGATCAGTAGTTTTCGTTCACGTTTGAGCTTTAAAACCACTAGAAGTAATTTTTTGTGTTCAGAGATTCACGCGCATATTACGAGTTGAAAGTAAAAAGTTTGCACTCTCGCATTCATAACGTTGCGGTAACAAATAGACTTTGAGAAGTCAAAAACGCAACATTGCATTCCCTCATAGACTTCAATAGAGACTAAGGCCCCTAGTTATCAAGCCGTCAACCTCAAATACGCAGATCGATTTTAACGTCACTCCAGATGTTCCACACACAAGTTCAGCACAATCTGACTACTTTTGCTAGTTATCAAAAAACTAGCAGGTACGCTCGGCACTTTTCCGACCCAGCGTACCTGGTTTTCAAACCGCCGCCCTGGAGGCGGCGGATCCCATAGGAATCAATGGGAGTCTGACCATAGCGAAAGTTCATGTTCGCTGCTGCCCGACATCCCATTGATTCCTATGGGAGCTGTCTAAACCTAATACCCTAACATGTACCCAGAGTCTAAACACCCCTAATCTGTCCCCCCCTACACCGCCGCAACTAAATAAATGTATTACCCCCTAACCTGCCGCTCCCGGAGCCCACCGCAAGCTACATTATACATATTAACCCCTAATCTGTCCCCCCTACACCGCCGCAACTAAATAAAGTTATTAACCCCTAAACCGCCGCTCCCAGATACTGGCGCAACCATAATAAATGTATTAACCCCTAAACCGCCGCTCCCGGACCCCGCCGCCACCTATATTAAACGTATTAACCCCTAATCTGCTCCCCCCTACACCGTCGCCACCTATAATAAATTTATTAACCCCTAAGCCTAAGTCTAACCCTAACACCCCCTAACTTAAATATTAATTAAATACATCTAAATAAATTTAACTCTTATTCAATTAATTATTCCTATTTAAAACTAAATACTTACCTTTAAAATAAACCCAAAGATAGCTACAATGTAATTAATAATTACATTGTAGCTATCTTAGGATTTATATTTATTTTACAGGTAACTTTGTATTTATTTTAGCTAGTTAGAATAGTTATTAAATAGTTAAGAGGAATCTCTTTTTAAACAAATGTGTATAAATTGCCAACAATTGTTAAGGATGACATTCACTTTTTATCTGATGAAACAACCCTTGTAGGTTGAGAAACGCGTCATAAAATAAAAGTAAATTTTTTTATTCGAAGTTGTCTGTGTTGTGGTTCATATATGCCTATTGAACAACACACATAAGATCACCCCTTTGCAGCACCTGAAGTCCAGATAGCAGGAGATAAATACCAAGTTGCAACTAGAACAAGTGCCTTTGGAGCCTGGCTCCTACAGTGTACTAGCCACTGTTAAGTGCTAGTCTGCTCTCTTGCACTGGTCACAGCACAGTGCCACACCATCTGGTAAGCATAATATATACTTTTATCTGTACCTGCATTCCAGACGATATCACGCTATTTGCAAAAATGCTCCCATACTGCTGAGGGTGACTGGAGAAAAACTCCTTCCCAGACCTAATTTCATCCACTATAAGTTTATTCTTCATTCATACACTTCTGCCCTTCATTTAGCCAAGCAAACCTACTTCTCTCATATCTACTCTTTCCTCAACCCCTAAATGACTCTTCTCCACCATTAACTCTCTCCTCTACCCACCTGCTCCACCCCCCCCCATCTGTCTTTAGTGCTCAAGACCTGGCAGGCTACTTTTTAAACAAAACATGTACTATCCGAAACAACATCTCAACACCAACCTGCAATCTTCCACTAACAGGCCCAGTAACTCCCTCTGCCACCCTTTGCATTTTCCATCCAGCCACTGAAAATTAAGTTTCTTTGTTACTATCTTCCTCACGCCTCACTACCTGCCCACTCGACCCTATACCTTCCCATCTAATAGCCTCCATGTCTTCCACCCTCACTCCTTCTCTCACTCACATCTTCAACCTATCTCTCTCTACCGTTCGATTCCCATCTTCTTTCAAACATGCAAAGGTCACTCCCATACTCAAAAAACCCTCCCTTGATCCTAATTCTCCTGAAAGCTACCACCCCATATCACTGCTTCCACTAACATCAAAACTCCTTGAAAAACTAGTTTATAATCGCCTAACCCACTTCCTGTCCACCAACTGCTTGCTTGACCCCCTGCAATCTGGATTCCGTCCCCAAACACTCAACTGAGACTGCCCTTACCAAGGTTACTATCTTCTTTATGCTAAAAGTAATGGCTACTACTCCATACTTATCTTACTTGACCTCTCAGCTGCCTTCGACACAGTTGACTATCCCCTTCTCCAAAAGACCCTTAGTTCTTTGGGCCTCTGTGACACTGCTCTTTCTTGGATTCACTCTTATCTTTCTCACAGGTCTTTTTCTGTGTCATTTGCTGGTGATTCCTCCTGTACAATGACTCTGTCTGTTGGAATACCTCAAGGATCTGTTCTGGGTCCTCTACTTTTCCCCATTTATACTTCTTCACTGGCTAAACGTATCAACAGTTATGGCTTCAAATATCACCTCTATGCTGATGCCAGCCAGATCTACCTCTCTACCCCCACTCTCGCTCCCTCTGTCCTTTCTCAAGTCAGTGACTGCTTATCTGGTATCTCTTCCTAGATGGCCTCTCACCACCTAAAGATTAACATGTCCAAGACTGAGCTCCTTCTAATCCCCCCTCAAGCTCTACGCTGACTTCTGACTTTTCTATTCCTGTCGATGGCATCACCATCTCCCCATCGCCCCAAGTCCACTGCCTTGGAGTTACACTTGACTCAAATCTATCCTTCGTCCCCCACATCCAATCGCTTTCTTCATCATGCCGCAACCACCTACGCAATATTTCCAAGATTCACCCTTTTCTGAGCGCTAAAACCACAAAGCAAATAATCCACTCCCTTGTTATTTCCCGACTTGACTACTGCAATAACCTTCTTACTGGCCTTCCTCTTTCCCACCTCTCCCCCTTTCAATCCATCCTAAATACCTTTGCCAGGCTAATCTACCTTTCCCGTCACTCTGTATCTGCTGCATCTCTCTGCGAGTCCCTTCATTGGCTCCCCGTTCACAGCAGAATTAATTTCAAAATTATCACCCTTACATACAAAGCTCTCACAAACACTGCTCCCCAATACCTATCCTTTCTAATTAACAAGTATACTCCAGCCCGTCCAATAAGATCCAACAATGACCTGCTCCTTGCATCCGCAACTATCACCTCCTCTCATGCTAGACTGCAGGACTTCTGTCGTGCAGCACCTACCCTCTGGAACACTCTCCCTCTTCCTGTCAGGCTTTCCCCTAATCTTTCTTCTTTGAAATGCTCGCTGAAGACTTTTTTGTTCAGAGAAGCCTACCACCCAACTCAATAATAAATTAATTTCACTTACCTAACATTTCCCTCATCTAACTCTGCATTAACATCTTTCTCAATCTTGCAGTCCTCACCTCCTGTTTCTTAACCTCCTACCCTTCTAGATTGTAAGTTCCCACGGGAATAGGGCCATCAATTCCTCCTGTATGTGTTTGTAAATTTTGTCTTGTCTCTTACAAGTTTTATATCATTGTTTTATGTAAATGTACCCATGGACAGTGCTGCGGAATACATTGGTGCTTTATAAATAAAGTAAAATAATAATAATAATAATAGCTGGTTGTCAATCACACAGGGCATTATATCGAGTGCACACGCCTCCCACCCCCACCCATGGCAGATATTATATGCAAAGGAGCTGTCCATAATGAATGATTTGTCTGTAACAGCACTTTTCTGAACTGGTCAACATACCAATATGTTTCTGTGATGACAAACATGATTCAAATGCTTGTGTTAACATACAGTTAATTTCCCAGTTGTAATGTATTTTATGTACTCGGTAGGAAATGGCAATTTGTTGTATTTATATTTTTTCATCTAGTACAGGGGTATCAAGCTCAATGTACCTGGGGGGCACTGGCCAGGTGTTCTTCTTCCATGAGAGTAAGTGCTCCAGGATTGGATGTAATAAGAACTAGAAGTGACATTTACCCAAGTAGTAGTGCATGGTGGGAGTTGTAGCCCACAATAGATACACACAGTTGTCTATATTTATCTAGTAAGTGCCAAGTGAAGTGATTATTCTGGAACTGTATAAGAACGTAAAAAGTGACATTTATCCAAGCAGTGCATGGTGGGAGTCTACACTGGACACTTGTCTTTATATTTATCTTGTGGGTGCCTATATGGAACATCAACTGGTGGCACCTCTTAAAACCCTAAAAAAATCTGACAGCCCGAATTAATGGTTTAAACAAGGGAAGGCCAGATGAAACTATCTTGAGGGCCACATATGGCCCTGGGACCGGTACTTTGAGACCACTGATCTAGAACATACAGGTACTCAATAAACTATGCATTCATTTTCCTCCTCTAATTGCCCAGAGCATTTATAGGAAAGTATACATCTCAAGAATGACTATGTTTAGAGAACTACAAATACAAAATTTGCAAGTTTGTTTTTCTTTGTTTGCTTTTGGTTTTTTTGTTTGTTTGTTTTTTGCCCTGGAGTCTTAACAGCCCAATGACATAGTATGTGCCTAAGTAAACCCCTCTCTTTATTTAATAAACAATTTGTTGTGATCAACAACCTAGAAGTGAGACTAGAGACACATCGTTTTATATTTTGTTTTATTTGGTTCACAAACAGGTTGGTAACAAGTGCTTCAACCTTCCTTACGTTGATTTATTGCATAATTTACACACAGCTTTGGGTAGATAATAAATCAACAGTGATCCTTTTATTTCTAGTCCCATCCAGTGGCTGTTGTCATTAATAGATTTTCAAGGAAAACTGCGTACCCAGAGGAATTTTGATGAGACACATATGTACAGTGGATGGATGCTAATTAAAGCTTTTCCTGTTTTGCAAGCTTTTCCTTTTCATATAATGACATTTTTCATTCAGGTTCAGTGGGATGTTTCATTGACATTTTTGTCTAGTAATAAAATAATTCTATGGCACAGTTGCCTCTAATAATGCATTTTTTGTTTATGCTTCTAAAAATGTAAAAGCGAAACTCAAAATGGAATACCCCATTAATGTTAAATTAAGGAAAAATAAAACAAAATTCCAGTATACATTCAATAATTATTTTGCCCTTTCTTGAAAAATTCCTTTAAAGTTTTACTTGTTGCCATTAGGCATGTTCCTGTAACATTCTACACAGTGATTGATTAGGTCAGCTCAAATGCTCATTTACATATTTCTCTAACTGATCACATTAAAGAAGAACCGTAACATGAATTCCACCAAGCTTTTCAATAGGTCTATCCATGATTCTTCTCTTGATTTACAAAACCATGTAAAAATGTGACATTGCTAAATTATTTAAAAACAGATATTTTGCAGTTCAGTGCTTAATTCATGGGAGCTCACATAGAGCGGGATTACAAATTGTACGGTATAGCCGTAGCGTACACACCGCGCAAAATGGGTCCGTACCACTATTTCTATAACGCAGCCCTTACAAGTTACAAAAAAACTTTATTTTGTTGTGCGGTATGGTGCGGTAAGACCCATACCGCACCAAAAAAGTTTCAACTGATTTGAACAGCCAATAGGATTTATGTAGCTCTCATCCTATTGGCTGATTTGAAATTTTCAGCCAATAGGAATGCAAGGTACCCCAATATAAAATGGGTACCTTGCATTCAATCTTCAGTGTGCGGCGGACGATCGCATGAAGAGGAGCCTCCACGTCGAATGAATGTCAGTGCCGTCACCGATCCTGATCCACGCCGCCTCAGCTCCTCGACCCCTGGATGAAAATTAAAGATGGCTCTGCGACACCGGGATGAAGATTGAAGATGGAGCAGCCTTGAAGAAGACCTTCACCGCTGGACTTCAGGAATGGTGAGTACCTATTTCGGGGATTAGTGTTAGGGTTTTTTTTTTTTTGGGGGGGGGGGCGTTTTTTTTTTAGATTAGGGCTTTTTATTTTTTTTCAAATTGGCAGTAAAAGAGTTGATGGCCCTTTTAAGAGCAATGCCAATACAATGCTCCTTTAGAGGCAATGGGTAGTTTAGGATTTTTTATTTTGGGGGTTTGGTGGGTGGGGGGGTGGTACTGTTAGGGGGGATTTAGTATATTTTTTTAAAGTAAAAGAGCTGTTGAACTTAGAGCAGTGCTCTACAAAAGGCCCTTTTGAGGGCTATTGGTAGTTTAGTGTTAAATTAGAGGATGTTTTTATTCTGGGGTGGCTTTTTTGTTTTTATAGGGGTATTAGATTAGGTTTATTTTTTATTTTGAATATTTTTGTAGCCTTAGATTTTGTTATTTTTCATAATTTTAGGGTTTGTTATTTTGTTTAATGTTAGGTTTTGTTATTTTTTTAAAATTTTTGATTTTGTTATTTTTTGTAATGTTAGTTTTTTTGGGGGGGTCATAGGCCCCAATTTATCAAAGGTTTTGCGGACCTGATCCGACACTGCGGATCAGGTCCGCAAGACCTCGCTAAATGCGGAGAGCAATACGCTCTCCGCATTTAACATTGCACCAGCAGCTCACAAGAGCTGCTGGTGCAACGCCGCCCCCTGCTGACTCGCGGCCAATCTTTAGACCGCTGCTTCATAAGTTGTGTTTCTGACGAGTCTGAAGACTCGCCAGAAACAGGGCCCTTCAAGCTCCGTACGGAGCTTGATAAATGTGCCTGATAGTGTTAGTATTTTTTTAGCATTTGTAATTTAGGTTTTTTAGTTTTGGTATATTTTATTTTTGTTAAATAGTAATGTTAGGTTTATTTATAGTTTAAGCTTAGGTTTTTTAATTTCACAGGTAGGTTTTTATTTATTTTAAGGTAGTTATATTGTAACTTTAATTTAAAGTTAGCGAGTGTTAGGTTTAAAGGTTAATAGATTAATTTAGTTTGTTGCGATGAGGGGGGCCAGTGGTTTAGGGGTTAATAGGTTTATTTAGGGAGTCACAATGTGGGGGTCGATGGTTTAGGGGTTAATAGATTTATTTAGTATTGACGATGTGGGGGGGATGGCGGTTTAGGTGTTAATAGGTTTATTTAGTGTTAGTGATGTGGGGGCGGCGGATTAGGGGTTAATATTTTAATATAGGTAGTTCAATGTTGGTGGGCGGCGGATTAGGGGTTAATAGGTTTATTTTAGTATTTAAAATGTGGGGGTGGGGGTTTAGGTGTTAATAGGTAGTTTATGGGTGTTAGTGTACTTTGTAACATATTTTTAATGAGTTTTGTGAAATATTTTTGTTTTGCAAAATCCATAACTACTAGTCTTTGATTGCGAAATGGATTGTTGCGGTATAGGTCATAACGATCGCATTAAAGCTGTACCGAACGACTTGTAATACAGCAGAGCTGATTATTCCGTACTCAAAAGCCATTTTTTTATCGGTATAGCCATACCACACAACTTGTAATTTCCCTCATAGTTTTTTTTTTTTCCATGAGAAGCAAAAAAAAAAAAAAAAAATGTATTTCCCCAAGAGCAGTTTTATTAGGGGCAGGGCAGTATTATGACTTATGTGGGTTATAGACATGTTTGTGGGACCCCTTCCTTCTCCCCTTTTAAAAAAAACTGAGAAGAGATGGCACCACTGCGCATGTCTTACCACTCTGAAAATTAGCTCTAATTTCCCTTGGTGCTTTCTTGCACTAAGTTCTATCTGGGATTGGATAATGTCACCCTTCTAACCAATAAGAGCACAGGAGGAAATCAGCGTTTCCATTAGCACACGTTATGAAGAACTAACCACATGTTCATTTATTTTATTTATTTAAGTGGGGGAAACATTTTCTTCAACCCCAAATGCATATTGCAAGGTATGGTCCCCTTATTAACTGTTTCAGTGCTGGGCCACACACAAAACTGGCCTTAGAGAGAACACTGGCCTATAGTGTCTAATATATAAGTCATTCCTGACTAGGCTGACTATATTGCCGCTTTAAGAAGGAACACATATGAAAAATACATATGTGAGGGTTCTTATAAAAATCATTTCTTTAAACAGCCCTGAAAACAGCCCTGACATATGTATTTTTCATGTGTCCCTTTTTAAAGCGGCAATATGGGCAGCCTAGTCCTGACTAATGACAACATGTGCAGCAAGAACAAATCAGCTGCCCATCCATTGAAAAAAATGGTGGTTCATTGTCATGAAATGGGTGAATCAAATGGGTACATATACTTATATAGAGAGAGCAAAATTCCAGGGCCCCAAAATGTGCCCTTCCCCTAGATGCCCATGGTTTAATTTTGTATTTATATATAAAATATATTTTGATATCCATTTAATGCATACTCCTCTATAATCACTAGCAAAGCAAAGCCTCTAGTCTCTCCAATACCTATAATATTCTATACATTCTATTCACTAAAATACAGAACTGAGTGAGCTTTAGTGAATCAGTGGAGTAGAATAAGTTAGGATTTGCCGACACTGCATAGGTTCACTCAGTTTTAGTAATTTGATAAGTCCAATATTTCTCCTGTTGGACAATGAAAAAAAAAGAATCTAAATATCTGAAGAATCAACAGGGAAACTTGCTTCAATATTTGCCAGGTTCTATTTCTTTTCTGTTTACTTTATATAAGATAAGATAAAAAAATAAGTTAATTGGAAATATGCCCAATAATGAAATGCCTGTGTCTAGTAAAGTCAGTCTGCCTACAAAAAAGGAAGGTACGGCTTTAGATTAGATCTGAAGAATAGACTTTGAGGTTTCAAATTGTCTTCTATTTCTAACATACCTTAATTGTATCCCATCAGCAAACAACAGAGGTCATTGATTATGGGTGTAATTGTACGGGCAAACGGATCTGTGCATCTACCTGAATTCAAGCATATGATAATGAAAAGCCTAAGGAATCCTGTCTCTCTTCCCACCTAGAGACGTTGTCTTGGAATGTGACCTATTGTTTCATGGTTAGCACCTCAGGGAAAGACACTAGTTTTCCCTCAAAACTATATTTATTTATTTTTTGGTGTTTGTTGAATCTAGAAGAGGGTATTTAAATTGTATTACTGCTCTTTATTTTTTTAATCCTTCATCGTGTCAGGTTGAGATCAGCCAATCAGTCAGCGAGCATTCACACCTTAAAAGGACATAAACCTCTGCAAAAAACGTTTATAATTCAGATAGAGCATGCAATTTTAAACAACTTCCCAATTGATTTCCATTAACAAAATGTGCACAGTCTTTTTATATTTACACTTTTTTAGTCACCAGCTCCTACTAAACTTGTGCAAGAATTCATATAATATACTTATACGCATTTTTGATTGGCTGATGGCTGTCACATGATACAGGCCAGGGGGAGTAGAAATTAACATAACTGAAATTGTCAGAAAAAAAATCTACTACTCATTTGAAGATCAGAATAAGTGCTATTGCATTGTCTTATTATCTTGCATTTGTTGATTATGCAGATCCACTGTATTTACTGGTCCTTTAAGTTGTATTCTCTATCATGAAATAATTTTTTGGGGTCTCATGTCACTTTAAGGCCCAGTTGTACATAGCAGTGTACTTCCTGATAGCATCAAAATCAAAATACAAAGCTTTAACTTGCTTAACCTTTTTTTAAGCAGACATTTATAAAAATAATGCATGGTCAAATTTTAAAACTTTATTGTCCTTTTTATTGTATTTGTACACTTTTTTGTTTTATTCCCATTTGTCATATCTATTTCAACTTTCTGTTGCTTAGGTTTGCACTCAGATAACCTAGTCTACAACAAATTACAGAAAAATGTGCAAAAGCCTTAAACTCTGTAAGAATGTGTACACATAATTGGCTTTTAATTACAAAATAACACATGCATTGGGCTCCAAAAGACTACTTACATGTCCCAAGGCAACCAAGAGTATGTAACTAAACTAAGGACACCGCATATCAGAATGAGAGAGAGGTCAACTTTTGACAGACACATCTCTTGTGCATCTCACTAGCTAAACGTTTAGGCTTAGCATCTTGAAAAGATAATGAGAAGATATATTGGTCAATTTACAGTACTTTGAGCATGTTCAGATTTGCTGTTCATTTGATACTTTGTGCGGAACAAGGGTTTAAGGATAAAGGGCATTACTGTAAAATGTCAACAAATATTGAACTTTGTTCCATAAATTATTCTGTTTTGGGCTTGTGATGCTTAGCTTTAAAGGGACATTGAAATGAAAATTAAAGTTTTATGACTGAGACAGAGTATGTCATTTAAATATATGTTTCAATTTACTGCTATTTTAAAATAATACATTATCTTGGTACCAGTGGCGTATTTAGGTTTTGTGCTGCCCTCGGCACTTTAAAATTCTGCTCACCCCATGTTTTAGGACTATATATACTATATATAAAAAAGCAAGAAGTTTACAATAAATTATTTTATATCATGGTTCAGGCGGCACTAGGATCCCTAGGGAGGTAACATGTTAAAGATGACAATATTTCACTTATAGTGCTTATAGCTTTTCCTGTTGCTGTAGACTTAGTGAATATGTATTTCCTATGGAATGGAGAGTCCACAACATCATTCCAATTACTAGTGGGATATTCAACTCCTGGTCAGCAGGAGGAGGCAAAAAGCACCCCAGCAAAGCTGTTAAGTGCAACTTCCCTTACCCATAATCCCCAGTCATTCTCTTTGCCTCTGTCAATGGAGGATGTGCAAAGTTGGTGTCTGAAGATATTAATCCTTTTATGGGTTCTTTTCCCTGCAAGCAAGGATTGGGGTCTAGCTGTGTCCACATCAATTTCTTTAGTAAGAGTAGTGATGGCTTTTAGCAGGTAGTCTTTGCTTTACTTTTAACACTTTGCTACCCCTTTGTAGAAAGCCAGATTTGGTTACTCTGTTCTTTCTTTTCCTACAGGTCCATGACAGGGAGTGAAGTACCTGTCACACCGAAGTAGCAGTATCTGTCCTGCAGCTGGATCTAAGGTAAATGCCTTTGCCTTCTAGGTACTGAAGGACAGCAGCACTTACGAGGTCAATCCTCATACGGATCCATTTTGGGACATCGTAATCCTTATAGTTAAGGATTCATATTATGGACAGATTTTGACACTTTATGTGTTTTAAAAGGCAGCACAGTATGAGACTTAAGGGGGAGCTCACTTGGCTAAGGGAAAGGTAAAATACTTTATTTGATTCAACAGACTAATGTGACTAATAATTGAGCTCTGTGGTTAAATGTTGTGAAACACTTGAGGTTTTTTTTTCTTAAACCATATTTCAGTTGACGGTTTTACTTCAGCTGTTTAATTTGCAGTCGTTTTACTTTTTCACGCTCTTTTAGAGACGCAGTTAATTTCTGTCCCGCTTACGTGACGCCCGCACTTCTGCATTATCGGAGCGGAGCTTAGTGAGGCTAATCTGTGTAGTGGGTCATATTTAATCATCATATGGAGTTGGTCTACAGGAGAGGATTTCTGCAGGAGAGTACAGTTTCCTCTTACTAGTGGGGTGTCATTTCTGTCTTGTAGGAGCCTAAGGCAGTTGAGGTTGCTTCTTAGGTTATCTTTATTTTGCTCTCTGTTATTTTAGATAAGAGTGGAAAGGATCCCCCCTATTTTTGAAAATTATTTTGTGTTTTTTTCACTAATTTCATTAAGCTAAATTCTTTTTTTTTTCTTTTTTTTTATTTGAGGTTTAGTTGGAGGCATGCAACATTTTAATCAAACAAATAGTAGGTCCACATGACATATGATTTCAAATCTTAGATACACATAAGTGGCAAACAATGAAATATACAAAGATAAGGCTAGTATAAATGTACCATGTGAACCTTATATAGGGGGGGTGCCACTCACCTTGAAACCTTCCCATTAACATAATAGGCCACTCTTGGACCTCAAAATGTAAAAGAAAATATACAAGCGACAGAAGGCTACTATGAATATAAGAGACCACTCATGGATCTCAATGAAAAACCTAATTTTTATAATATTTTAAAGATCCTATTTTTAACTCAAGCTATATCTATGGTTTAAATTCATATAAGTAACTAGAATGATTAAAGAAAGACACAACGCTGCTAGGTATACATACCGGTGTATCAGGTAATAAGTAATAACGCAAAGCCTACTAATAGGGAGCTATGCATCCTAACATAAAAACTCCTCATGAAATATAACATAGAGATACTGAACAAATGTAGTTGTATATGGGCCATAAAGGGTGGGTTTATGCCAAAACTGCTTCAAAAAGTGTAATGTGAAACTAGGATCGCCAGCACTGCTATATTGTGGAGAATAGAATATACCTCCGGTCTCTAGGCTTAACTAACTCAAGACTTGCACGCTACTTGTGAAGAGAAACTGTGGATGAAACAAAATATAATATATCTAATGTCAAATTCTCTATCAAAAACAAGGGGCTGTGTTATTAGGGGAGTGTTAGTGGAGGAATAAGTCTAACCACTTTAAACAGTTTATATGGTATCCAAAGTACGGTTAGTATATTTACTATGCAAAATGCTCCAAATACATTATTCTAAAAGTCAAGAGCCTCTATTTTTACAGAGTAGAAGTATTATGATCAATAATACTAGAACAGGTCCAGTCTGCACAGTACGCTTGTCAGGGTTTTTTATTTAACTCTGTATTTCCCTGAAAGTCAACATGGGTATAGTTAGTATGAGGACCACAACTGCAGCCTAGTGGTTTTGTTTTAAGTGTATGTGGCAAACTGCAAATTGTGATGGGCGCAACAAGGTTGCAGTGAGCCAATGCACTTAAGTTTTGATATTAGGTTCTACAGTACAAATTGCTGAGATAACTGAACATTCTGCCCAGCTCAGTATTTGTCCTGTTCACCTGGTTAGGTATGATATCAATTCCAATCTGTATACAAGTTTGGAGTACAGTCACTGTACTTAAATAGCTATAGTACAGGATAGGCTTTAGTTAATGTAAGTGAGTAAACTATTTACAAGTTTAGGTCTGTCTGAATAAATAGTAGTGGTATTAAGAGGAATAACTATTGTTCAGACTGCATTGCAATGAGAGAGTGAATAATAATCATCGTGGTTGTAGTTAGAGACGATTGAACAAGAACATGTATTCGCTATTGAATGTAAGGGTAAGTTAACTTACGTTAATTTGTAAGGTGTCGGTCCGGTATTAAATTCCGGTGGATTTACTTCCAAAGTTAAGTTTAGGCGAGAGGTGCTGCTTCTTGTTAGTGAGCAGTGAAGAGACTGTGTCGGCGCGGCCGCGTATGTTGGCGTGTGACGTCACCGCTACCTCCGGGAGAGCAAGGAGCTGCAATTGGAGCGCAGCTGTGTAGTAAGCTTGTAGCGTAGAGTGGCTGTCAAAGATACAGCGTGAGTAGCAATTTCCAAGCAGTGATTGCTTGATGTAGAGGTCTTTTATAGAATTACCAAAGGAGGTGTCAGAGTCAAAAGTGAAGAGGGCGGTAGTTAAATTGCTTAAATAAGAGAAGTAGGCAGACACATTAAATATGACAGGATCCCCCCCCCCAAGGATCAACACCGAGGATCAGGTGAGGGACGATCAGGATGCCTACTGTGGAAACGGGTCACCAATCTCTGGGCAGAGAGGTTGGCAGCCGGTTCCCAAGAGTCCTCAGAGGATGGGTATCCCTTCCAGTGAACCAGATACTGCAGCCGACCAAGTACTCGGCGTGAATCGAGCACATCTTGAACCTCATATTCCAAGGAAGGATCCGGCAGCAGGGGGATGATCGGGTTCAAAGGAGAATGCTGCCGTAGTTGCCTATAGGGCTTCAAGAGGGAGACATGGAATGTGGGGTGAGATTTCATGGATGGAGGCAATCCAAGAGTGACTGCATTGGCGTTAACGACCTTAACAACAGGGAATGGACCAACAAATGTGGAAGTCAATTTCCTGGAGGGTACTGGTAGACGCAGGTTACGGGTTGATAACCAGACATAATCCCCGATAGCATAGGTTGGAGATGGCATCCTCCTTTTATCATATTGAAGTTTATATCGAGATTTTGCTATGTTGATGTTCTGTTTCACCAAAGAAAATGTGTCAGATATGGTATTAAGTAGATCGTTCACTACGGGGGACATAGTAGTGGATGAGGAATCCCATTCGAAGGTAGGATGAAAACCGTAGTTGATGAAGAATGGGGTTGACCTTGTGGAGGCATGAACAGAGTTATTGAAAGCGAATTCGGCATAGGGCAGGAGTGTAACCCAATTATCCTGTCTCGCAGAGACAAAACATCTCAAGTATTGTTCCAACCATTGATTTGTCCTCTCTGTTTGTCCATTAGTTTGAGGATGGAATGAGGTGCTGAGACGTCTGGTAATATTGAGTGACTGGCAAAGCTGTTTCCAGAATTTACTGGTTAACTGTGTACCCCTATCAGATGTTATAGTATTTGGAAGTCCATGTAGTTTGAAGATATGGTTGAACATAAGGGTTACGGTGTCTGCAGTGGTAGGTAATTTATGGTAAGGAAGGAAATGAGCCATCTTGCTGAATAGATCCACTACAACAAGTATGGTATTACATTTCTGTGATTCAGGGAGGTCAACAATGAAATCTATAGCTATATCAGTCCATGGCCGGTGTGGAGTTGGTAATGGAATCAATTGTCCGAACGGGGAAGATTTCCCAGTCTTAGTTGTAGTACAAGTTTTACAGGTTTGGACATACTCAGCTGTGTCCGGGAGGAGACTTGGCCACCAGAAAAACCTCTGTACCAGTTCCTGGGTCTTGTTTATACCCAGATGTCCCGACTCGTTCTTGGTGATAGTAGAGTCCATCATCATGCAAGGTGAGATTGTGAAGAGGTTTTTGAATGTCGGAGAGTTGTTCGGACTTGAACTGAGCAGTCTGTTCTGTGGTCAGGCCTAAAATCCTATCTGCTGGTATTAGAGGTGCTTCAGTGAGAGGTATCATGGGGTCTATAAATTGTCTGGATAAGGCATCAGCCTTTTTATTTTTTTTGAGCAGGTCTGTATGTAATAAGATAATTAAATCTGGAGAGGAATAGGTTCCACCGTACTTGACGTGAGCTGAGTGTCCGGTTTGTTTTTAAATATTCCAAATTTTTATGGTCTGTGTAAATTAGTATTGGGAGTGTGGTTCCTTCCAATAAGTGTCTCCATTGTTCCAGGGAGCTTTTGATGGCTAACAACTCCTTATCTCCAATCGGATAGTTGATTTCAGCGGCAGTGAGGATGCGAGAGTAGTATGCCACTGGGTGTAAGGGCTGAGTAAGCGCAATTCTCTGGGAGAGGATAGCGCCAAGTGCGAAGTTTGAGGCGTCTACTTCCAATACATATTGTAGGGAAGGGTCAGGATAACGGAGGATGGGAGCTGTTGTGAAAGCTTTTTTTAGAAACTCGAAGATTCTTTGTGACTCCTCATTCCAGCGGAATCGTTGAGTCGATTTAGTTAAGTTCGTTAGTGGTCTGGATAGCTCGGCGAAGTTCTTAATGAACTTCCTATAGAAGTTTGCGAAACCCATAAACCTCTGGATGTCCCTCTTGTTTTTTGGTACGGGCCAATTCAGAATGGCTGAGACCTTGTCATCCTCCATCTGTATGCCGGTAGGTGATATACAGTATCCTAAGAACTTTATCTCTTGTTTATGGAAGGTACATTTTTCCAGCTTTACATATAGGGAGTTATCTCTTAATCTCTTTAAAACTAAAGTTACATGTTTGATGTGTTCGTGGAGATTTGCGGAGTATATGAGGATGTCATCCAGATAGATGACCAAAAAAATGTCTAAGTAATCCTTGAAAATATCGTTAATGAAATATTGGAAAGTGGCTGGTGCATTACATAAGCCAAAAGGCATGACTGTGTATTCGAATAACCCGTATCTAGTACGAAAAGCGGTTAGCCACTCATGTCCTTGTTTAATACGTACCAAGTTGTAGGCACCTCTAAGATCAAGTTTAGTATAAATGGAGGCGCCACGGAGTCTGTCAATTAGCTGTGTTATTAAGGGTAGAGGATAACGGTTCTTTATAGTACGTTTATTCAATTCCCTATAGTCTATTATGGGTCTTAGGGACTGATCTTTATTTTTAACGAAGAAAATGCCTGCCCCTGCAGGCGAGGTGGAAGGGCGGATAAAGCCCTTCTGTAAGTTCTCATTGATATAGTTTTTAAGGTGTTCTAGTTCTGGTTCTGATAAAGGGAATATATGACCGTAGGGAATATCAACCCCGGGTAGTAAATCAATAGGGCAGTCATATACCCTATGGGGAGGTAAGTTGGAGGATTCTTTTTTGTCGAAAACATCAGAAAATGATGAATATTCATGGGGGTATGGAGTAGCAGTATCCAAAAGAATCTGTTCCTGATGGAGACAAGTATCAGCACAGTAGGTGGAGTTAAATACTACCTGTGCCGTGGACCAGGTTATATTTGGATCATGCTGTTTGAACCAGGTGATACCTAAAATGATTGGGAACATAGGGGAAGGTATGACATCAAAACTCAAAAATTCAGTATGTAGATTGTGAGTTGTAACCCGTAATGGGATAGTATGGTACCTAATGGGCCCTGAGGCAATCTCCTTCCCATCAACAAAACGAAGGACACTGGGGGTGTTTTTAGTGACAAGAGGTATTTTATTTTTAACAACAAACTGGTGATCTATATAATTGTGACTTGCTCCGGAGTCTAGGATTGCCTCAGAGTGGATTCTGTGATGTTCCCACTGTAATAGAACAGGAAGAGTACAATGGTTAGTGTGTGCTTGTTTAGCAGATAAACATAACTGTGTGGGTTGTTGCTTACCCTTCCTTCTTTGGAGCTGAAGGCAATCCTTTACAGAATGGTCTAAGCCCCCACAGTACATGCAGAGGTCCAGGGTTTTTCTCCTTAGTTTCTCCTGAGGTGTGAGGGGTCCTCTAATGAAACCCAGTTCCATGGGAGTCTCGGCAGCCCTAGTTGGAGGCCTATGTGAGGGAGTAATACTTGCGCTTTGTGTGAGTTGTTTTGGGCTAGTGTCGTGGTGGCTTCTTTCAGAGCGTCTCTCCCTGATACGTCTATCTAGAATAATACTGATGTCAATGAGGTTATCTAGGGTGTCTGGGAGTGGTTGTCTTGCTAACTCATCTTTTAGGGTTTCTGAGAGACCTAGCCTAAATTGATTCCGGAGTGAGAGGTCATTCCATTGTGTGTCTGGGGACCATTTCTTGAATTCTGCTATGTAATCTTCCACTGGCCTTTTGTTTTGGCGCAGGGAACGCATAGCAGTCTCAGCTGATAACTGCTTGTATGGGTCATCATATAATTGCCCCATTGCCTTGAAGAATTGGTCCAAGGAATAGAGTATGGGGTCGTTGGATTCGAAGAATAAATTCGCCCATATACGGGGTTCGCCACGTAGGTAGGATATGGTAGTCAAAACCTTTAAGTGGTCAGTAGTATAGGTCTTAGGCTTCAATTGAAAGTAAAGAAGGCATGAATTCTTAAACTCTCTAAACTCACTTCTAATACCACTGAATGGTTGTGGAGGGTTTGGTTGTGGTTCATGTGGAGTTTGGGTTGTTTTCATAGTATCTAGTCGCTCATTAATATATAATCTTAATGAGGTGTTCTCTGCCTGTAGTGCAGTTAACCCCTTAGAGAGGTTTTCAACTGTTAGTGTCAGAGCCTCTACATGTGATACTAGGGCTGCTGGGTCCATCATTACACGGCTTGGAAATTACTGTCAGGGTTTTTTATTTAACTCTGTATTTCCCTGTAAGTCAACATGGGTATAGTTAGTATGAGGACCACAACTGCAGCCTAGTGGTTTTGTTTTAAGTGTATGTGGCAAACTGCAAATTGTGATGGGCGCAACAAGGTTGCAGTGAGCCAATGCACTTAAGTTTTGATATTAGGTTCTACAGTACAAATTGCTGAGATAACTGAACATTCTGCCCAGCTCAGTATTTGTCCTGTTCACCTGGTTAGGTATGATATCAATTCCAATCTGTATACAAGTTTGGAGTACAGTCACTGTACTTAAATAGCTATAGTACAGGATAGGCTTTAGTTAATGTAAGTGAGTAAACTATTTACAAGTTTAGGTCTGTCTGAATAAATAGTAGTGGTATTAAGAGGAATAACTATTGTTCAGACTGCATTGCAATGAGAGAGTGAATAATAATCATCGTGGTTGTAGTTAGAGACGATTGAACAAGAACATGTATTCGCTATTGAATGTAAGGGTAAGTTAACTTACGTTAATTTGTAAGGTGTCGGTCCGGTATTAAATTCCGGTGGATTTACTTCCAAAGTTAAGTTTAGGCGAGAGGTGCTGCTTCTTGTTAGTGAGCAGTGAAGAGACTGTGTCGGCGCGGCCGCGTATGTTGGCGTGTGATGTCACCGCTACCTCCGGGAGAGCAAGGAGCTGCAATTGGAGCGCAGCTGTGTAGTAAGCTTGTAGCGTAGAGTGGCTGTCAAAGATACAGCGTGAGTAGCAATTTCCAAGCAGTGATTGCTTGATGTAGAGGTCTTTTATAGAATTACCAAAGGAGGTGTCAGAGTCAAAAGTGAAGAGGGCGGTAGTTAAATTGCTTAAATAAGAGAAGTAGGCAGACACATTAAATATGACAACGCTATGCTAGTGTATACATGGGATAAAATGTAACTAGAAACAAACAGTTTTATATTAACATTTATGATGGGCACTTGAGGCCAAAGTATATTAAACCTTCTGTCCAAAAGGTACCAGGGTAAAGTCCATAATGTGAGCTTAAAGGCAATGCACATATACCAATCTTGACATATACTAAAGACCAAGGGCATAAATGAAATGCGGCCAGTGTGTAAGAGGCTAAGAATGCAACAGCTGTAAGCTGCTAGCTGTCTCGTATGCGATTAAGGAAGCTGTATGGCGATTTTTCATACCCCAAGCTTAGTCAATACATACTAGCATGCTAGTCCGCTGTTGGGTAATCAAAGTCGATATGCGTGCATCCAATAGGAATATTAATCACCAGAGTCCCACAACTTGAGCCTTAAGTCCCAAACACGGAAGGCAAGCAGGCTGCCCGGATCCCACCAGAGAGGTAATGAAATTTTATATCGGAGCGAATGGGGTGACATCAAAGCCGGCTGGAGCCGTTCCACACACCGGAGGAGTAGAAGCATTACTGTCTTAGTTGCAGCAAGGTATATAACGCGCAGCCATTGATCTCCATAAGCATGTTCTTTTATCTGAGCTGGAGGCACTTGGAAGCTATATCCCGCAGCTTTCTGACTCTGCAGTTCAACTAACTGATGCATCTCTATATAGATAGCATTAGCTTGGGGAAGTCTGACAGAGCTCTTCAATGCGATCGGTCCTCTATTCTCTAGCGTTATTGCAGGTTGAGCAGATATTTTCACAGACTCCGACTCCCGATCACCTATTTGCGTTTTGAAGGCGGGATGTGGATGCCGGGGCCCCAAAGTGCAGCTACCCTCACCTTCTCCCACATAGGGTTCAGTTTGTATGGGTGTCCGGATCGACCAGGCTCTGTTGTTGTTAGAAATTGCGTAAAGCTTATCTTCTAAGGCCGTATGATGAGAGGCAAGCAGGCTGCGTAGCTCTTCCCAAAAGTTTGGAGGAATCTCCATAGCAGATAGATAGTAGTAGGTATTAACTAGAATAAGGTATGCAATACTTTTTCAATTGTATATAGTGTCTTATTGGTAAAAGTATAATAGCACTCCGTGCAGCCTAACAACAAGGCTCAAGTGTGCCTCGCCGGGGGGGGGGTGAATAGAAGGCCTCAGCCTTACGTTTTGCTCCCGGTGCTCAATGTTGCATCTATCACAGCAATTTTAGGCTCATCTGACGTGGGATCTTTAGCAGTTCACAGATCTATTTGTGTAGTTGACAGAGGAGCCATCCGAAGAGTTAGATCAATCAAAATTAGATAGGATGCAGGAGCAGTATGGAATTGTGCAACCTATCATGGCCGCCACCCGGAAGTTCCCCCCTACGCTAAATTCTTTAGTTATGGATTAAGAATTAGACCAGTTTGTGTCTGTGGTTAATTGCTTACTTTGTTTAGAGGCTCAAATTGTCCTGCCAATGCAATTTTGTTCTTCATGCTTAGCTAAAAATTTAAAATTTAAAGACAAATTACTCCCTTCTGAGCCAAGTGTCTCTCAGGATAATACTGTGTGTGACATACCTCAGCTTTCTCCTCAAACATCCCAAGCCTTAATTGTTTCTCATTCTGTGCCTTCTGTATCCTCTCAACCTCCTGGGGGTGTTTTTTTACAGGGGATTTTGCCACTCATTACTTCTGCAGTATCTGTGGCTTTGTCTACTTTCCCTACTTCAGGTAAGGGTAAGAGGAAATCTAAACATTTGTCTGCTAGCAAGGTTTCTGGCTCCAAAACTGCACTGGTTAACCTTTCACAGATGTCTGAGGAGGAGAATACTTCAGTAGCTTCTGAAGGTGAAATCTCAGACTCGGATACTATGGGAGAAAAAGCTTGTGAATCTGAAAAAGTAAATTTCAGATTTAAAGGGACACTGAACCCAAATTTTTTCTTTTGTGATTCAGATAGAGCATGCAATTTTGAGCAACTTTCTAATTTACTCCTATTATCAAATAGTAATAATATGGCCCCTATTCTTCTATCACTAAATGCTTTCAACTTTAATGGATGGCCCCACCCACTATGTGATCCTATCCCTACACATAACATCTAAATAAGCCTGTGGGTGGAGCTGCAAGTGGGAGTCATGGCAAATTGATAGGAGTTGTGTGAGGTCCATGGGTGGAGGCAGGTGAAAAGGAGGTGCGAGTAGGTGGGTATGGGGTGTGGCTTTCCTAATTAGACAGCATCAAGGAGGTGTCATTTTACCCTCATCCTCAAACAATGAGGTGCAATATCGCAACCATACTAACTTGTGCATGTTTTACAAATTAAAAATAAATGAGTGCACTCATTGGGTTCGCACAAGTGAAAACAAATATGCACCAAACACATTAAAAATACATTAAAATAAAGTGTTACACTCAAACATACAGATTCTGATAAAAACTATTCATATAAATATTAATTAAAAAAATTATAAAGGTTACAATGGTTACAATGTGTGTGAGTGTGCGTATGTGTGTGTATATATATATATATATATATAAGTGTGTAGTGTAGTGCTAAGTGTGTAGAGATCCCACTTGTTGGGGTCACCGCTCACTCTATGCCCACAGCACACGGGAGTGGGAGCATTTGGTATCCCTCATTCTGTGTGGAAGTCCTGCATCCTTTTGGTGGACTCTCATCTAATACGCGCTTTCAGAGTGGGTTATTAGTTTATATGGGTGGACTTTACTGTACTAGTGGGGATCCAATATACAGTGGTATTGATATGTGATTACATGCTGCATTATTGCCTGAAGGTATCAAGATATGTATAGTATACTTAAAGAGTATTGTTTAATGATACTGACATACTGTGAATAGATCCTCGTGAGAAGATTTGTATTGACCAACAATGCTGGTGATATGTCATGATGTCATGATTTTTGTTGGGTACTATATCTCAGGGTCTAGTGGAAATTCATTATGTCTTATAGCTATACTCTGTTACTCTAGAATCCCGCCGTTTGGGTAAGAGGTTTGTTGGTTTAAACTACACTATAAAAGTTTTGAATTTTATCACTTTTGTATGCTGATGAAGGGGACTAGATCCCCGAAAACATTCCACATTAAAGTACTTGCACTTATGTTCATGAAAGACCTGTGAGCGCAATCTTTATTTAGTATCTATTTGCATCATTACACCCAGGCAGTTGTTGCAAGGAGGGCAGAGCTGGAGTTGTGTTGTGTACATTCGATTGAACAGCGAAACCCCCAAGTTTGACCACTTCTCCTCTTATCAATTATTTGTTGGACTATATCGTTTGTATCCCTATTACCATAGAGGGACTCTGTTCCTGAACTTTGCATTTACTTTTTTTGCTTTGTTTTCCTTTGTGTCAGCATGACATATCAAGCAGACCAAGAGGGGAGTATGACTACTGATCTTGGACATCAGGTGGAGGACATGACTTGCCAAGCTAGAGTGGCACAAGACGATGCCAACCATATTTTGTTTGCGCCTATTTCCAGAACAGCTGGTGAGACTCCTGTAAACCTTTATTACACTTTACTTAAATTGAAAAAAAGAGAAGTGGATTTAGCCTCTTATGGCAGTTATTTATCTGATTACCATAGGACAGGACAGATTCCTAGGGGTTTTAGAGTGCATAACGTTCCAACCATAGGCAGAGAAAACCCAGAATTTAGGAAGAAATGGTGCTACATGCTTAATAAATGTTCATTAGATTTAATACTTTTAGTCATTGAAAAAGTAACTGATATACTATCTAGGGTTAGAATAGAAAATCCCTCATTTGAAGCTTCTCACAACAGTACCCTGACCAATGACCAACAGCAGATTGACAAATACAAAAATGATCTTATAACATTTAAAAATAGAAAATTAGAGACAGTCAATACCAACTATGCACAGGGAAAGGTTTACAAATGGCTCACCACATCACAAGTCAGCCAGCCTAGGAGGAGACAGAGAATTAGGAAGGTGAGGTTTGATACAGTGGATACCAGTGGAGGGGATTCCTCTGATACAGAAAGACACCAATCTAGCCTAACTTATGCATCACCAGGCACAAATGGGCAACAGGATCAATTTAATTTGCAACACCCCTCTAGACTACATTCTACCCCTAGTCATTTTGTAGGGGTGACCACACAGTCACGCGGGGGAGGCACAATAGACCCCCACATCAGATGGGTGGGGTACCAGGTACAAACCCCCCCAGACGAGGGCGCCAGAGGATATAGTCATCAACCTCAGTGCTCATACCATTACGGTTAATGAGCATAAAGTGCTTAATAGAGGATTATCTTTTGTGCCCAGCTCCCCTACTTCTGAGTTTGATCAAAGATTGGATATCTATAAACTCAATAGAACTTTGAAAATAAAAGATTTTTTTCAAAATACAGATACCATCTGTTCTAAGTCCCCTACTGAACTCAAATGTAAAATACTGAGTTCTTTTGAACCTGGTAATTGTAGCCCTAGTTCTAGAACGTTTATATGCCTGGTGACCCAAAATTTAGACACTGAAAGAATCCATACTACATGGAAACACAACTTAACTAAAGAGGAAAGGGATGCCATTCAAACTCTTCAGGGAGACTCTTCTGTAGTCATTAGGCCCACGGATAAGGGCAGGACCATTGTCCTTTTGAATTATTCTGACTACAGGACAGATATCCTTGAACAGCTTGCGGACACACATATACTCCACTGCCAGCAGACCCAACAGGGGTATACAAACGACAGCTAGACAATCTCAGCAATGGGTTTCTCCATGGCCCCCTCATACGCCAATATTTTTATGTCACAATTTAAGAATCTATATTTATGGGTTAAGTGTGATGCATCCATCATTTGTTACCATAGATACATTGATGACATTTTCTTGGTGTGGCGAGGGGGTCTGGAGGAACTCCATAGTTGGTTTCATCACTTTAACAGTACAGATACTCCTGTTAGATTCAGGATGACCCTCCATGAGCACACTATCAACTTTTTAGACCTCATTGTCTACAAAGAAAAAACACAACGGTTAGGCACAACTTTGTATAACAAACCAACTGACCGTAATTCAATTCTTAGGGCGGACAGCTGCCACCCCCCCCCCCCCGCTTTACTGAAAAAATCCCAACATATTAGAATGATGCGAAATAATTCAGATACAGCGACAGGGGTTTTCCAGCTGACTGGGGTGGGTGACAAATTCCTCGAAAGAGGGTATAAATCGAGTCTGGTCAAAGAAATGATCGAGGAAGTATCTTCACTGACACAGTTGGATCTAATCCTAAATAAATCTAAGAATGGATCCACTGACAAACTGATTATGTCCACTACATTTACACCGGGTACCAGGAAAACGGGACAGATTCTTCGGGCACACTGGCCAATTGTGTCTTCAGAGCCAAGATTGTCTTTTGCCACTAACCTCCAGCCAATGGTGGGCTACAAAAGAGGTACTAACCTGAAAGATTTGCTGGTCAAGACAGATCCTAAATGGAGTTACACCACAGGCACAAGGAGCAATATAAAAGGATCATACCGCTGCCTTGGTTGTACCATTTGCAATGGTTTGATTAACACCAAATCTTTCCACCATCCACCCACCAACCGTAATTTTGTTATCAGACATTCCATAACATTCCATAACATGCACCATGTAGTGTATTTGTTGTTTTGCCCGTGTTCCAGTTTCTATGTGGGAAAAACGTCTGGAACTTTAAGAGAATGTATGGCCAATCACAGGTACGCCATCAGAACGGCATTGCATCAGGATGACTCGGAACAACCTGAAGGTATCAAGATATGTATAGTATACTTACAGAGTATTGTTTAATGATACTGACATACTGTGAATAGATCCTTGTGAGAAGATTAGTATTGACCAACAATGCTGGTGATATGTCATGATGATCAATTTTTGTTGGGTACTATATCTCAGGGTCTAGTGGAAATTCATTATGTCTTATACTATACTCTGTTTAAACTTTATTAGTATATTGTTACTGTTAGCTTCAATTGACCAGACAGGTCAGTACATTGTAGGGATATTACCTGTACTTTACTAGACAGGGAATGTATTGCGTAACATTCTGATACGATATAGTCTTTATGTATTTCTTTTATTTTATTATGTTTAATTAGGAGACATACACAGGGAAACAGGAATTGTGATTTAGTCTAACACGAATCACGCATCTTGTATGCCCAGCAGGAGGTGACATGTCGTCTAGAATCCCTCCCCTGTGACACTATTTGCTTTTTATACTAAGTCAGTATAAATATTTTCACTTGTATATATTTTACATACACGTAGAATCACTGTAGTAGTTTACTACGCGTGAAGTTTGGCAGCGATCCTAGCCGTATCCATAGCAACCATTCATATATAGGGTTGCTCTGTTACCGGTTATTATCCCTTCACACTATGGGAATAAATATGGCTTTATTTTATATGTATGTTATAAACGCATGCATTGTTTTATTATTGTGCACTAAGATTGTAAAAACAATGTTCTCTCTGATAAGTAATTATTCACACTATTTACACGGCCGGAAGTGATGAACTCATACTTCTGGTTTTGGTTGCTCAGTGGAACGCAAGATGCGTTCCATTCACGTAAGATTGGCGCCGTTTGGGTAAGAGGTTTGTTGGTTTGAACTACACTATAAAAGTTTTGTATTTTATCACTGTTGTATGCTGACGAAGGGGACTAGATCCCCGAAAACGTTCCACATTAAAGTACTTGTACTTATGTTCATGAAAGACCTGTGAGCGCAATCTTTATTTAGTATCTATTTGCATCATTGCACCCAGACAGTCGTCGCAAGGAGGGCAGAGCTGGAGTTGTGTTGTGTATATATATGTGTGTGTATGTGTGTGTGCATATATGTATATTCATGTATATATATATATATATATATATATATATATATATATATATATATATATATATATATATATATATATATATATATATATATATATATATATATATATATATATATATATATATATATATAGCACATATACACATGTAAATACGTACAGTACTGTATATACACATATACTGTATATACCTTTTGGAGCCCTTTCCAGTTAAATACCTTAAATAAATTGTAATATTTTATAATGTGTTTTATTATGCATTTAATGTAAATATTTTACATTCCAATATTCTTCACTTAGAAGAAAATAGTCTTAGTATTTTTAAATATATATATATATATATATATATATATATATATATATATATATATATATATATACACCTGTATATATTCATATAGATATAGATATATTTGACACACAAAAAATAATTTTATATATGTTTAGAAGGAAATATATATTTAAAAAAAAGAATATTTTCTTCTACGTTCAAAAATATTGTAGTTCTTACACGTGTTAGGTTACTGCGCAAGTGATAAGTGTTAGGTTTGGGGGGGTTTTATCAGCATGCTCCATTAAAGAATATGGGGAGAAGAGGTTCATGACAGATTTCAACTGTATTGTATTAAGAAGCAAAAGAGTAAAACAAAATATTAGACTTCTTACTGACATTGTGCCACAAAATCAGTTTATATTTTCCAGAAAATTCTGATCTGATAAAAATCTGATCTGAAGATAAAAAATATTAATTTACTATTGATCCTTTTTTTTTTTTTTTTTTATTAAAAATAATATTCTTGTATGTTGTCCTGGATGCATCTGAAGAAAACAAGAATGACTGAAAGTGAAATAAACTTCAGGCATGTGGATGCGGTCGTTGCAGGGAGTATGTTTTGTGGCTTATTAGACGGACTTACATTTCCTGTGCAGAATGCACCTGTTCTAACACCTTAATAGTTGAAGAGAATAACTGTAGTATTTACTTAAGAACACAAACATTGGAAGTGATGTTTCTAGGCATTACCACAGCAACAGTATAGCAAACATTTTATGTTTCACTAAAGCATCAAACTCAGCATATAATTCCCAAAATATCAATTATAATTATAGGGCTATTAAATACAGTAAAACTGCACACTTATAAACAGACAATGCAATAGCACTTACTCTAAATTTCAAATGAGCAGTAGATTTTTTTAGGACAAATTTAAAACTTTTGTTTCATTTCCTGCTCTTTGCATCATGTGACAGCCATCAGAAATCATAGACGCGTATAAACTGTTAAATCATGCACATGCTCAATAGGAACTGATGCCAGTGGCGTCACCAGGGGGACATCCCCCATTTTCCCACCACCACAAATCACCTGTGGTCTCCCGAATGTGCCCCCCAGATGTAATTTCTGGAGATACCAATGACAGATGCCTCACAAAGTGAACATACTGTATAAGCAGACTCAATTTGAAAATGGAAGATAATTGGATTTTAAAAAAAATCATACACTATCTGAATCATGAAAGTTTAATTTTGTCATTAGTCTCCTTTTAATGAAAGTTGGGGGGAGTTACAATATAATTATTTTGCACATTTTCTGATCCAGCTACATACGACACAATAGTTGCTTAGAGCAGAAGATAACTTAATTTATAATAAGAGGTAAGATTTAAAGAGTTTTACAAACCCATAAAACTATAGGTTTAAATAAATTTTTGTAGATCTGCAATTCAGTGCTTAATTGCTGAAATATGCTATAAAAATATGTGTGCATGCTAAATATGTGTGCATATGTGCATGAGTGTGTGTATATGTGCATGAGTGCACGTCTGTGTGCATATGTGTGTATGAGTGCTTGACTGCATGAGTGCATGTCTGTATACGTGTGTGCATGCATGAGTGTGTGTAAATGTGTGCATGCGTCCATAAGTGTGTGTATGCATGCATAAGTATGTGTGTGTGCATGTATGTATGAATGTGTGCATATGAGCAAGAGTATGTGGCCGATTTATCAAGGTCCGAATGGCCCCTGATGCTCCTGTTTCTGGGTGAGCCTTCAGGCTCGCCGAAAACAGCAGTTATGAAGCAGTGGTCTTAAGATCGCTGCTACTTAACTGGTCCACTGCATTTGAGGCTGTGGACATCAATCCGCCCAATCCTATATGATCGGGTTGATTGACACCCCTGCTAGCGGCCGATTCACCAGCTTGTGCAGTGTTAAATGCCAACAGCGTATGCTGTCGGCATTCAGCGATGTCTAGCGGACATGATACGCTGCAGCATATCATGTTCGCCAGACATTGGTAAATCAGCCCCTATGTATGTGGGCATGCATGCATGAGTGTGCATATTTGTATGTGTAAGGTTGTGCATGTGTTTGTGTGTTCACATAAATGTGCACATAAGTATTTGACATTTACGAAAAAATGTATGCTACAAGATACATAAAAATAGCTATTAGCTTGAGGTAGTCTTAGAAAATATATTATATAAATACATTATATCTAATATGTGTATAAATAAAATCCGTTTTGAACCTTATGCAGTGGAATAACAGCAAAACAGAAAAAAAATGCTTTCATTTTGTGTAGCCAAATCAAACTTCCTGCTAATTTAATATGATATTAAATTAGGGATAGAACCTACTCACGCTGTTAGGAAATAAAATCTAGCAACTCATAAAATATTTATTTTATTTTTTTAAATCATATTAGTTGTTTAAATATTTGATGAAATGCATGAAAAGGATTGGCTGAACTTCATGATTGCCCTGTACAGGATATAAAGGAGGAAGGGGCCACAAACAGATGGCACAAGGGGCAACATTGACCGTGCATGATGACCACACCCTATCCAGAGGAGATGGGAGGCTAAGCTGACCAGATAGACAAGTCAGGATAATGGCAAGAGAGGGTCCAGGAGTAACCTAAGAGGGTCTTTTTACACTGAACCCCAGTGAAGGATTCCAAAGTATGAAACAAACCTATATGAAACAGTTTTGTTAATATGATTTATGCTCTTTACATTTATATTCAAAGTTTTATTATTGAATCAGGTGAGTTAAAGGACCAGTCAACACATTAGATTTGCATAATCAGCAAATGCAATATAACAAGACAATGCAATAGCACTTAGTCTGAACTTTAAATGAGTAGTAGATTTTTTTATAACAAATTTCAAAGTTATGTATATTTCCACTCCCCTTGTACCATGTGATGGCAATCAGCCAATCACAAATGCATATACGTATAGTCTGTGAATTCTTGCACATGCTCAGTAGGATCTGGTGACTCAAAAAGTATAAATATAAAAGACTGTGCACATTTTTTTTAATGGAAGTAAATTGGAAAGTTGTTTAAAATTACATGCTGTATCTGAATCATGAAAATTTAATTTAACCTGAGTGTCCTTTTAATCAATTCTGGTTTGCCCTTTAAAGTCACAAATATTTTTGTTTGGTAATTCCTGTTAGCCTGGTCTTATCTGTCGACAATCACACTGGGTCAATCAGGAATCTGGTAATAATATTATTTTCCTATGGTTTGCCAGGATTATTAGTTTACTTGATTCTTGCCAGCTATGCTGAGAATTTAAATAACAAAAGTTTCTGTTTCTCTATTATACACGCAAGCTACTGCAAGTAAAATAATTTAGTGATTGTTTTCATTAATTCTAACCTGATAATCATTAAATCATTGTAATGATGTATGCTTATTGATTTGCTTTATTCAAATATTGCTTATTATTTCTAATAATTCTTTTAATAAACTAAGGCCTAGATTACGAGTTGTGCATTAGCCTTAAAAAGCAGCTTTAAGAGATCCTAACGCTGCTTTTTAACGCCCACTGATATTACGAGTCTTGCAGGTACAGGTGTACCGCTCACTTTTTTGGCCAGACTCGTCAATTGCGTATCCTATATTTTCAATGGGACTTGCATAGCGCCGGTATTACGAGTCTGACCAAAAGTGAGAGGTAGACCCTCTCCTGTCAAGCCTGGTACCGCATTTTAAAGTCAGTAAGTTAAGAGTTTTACACTACAACGCCGTAGCATAAAACTCTTAACTAAGGTGCTAAAAAGTACACTAACACCCATAAACTATCTATTAACCCCTAAACCGAGGCCCCCCCCCACATCGCAAACACTAAAATAAATTTTTTAACCCCTAATCTGCCGAACCGGACATCGCCGTCACTATAATAAACATATTAACCCCTAAACCGCCACACTCCCGCATCGCAAACACTAGTTAAATATTATTAACCCCTAATCTGCTGTCCCTAACATCGCCGCCACCTACCTACATTTTTTAACCCCTAATCTGCCGCCCCCAACGTCGCCGCCACTATAATAAAGTTATTAACCCCTAAACCTAAGTCTAACCCTAACCCTAACACCCCCTAACTTAAATATAATTAGAACAAATCTAAATAAAATTACTACAATTAACTAAATAATTCCTATTTAAAACTAAATACTTACCAATAAAATAAACCCTAAACTAGTTACAATATAACTAATAGTTACATTGTAGCTAGATTAGGATTTATTTTTATTTTACAGGCAACTTTGTATTTATTTTAACTAGGTACAATAGTTATTAAATAGTTATTAACTATTTAATAACTACCTAGTTAAAATAAAGACAAATTTACCTGTAAAATAAAACCTAACCTAAGTCACAATTACACCTAACACTACACTATAATTAAATTAATTACCTAAATTAAATACAATTAATTACAATTAAATAAAATTATCTAAAGTACGGAAAAAACCCCACTAAATTACAGAAAATAATAAAGAAATTACAAGATTTTTAAACTAAATACACCTACTCTAATCCCCCTAACAAAATAAAAAAGCCCCCCTCAAAAAAAAGCCCTACCCTACACTAAATTACAAATAGCCCTTAAAAGGGCCTATTGCGGGGCATTGCCCCAAAGTAATCAGCTCTTTTACCTGAAAAAAAAGTACAAATCCCCCCCAACATTAAAACCCACCACCCACACAACCAACCCTACTCTAAAACCCACCCAATCCCCCCTTAAAAAAACCTAACACTAACCCCTTGAAGATCACCCTACCATGAGAAGTCTTCACCCAACCGGGAAGAAGTGGTCCTCCAGATGGGCAGAAGTCTTCATCCAACTGGACAGAAGTGGTCCTCCAGACGGGCAGAATTCTTCATCCAGGCGGCATCTTCTATCTTCATCCATCCGGTGTGGAGAGGGTCCATCTTCAAGACATCCGACGCGGAGCATCCTCTTCTTCCGACGGCCGACGACTGAATGAAGGTTCCTTTAAATGACATCATCCAAGATGGCGACCCTTCAATTCCGATTGGCTGATAGAATTATATCAGCCAATCGGAATTAAGGTAGAAAAAATCCTATTGGCTGATGCAATCAGCCAATAGGATTGAACTTCAATCCTATTGGCTGATCCAATCAGCCAATAGAATTGAGCTGGCATTCTATTGGCTATTCCAAGTTAAAATTAAACTTCATGATTCAGATACAGCATGCAATTTTAAACAACTTTCCAATTTACTTCCATTAACAAAATGTGCACTGTCCTTTTATATTTACAATTTTTGAGTCACCAACTCCTACTGAGCATGTGCAAGAATTCACAGCATATACGTATATGCATTTGTGATTGGCTGATGGCTGTCACATAATACAGGGGGAGTGGAAATAGACATAACTTTGCAATTTATTTAAAAAAAATCTACTACTCATTTGAAGTTCAGACTAAGTGCTATTGCCTTGTCTTCTTATCATGCATTTGTTGATTATGCAAATCTACAGTGTTGACTGGTCCTTTAATTCCAGCCAATCGGAATTGAAGGGACGCCATCTTGGATGACCTCACTTAAAAGAACCTTCATTCAGTCGTCGGCCGTCGGAAGAAGAGGATGCTCTGCGTCGGATGTCTTGAAGATGGACCTGCTCCGCGCCGGATGGATGAAGATAGAAGATGCTGTCTGCATGAAGAGTTCTGCCCGTCTGGAGGAACACTTCTGCCCGGTTGGATGAAGACTTCTGCCCGTCTGGAGGACCACTTCTGCCCGGTTGGGTGAAGACTTCTCACGGTAGGGTGATCTTCAAGGGGTTAGTGTTAGTTTTTTTTTAAGGGGGGATTGGGTGGGTTTTAGAGTAGGGTTGGTTGTGTGGGTGGTGGGTTTTAATGTTGGGGGGTATTTGTACTTTTTTTTTACAGGTAAAAGAGCTGATTACTTTGGGACACTCAAACAAAATTAAACTTTCATTATTCAGATAGAGCATGCCATTTTAAACAACTTTCCAATTTTCTTCCATTAACAAAATGTGCACAGTCTTTTTATATTTAAACTTTTTGAGTCACCAGCACCTACTGAGCATGTGAAAGAATAAGTGTGTATGCATTTGTGATTGGCTGATGGCTGTCACATGGTACGTGTATGCATTTGTGTTTGGCTGATGGCTGTCACATGGTACAGGGGGAGTGGAAAAGACATAACTTTTAAAATTGTCAGAAAAAAATCTACTACTCATTTGAAGTTCAGACTAAGTGCTATTGCATTGTCTTGTTATCTTGCATTTGTTGATTATGCATATCTACTGTGTTGACTGGTCCTTTAATTAGTCTGCATACCCAGCTTCTGAGACCTTGTAGTGCAGGCTACAATGAGCATGTCTGCAGCAACAAATTTAAGAAGCAGTTCCCATTTCTTATCCTTCCTACCACCTAAGAAAGTTTGGATAGCTCGCTCGTTATGGGTAATTGTTAGGCCCTACCGTTGCACAATTAGTTATGCAAGAGCAGGGATGTTGGTTCTTATGGGATCTAAAATTTCACTAAGCAATGTGGCATCACAATTGGCAATAGCGTGAGAACTTGTCCGTCTGAAGCTTGATAAATTTTCCTTTTTATTTAGCATTTGGAAGTGATTTTAAATTCACTAAATACTCAAATTGAAAAAAAAAAAGTCCTTTAATTTGAGAGAAGCACATTTATAAAAGGATACATCGGTATTCTGTACTAATACATTAGTTTAGTACTTAGTTCTTCTCCCCCTTCGGGATAGCAGTAAGCAAGGTGACATTTATATCACTGGTGTCACTTGACAAAGCAGGAAGAGAAGCCATTGTCTTGTGTGGTTAAATAGTGTTTGAAGAAGAAATAGAGAGGTCTTGATAGTTTGCTATGATCTTTAACAAAGCCATTGATGTTTTGATGTAAATTTTTATCACAATGGAATCACTCTTTTTTTTTTTATACGTAAAGGAACTTTAAAGTGATGGATTTACTTTGTTGTATATAAAAATCTGTATTTTAAAATGTATGACAGGTGGGGTTTTTTTTCAGGGGAGACATATTTATGATTTGGAAACGTTCTCATCCACCAGTAGGGATACAGGAATTCTCTTTTACGATCCAAGGAGCAAATAAGTTTAAAGCATTAGCGGTGCACAAACATGTATTTTGTGACAGTTTCAATATCAATTAAAACCATTATTTGCTCTTCAATGCATAGTACAAACAATGTAATTACAATGTTCCTTTTAATACGATAGCATAAACCCAAAATGTAATGGATCTGCCTCAAAGTCTGTCTATTGTGGGCTAGATTACAAGTGGGGTGCTAATTGTTCATAATGGATTTATCATAGCTCTTTATATGCGTCAGAAGTAGCATGCATATTACGAGTTAAAAGTAAATGTGTTTGTTTGAATTTAACGTGTGTTGGGTAAGCGCAACTTCGGGGATCTGGTTAACTGTTACACAGACAAAAAAGTTGCACAAAACACATCAAAAATACATGTAAAATTACAGTTACACTCATACTAACACTGTCTAATAAAAATGATAAAACAATATTACATAAAAAAATATAAGGGCTCAAAGATATGATGGGGCCTATCTATCAAGCAGCGGTCACAAAGGCCGCTGCTCCATAACCTGTCCGCCTGCTCTGAGCCTGCTCTTGTGAGCTGCTGGTGCAATGCTGAATACGGAGAGCGTATTGCTCTCCGTATACAGCGAGGTCTGGCGCACCTAATCCGCACTGTCAGATCAGATCCGCCAGACCTTGATAAATAGAGGCCGATGTCTCAGGTGTTAGATAAAAAAGGAACCCAAAGGGCCTTAACATACAAATACATAGATATACATGTCTAAATATGTATATACTGTATATAATATATATATATATATATATATAAATATATATATGTGTGTGTGTGTGTGTGTGTACATATGTATGTATTTATGTGTTTATATGTGTATATATGTATTTACAGCCATGAATACACATATAAACACATAAATACATATGTATACAAATATAAACATATATATAGGTGCAATGGAGCCCTTTGTAGTCAAGTAGCTGAAAACATGAGAAATCATATATATGATATATTTATATGTAATAAAATGTTTAACTGTGTATTTACTGTAAATATTTCATATATATATATTTTACCAAACAACCATCAGATAAATATAGACTGCCAAATAGGTCCATGGTACACTAAAGTTTAAAAACCTCCATTGTAGAAAAATACCTGCAATGCGTAGATTGCTTTACAGCTTTGTTAGTACATAGATAGCCCAATAACAGCCTATATCATCTGTGCCATTGTATATGACCATGCTCCCTGACTATATTAGGGCTAAGAGAATTCTGTGATTGAAGCAATGCCTGAGCACTAGCACATTGTGCCATGGTAATGCCAAGGTAAAGATGTATCTCAAGCATTTAGCCCCTGATCTGCTTTCAATTGATTGTTTACAATGGCATTGGCACATTGCGTTTCCTTAGAGCTCATGTGCAGCCTAAGAGGCTGTTTTATCAAGGGCCAAATGGCCCCTGATGCCCCTGTTTCTGCGCAAGCCTTCAGGCTAGCCGGAAACAGCAGTTAAGAAGAAGCGGTCTAAAGACATCAATCTTCACAATCTCATAGGTTCAAGTTGATTGACACCCCCTGCTAGCGACCGATTGGCCGGAAATCTTCAGGGGGCGGCATTGCACAAGCAGTTCACTAGAACTCCTTGTGCAATGTTAAATGCAGACAGCATATGCTGTCTGCATTCAGCGATGTCTGTCGGACATGACCCCCTGAGCGGATCATGTCGGAAAGACATTTGATAAATCGGCCCCTGAGTCTCCAGATTCCCTTTTAACCAATGGAGACACTGGAAGACACACGTATACAATTCTAACTGGCCTATTATTGGACAGAAGAGCTCAATTCTGCAATGCATTCACAAAGCAGCAATTCATTCGGTGTATTACAGAAATTTCTCTAGTAATACACCGAATGCATTGTCCTTTCTTCTCATCAATAATTCATAACCCAAACTGTAAACTATGCTTCTTTGAGACTTTAGGCTCACTTATTTAAAACTCACAGTCATGAAGAGATATTAACCTCCTAACTGCATGTGACAGCACGTGGTTGTCATCCACACAATGTGCAAATGAATACCACATGTCATCATTGGGGGGATAGGGCTTTCAGAGCTCTTCATGCCCCCCTGCACTTACCCCCAAAAGCTGGGGATGCCATTGAAATTACCATGCCCATCCAGAAGTGGTAGCCAGTTGCACAGGACTTAAAAGAGTTGGATGGGGGTAAGTATTTAAACCTCTCAATGTCAGCTCCCTTAAATCATAGAAAATGCCAAGAGTCACCATTTGAAAGGTAATTGTGTCTTGGGGTAAAATAGTAAAACAGACATTTATAAAACATTTTAAAAAATCCCCACACTTTCCTACACTCTTTTCAGGCTGGGGATTTTTAGGCACCCCTATGGTGCTTTCTGTTCATAACCATGTCCTTGTTAAAAGGGGCATAAAAGTCAAAGTTAAACTTCAGCCTTCTTTGGTCATATTTACCAAGGGTGTCAATATTAGTGGAGGGCACTGTATATACATACACACATATATATATATACAAAAACATATACACCTTAGAACCCTTTCCACCCTGTCAAATACCATCCATGCCCCTTTAAATCAGTGTTGAAACCTTGTTATTCAATACTTTGTGCTACCTCCCTTTGCCAAGATAACAGCTCTGAGTCTTCTACGTTAATGCCTGATGAGATTGGAGAATACATGGCAAGGTGTTTGAGACCATTCCTCCATACAGAATCTCTCTGGATCCTTAAAATTTTGAGGTTGGCGCTGGTGGACTCTGCTCTTCAATTCACCCCACAGGTTTTCTATGGGTTTTAAGTCAGGAGATTGGGATGACTATGGCAGGACCTTGATTTTGTGGTCAGTAAACCATTTTGTGTTGATTTTGATGTATGTTTTGGATCATTGTCCTGCCGGAAGATCCAACCACAGCCCATTTTAAGATTTCTGTCAGTGGCAGTCAGGTGCTCATTTAATATATGTTGATATATAATAGAGTCCATGATGTCATGTATCCTAACAAACTGTCCAGCCCCAAAACATTAAAGTGCCACCACCATATTTAACCATGGACATGAGGTACTTATCCATATGGCTAACTCTGTGTGTGCCAAACCCATCTCTGGTGTTTATTGACAAAAAGCTTTATTTTTGTTTCATATGACCATAGAACTCAAATACATTTTAAGTTATAGTGTTTGGCAAAACTGAAGATGCTTGAGTTTGTTTTTGGATGAGAGTAGAGTATTTTTTCTTGAGACCCTTCCAAATAACTAGTAGTGATGAAGGTGATGGCGGATTGTAGTTTTGGAGACTTTCTGACCCCAAGACACAATTAACTTCTGTAATTCTCCAGCTGTGATCCTTGAAGATATTTTGGCAACTCAAACCAGCCTTTTCATAGTGCTTTGAAACAATATAGACACATATCCTCTTCCAGTTTGATTAATAAGGTTTCCAGTTGACCGAAACTTCTTAATTATTGCCCTGATGGTGGAAATGGTATTTTCTTTTAGACACTTCCCATTTTTTGAAGCTCATCAACCTTTTGCCGCACATTACAGCTATATCCCTTGGTCTTACCTGTTGTGATGAATGACTAAGGGAACTTCGCCTATGTGTTACCTCATATTTATACCCCTGTGAAACAGGAAGTTATGGTTGAACAAGTTCCTGTTCCTAGTCACCCAGGTGTACTAAAAAATGCAAAATATCAGTGGGAATATACTTCAAATATATTTTTATCATATGAATTCATAGGGGTGCCAATAATTGTGCCACACATATATTTTAAAAATATTTTTTTTGGATAAACCTGTGTTGTGTTTGAAATTGTTTGATATCCATGAGAGCAGAGTATTTTTGTCTATTTTTTGAACAAAAGATCAAAAGGTTAAACAATAAAGACAATTTTTCACAGCCTTCTTTGCTCATATTTACCAAGGGTGTCAATATTAGTGGAGGGCACTGTTTATACATAAATACACATACTATACAGTATCTCACAAAAGTGAGTACACCCCTCACATTTTTGTAAATTTTTTATTATATCTTTTCATGTGACAACACTGAAGAAATTACACTTTGCTACAATGTAAAGTAGTGAGTGTACAGTCTGTATAACAGTGTAAGTTTGCTGTCCCTCAAAATAACTCAACACACAGCCATTAAAGTCTAAACCGTTGGCAACAAAAGTGAGTACACCCCTAAGTGGAAATGTCCAAATTGGGCCCAATTAGCCATTTTCCTTACCCGGTGTCATGTGACTCGTTAGTGTTACAAGGTCTCAGACTTGAATGGGGAGCAGGTGTGTTTAATTTGATGTTACTGCTCTCACACTTTCTCATATCGGTCACTGGAAGTTTAACATGGCACCTCATGGTAAAGAACTCTCTTAAGATCTAAAAAAAAGATTTTTTTGCTCTACATAAAGATTTCCTAGGATATAAGAAGATTGCCAAGACCCTGAAACTGAGCTGCAGCACGGTGGGCAAGACCATACAGCGGTTTCACAGGACAAATTCCACTTAGAACAGGCCTCGCCATGGTCGACCAAAGAAGTTGAGTGCACGTGCTCAGCGTCATATTCAGAGGTTGTCTTTGGGAAATAGACATATGGGTGCTGCCAGCATTGCTGCAGAGGTTGAAGGGGTGGGGGGTCAGTCTGTCAGTGCTCAGACCATATGCCGCACACTGAATCAAATTGGTCTCCATGGCAGTCGTCCCAGAAGGCAGCCTCTTCTAAAGATGATGCACAAGAAACCCAAAAACAGTTTGCTAAAGACAAGCAGACTAAGGATATGGATTGCTGGAACCATGTCCTGTGGTCCGATGAGACCAAGATAAACTTATTTGGTTCAGATGGTGTCAAGCATGGTGGCAACCAGGTGAGGAGTACAAAGATAAGTGTGTCTTGCCTACAGTCAAGCATGGTGGTGGGAGTGTCATGGTCTGGGCCTGCATGAGTGCTGCCTGCACTGGGGAGCTACGGTTCATTGAGGGAACCATAAATGCCAACATGTACTGTGACATACTGAAGCAGAGCATGATCCCTCCTTTCGGAGACTGGGCCATAGGGCAGTATTTACAACATGATAACGACCCCAAACACACCTCCAACACAACCACTGCCTTGCAAAAGAAGCTGAGGGTAAATGTGATGGACTGGCCAAGCATGACTCCAGACCTAAACCCTATTGAGCATCTGTGGGGCATCCTCAAATGGAAGGTGGGGGAGCTCAAGGTCTCTAACATTGACCAGCTCTGTGATGTCATCATAGAGGAGTTGAATTAGACTCCAGTGGTGACCTGTGAAGCTTTGGTGAACTCCATTCCCAATAGGGTTAAGGCAGTGCTGAAAAATAATGGTGGACACACAAAATATTGACACTTTGGGCCCAATTTGGACATTTCCACTTAGGGGTGTACTCACTTTTGTTGCCAACTGTTTAGACATTAATGGCTGTGTGTTGAGTTATTTTAAGGGGACAGCAAATTTACACAGTTATACAGGATGTACACTCACTACTTTACATTGTTGCAAAGTGTCATTTCTTCAGTGTTGTCACATGAAAAGATATAATAAAATATTTACAAAAATGTGAGGGGTGGACTCACTTTTGTGAGATACTGTAAATACACACATACATATACACCTTCGAGCCCTACCCAATCTCGCACCCTGTCATAAACAATGCCTCTTTAAATCAGTGTTGAAACCTTTTTATTACTAATACACCTTAATTTTAGGTGTAATAAGTAGGGATTGACGAATGTGTTTATATTCGAATTAGAATGTTAGAATGAATGTTATTGTAGAAATTCGATTTTCATTATTGAATGTTGACAAGAACTAATATCCTAAAAAATTCTATTATTGGATGTTATTTACAGTTTTCTAATGTCACTTTTGAATTCGAATGTGACATTTGAATTGTAATATTAAATTTATAAAACACAGTTGTAGACTACAAATACTATTTCAAATGCCACATTTAAATTTGAATATTACATTTATAAAACACAGTTGTAGACTAGAAATACTATTTCAAATTTGAATGTGACATTCGAATTTGAATGTCACATTCAAATTCGAATATTACATTTCGAAATTGAATGAATACATAGCTAAACATATTATTCAAACAAATATTTTCTAATTTCATTGAAAAATTCGAAAACGAAAATTTGAAAATAGAATATTAGAATGTTATATAAACATTCGAAATTTGATTTGAACGAACGAATATATCAAAATTCTTTTAAAATTTCAAATTATTAGAAACATTCGCCCATCCCTAGTAATAAGTATAAAGATAACTGAAATACTTTCACCTAGATTACGAGTTTTGCGTTAGGAGGGGTGAGGTGTTAACGAGCAGTTTTCCCTCACCGCTCACTTACAGACAGCGCTGGTATTACAGGTTTTTAGAAACCCGGCGTTAGCCGCAAATAAGTGAGCGGAGAGCAAAATTTAGCTCCACATCTCACCTCAATACCAGCGCTGCTTACTTTAGTGGTGAGCAGGTAAAACGTGCTCGTGCACGATTTCCCCATAGGAATCAATGGGGGAGAGTCGGCTGAAAAAAAACCTAACACCTGCAAAAAAGCAGCGTTCAGCTCCTAACGCAGCCCAATTGATTCCTATGGGGAAATAAAAGTTATGTCTACACCTAACACCCTAACATGAACCCCGAGTCTAAACACCCCTAATCTTACACTTATTAACCCCTAATCCGCCATCCCTGACATCGCCGAACCCTACATTATATTTATCAACCCCTAATCTGCCATCCCCAATGTCGCTGCAACCTAACTACATTTATTAACCCCTAATCTGCCGCCCACAAGGTCGCCACCACTATATTAAATGCATTAACCCCTAAACCTAAGTCTAACCCTAACCCCCCCAACTTAAATATAATTACAATAAATCTAAATAAAATAACTACAATTAACTAAATTATTCCTATTTAAAACTAAATACTTACCTATAAAATAAACCCTAAGATAGCTACAATATAACTAATAGTTACATTGTATCTAGTTTAGGATTTATTTTTGTTTTACAGGCAACTTTGTATTTATTTTAACTAGGTACAATAGTTATTAAATAGTTATTAACTATTTAATAGCTACCTAGTTAAAATAAAGTCAAATTTACCTGTAAAATAAATCCTAACCTAAGTTACAATTACACAAATCCAGGGTTTCAACCCCCTAGTGAGGTGCGCTCAGGATGTTAAATGATATACAGAAATGTCCGAAATGTCCGAAGTCGTGGCAGCTCTTCCGATATGAACAGGAACAATTGATCAATATACAGCGGGAGACAAGAAGGTGCCGAAATAGGGTGATATCGCCAAAACACTACGATGTGCTGTGGTAGAAAGAGCAATACTTACAAATGAAGCGGCACTATGGCGTGCCTGGAAAGACAGACTGGGACCTCACAGTCACCCGGAAGACCAAAAATGGCAAGCAGCAACCCCAGCCGATCACGTGGTTCGTGTGGCCAATCAGGATCCAATCTGCAAACACACCTTCCATCTCTCTACTCCAGTCTTCCGGGAGGTGTGTAATAGCGGTGGGCATGGGAACCAAAAACTACAGTCACTCAAAAAAAGTGTGTAATATTGTGGAACAAAGAGGAGATCCACTCCAGCGAGGTAGAAAGAAGAACAAATTTATTAAAATGTCTTAAAATCAGCAACGCGTTTCTCGGCTACGCAGAGCCATTTCATCAGGCTGTAATACAATTTCTAACAGACCTGCTGCTTAAGTACCTCCTCTAACCAATCATAACACTTCTCAGTTTACACACCCTTCCTAGGGCGGTTACATTTCAATACCTGAGCCGATTCAAGAAAAATACATACATTAACAATGGTGGATCATATGCATTGCACTTTGTTTATATCATATTAAAGTTATTGTTTGTTTGAATTATTAAATATTTAAATAGACATGTTTTATTCTATTGTAAGCCCACTCCATAAAAATGGTTGCTATATGATAGAACTGACGTTCTATGGCGTTTAAACAAACCAAACTAAATACCTATAAAATAAACCCTAACGGCTAGATTTAGAGTTTGGCGGCTAAAGGGGTGCGTTAGCTACGCGTGCTTTTTTTCTCCCGCACCTTTTAAATACCGCTGGTATTTAGAGTTCACAGAAGGGCTGGGTTTTCAGTGCGTTAGGCTCCAAAAAGGGAGCGTAGAGCATAATTTAATGCCACTGCAACTCTAGATACCAGCGGTGCTTACGGACGCGGCCAGCTTCAAAAATGTGCTCGTGCACGATATCCCCATAGAAAACAATGGGGCAGTTTGAGCTGAAAAAACCTAACACCTGCAAAAAAGCAGCGTTCAGCTCCTAACGCAGCCCCATTGTTTTCTATGGGGAAACACTTCCTAAGTCTGCACCTAACACCCTAACATGAACCCAGAGTCTAAACACCCCTAACCTTACACTTATTAACCCCTATTCTGCCGCCCCCGCTATCGCTGACACCTGCATATTATTTTAACCCCTAATCTGCCGCTCTGTAAACCGCCGCTACCTACATTATCCCTATGTACCCCTAATCTGCTGCCCCTAACACCGCCGACCCCTATATTATATTTATTAACCCCTAATCTGCCCCCCACAATGTCGCCTCCACCTGCCTACACTTATTAACCCCTAATCTGCCGAGCGGACCGCACCTGCATCGCTACTATAATAAAGTTATTAACCCCTAATCCGCCTCACTCACGCCTCAATAACCCTATAATAAATAGTATTAACCCCTAATCTGCCCTCTCTAACATCGCCGACACCTAACTTCAATTATTAACCCCTAATCTGCCGACCGAATCTCGCCGCTACTGTAATAAATGGATTAACCCCTAAAGCTAAGTCTAACCCTAACACTAACACCCCCCTAAATTAAATATAATTTTTATCTAACGCAAGCCGCATCTTCAATCTTCTTTCTTCCGGAGCGGAGTCATCTTCTTCCCAGCCGACGCGGATCCAACCTCTTCAAGCGACGCCTACTAGCCGAATGACGGTTCCTTTAAATTACGTCATCCAAGATGGCGTCCCTCGAATTCCGATTGGCTGATAGGATTCTATCAGCCAATCGGAATTAAGGTAGGAAAATTCTGATTGGCTGATGGAATCAGCCAATCAGAATCAAGTTCAATCCGATTGGCTGATCCAATCAGCCAATCAGATTGAGCTCGCATTCTATTGGCTGTTCCGATCAGCCAATAGAATGTGAGCTCAATCTGATTGGCTGATTGGATCAGCCGATTGGCTGATAGAATCCTATCAGCCAATCGGAATTCGAGGGACGCCATCTTGGATGACGTCATTTAAAGGAACAGTCATTCGGCTAGTAGGCATCGCTTGAAGAGGTTGGATCCGCGTCGGCTGGGAAGAAGATAGCTCCGCTCCGCTCCGCTCCGGAAGAAAGAAGATTGAAGATGCGGCTTGATAGAAGACTTCATCCCGATGATGGACTTCCGACTTCTGCCTGATGATGGATTTCTTCAGCCGCCGCTTGGATCCAGACTTCAGCCCGAGGATGGACGTCACTCTTCAGCCCCCCGCTTGGGCTTGGATCAAGACTTCGGACCCTCTTCTGGACAGATCGGGACCCGGTGAGGTGAAGACAAGGTAGGGAGATCTTCAGGGGCTTAGTGTTAGGTTTATTTAAGGGGGGTTTGGGTTAGATTAGGGGTATGTGGGTGGTGGGTTGTAATGTTGGGGGGGTATTGTATGTTTTTTTTTACAGGCAAAAGAGCTGAATTCTTTGGGGCATGCCCCGCAAATGGCCCTTTTCAGGGCTGGTAAGGTAAAAGAGCTTTGAACTTTTTTAATTTAGAATAGGGTAGGGCATTTTTTTATTTTAGGGGGCTTTGTTATTTTATTTGGGGGCTTAGAGTAGGTGTAATTAGTTTAAAATTGTTGTAATAATTTTATAATGTTTGTAAATATTTTTTTATTTTTTGTAACTTAGTTCTTTTTTATTTTTTGTACTTTAGTTAGTTTATTTAATTGTATTTATTTGTAGGTATTTTATTTAATTAATTTATTGATAGTGTAGTGTTAGGTTTAATTGTAGATAATTGTAGGTATTTTATTTAATTAATTTATTGATAGTGTAGTGTTAGGTTTAATTGTAGATAATTGTATGTATTGTATTTAATTCATTTATTGATAGTGTAGTGTTAGGTTTAATTGTAACTTAGGTTAGGATTTATTTTACAGGTAATTTTGTAATTATTTTAACTATTTTAGCTATTAAATAGTTCTTAACTATTTAATAGCTATTGTACCTGGTTAAAATAAATACAAAGTTGCCTGTAAAATAAATATTAATCCTAAAATAGCTATAATATAATTATAATTTATATTGTAGCTATATTAGGGTTTATTTTACAGGTAAGTATTTAGCTTTAAATAGGAATAAGTTATTTAATAAGAGTTAATTTTTTTCGTTAGATAAAAATTATATTTAACTTAGGGGGGTGTTAGGGTTAGGGTTAGAATTAGCTTTAGGGGTTAATACATTTATTAGAATAGCGGTGAGCTCCAGTCGGCAGATTAGGGGTTAATGTTTGAAGTTAGGTGTCGGCGATGTTAGGGAGGGCAGATTAGGGGTTAATACTATTTATTATAGGGTTATTGAGGCGGGAGTGAGGCGGATTAGGGGTTAATAACTTTATTATAATAGCGGCGCGGTCCGGTCGGCAGATTAGGGGTTAATAAGTGTAGGCAGGTGGAGGTGACGTTAAGGGGGGCAGATTAGGGGTTAATAAATATAATATAAGGGTCGGCGGTATTAGGGGCAGCAGATTAGGGGTACATAGGGATAATTTAGCTGGCGGCGGTGTATGGAGCGGCAGATTAGGGGTTAAAAAATGTAATAGAGTGGCGGAGATGTGGGGGGACCTCGGTTTAGGGGTACATAGGTAGTTTATGGGTGTTAGTGTACTTTAGAGCACAGTAGTTAAGAGCTTTATAAACTGGCGTTAGCCCAGAAAGCTCTTAACTACTGACTTTTTTCTGCGGCTGGAGTTTTGTTGTTAGATTTCTAACGCTCACTTCAGACACAACTCTAAATACCGGAGTTAGAAAGATCCCATTGAAAAGATAGGATACGCAATTGACGTAAGGGGATCTGCGGTATGGAAAAGTTGCGGCTGGAAAGTGAGCGTTAGACCCTTTAATGACTGGCTCCAAATACCAGAGGGCAGTAAAAACCAGCGTTAGGAGCCTCTAACGCTGGTTTTGACGGCTACCGCCCAACTCTAAATCTAGGCCTAAAATAGCTACAATATAACTAATAGATACATTGTATCTAGCTTAGGATTTATTTTTATTTTACAGGCAACTTTGTATTTATTTAACTAGGTACAATAGTTATTAAATAGTTATTAACTATTTAATAGCTACCTAGTTAAAATAAAGTCAAATTTACCTGTAAAATAAATTCTAACCTAAGTTACAATTACACCTAACACTACACTATAATTAAATTAATTACCTAAACTGAAAACAATTAAATAAAATTATCTAAAGTACGAAAAAAACAAACACTAAATTACAGAAAATAATAAAATAATTACAAGTTTATTAAACTAATTACACCTAATCTAATCCCCCTAATAAAATAAAAAAGCACCCCAAAATAATAAAAAGCCCTACCCTATACTAAATTACAAATAGCCCTTAAAAGGGCCTTTTGCGGGGCATTTCCCCAAAGTAATCAGCTCTTTTACCTGTAAAAAAAGTACAATACCCCCCAACATTAAAACCCACCACCCACACACCCAACCCTACTCTAAAACCCACCCAATACCCCGTTAATAAAACCTAACACTAACCCCTTGAAGATCACCCTACCTTGAGAAGTCTTCACCCAACCCGGCCGAAGTCCTCAACATAGCCGGGCGAAGTGGTCCTGCAGACGGGCAGAAGTCTTCATCCAGGCAGCATCTTCTATCTTCATCCATCCGGCGCAGAGCGTCTCCATCTTCAAGACATCCAACGCGGAGCATCCCCTTCAAACGAAGTCCAACTGAAGAATGAAGGTTCCTTTAAATGACGTCATCCAAGATTGCGTCCCTTGAATTCCGATTGGCTGATAGAATTCTATCAGCCAATCGGAATTAAGGTAGAACAAATCCTATTGGCTGATGCAATCAGCCAATAGGATTGAGCTTGCATTCTATTGACTGATCCAATCCATTCTATTGACTGATCCATCAGCCAATAGGATTTTTTCTACCTTAATTCCGATTGGCTGATAGAATTCTATCAGCCAATCGGAATTCAAGGGACGCCATCTTGGATGACGTCATTTAAAGGAACCTTCATTCTTCAGTTGGACTTCGTTTGAAGAGGATGCTCCGCGTCGGATGTCTTGAAGATAGAGCTGCCACACGCCGGATGGATGAAGATAGAAGATGCCTCCTGGATGAAGACTTCTGCTCGTCTGGAGGACCTCTTCTTCCCGGCTTGGATGAAGACTTCTGCCCATCTGGCGGACCACTTCGCCCGGCTTCGTTGAGGACTTCGGCCCGGTTGGGTGAAGACTTCTCAAAGTAGGGTGATCTTCAAGGGGTTAATGCTAGGTTTTATTAAGGAGGTATTGGGTGGGTTTTAGAGTAGGGTTGGGTTTGTGGGTGGTGGGTTTTAATGTTGGGGGGGTATTGTACTTTTTTTTTACAGGTAAAAGAGCTGATTACTTTGGGGCAATGCCCCGCAAAAGGCCCTTTTAAGGGCTATTTGTAATTTAGTATAGGGTAGGGCTTTTTATTATTTTGGGGGGCTTTTTTATTTGATTAGGGGGATTAGATTAGGTGTAATTAGTTTAAAAAACTTGTAATTATTTTATTATTTTCTGTAATTTAGTGTGTTTTTTTTTCGTACTTTAGATAATTTATTTAAATTGTAATTAATTGTATTTAGTTTAGGTAATTAATTTAATTATAGTGTAGTGTTAGGTGTAATTGTAACATAGGTTAGGTTTTATTTTACAGGTAAATTTGTCTTTATTTTAACTAGGTAGTTATTAAATAGTTAATAACTATTTAATAACTATTGTGCCTAGTTAAAATAAGTACAAAGTTGCGTGTAAAATAAAAATAAACCCTAAGCTAGCTACAATGTAACTATTAGTTATATTGTAGCTAGCTTATGGTTTATTTTATAGGTAAGTATTTAGTTTTAAATAGGAATAATTTAGTTAATTGTAGTATTTTTATTTAGATTTATTGTAATTATATTTAAGTTAGGGGGTGTTAGAATTAGACTTAGATTTAGGGGTTAATACATTTAATATAGTTGCGGCGACGTTGGGGACGGCAGATTAGAGGTTAATAAATATATGTAGGTGGCGGCGATGTTAGGAACGGCAGATTGGGGGTTAATAAAATTTAACTAGTGTTTGCGGGAGTGCGGCGGTTTAGGGGTTAATATATTTATTATAGTGACGGCGATCTCCGGTTCGGCAGATTAGGGGTTAAAAATTAAGGGTTAAAAAATGTATTTTAGTTTTGCGATGTGGGGGGGCCTCGGTTTAGTGGTTAATAGGTAGTTTATGGGTGTTAGTGTACTTTTTAGCACTTTAGTTAGGAGTTTTATGCTACGGCGTTAGCCCATAAAACTCTTAACTACTGACTTTTAAATGCGGTATCAGTCTTGACAGGAGAGGCTGTACCTCTCACTTTTTGGAAGACTCGTAATACCAGCGTTAGGCAAATCCCATTGAAAAAAGAGGATACGCAATTGACGTAAGTGGATTTTTCGAGTCTGGCCAAAAAAGTGAGTGGTACACCTGTACCTGCAAGACTCGTAATACCAGCGGGCGTTAAAAAGCAGCATTGGGACCTCTAAACACTGCTTTTTAAGGCTAACGCAAGACTCGTAATCTAGCCGTTTATTTCCATATCATCAACATGTGTTTTATTATGCAAATTAATAAGTGATAATGGTTAACTTCAGGTCTTTAAAGCACAAACATTTTTCAGTAGTATTTTGTGTTGAGCTCATGCTTAAGATTGTAGTTGTCACTTTTAATATAAGTGCTAATAGCACTCCCTGCAATATCCATTAAAAGTATTGGGAGTGATAAAAAAACATAATTTATGTAAGAACTTACCTGATAAATTCATTTCTTTCATACTGGCAAGAGTCCATGAGCTAGTGACGTATGGGATAAACAATCCTACCAGGAGGGGCAAAGTTTCCCAAACCTCAAAATGCCTATAAATACACCCCTCACCACACCCACAATTCAGTTTAATGAATAGCCAAGTAGTGGGGTGAAAAAGAAAGGAGTAAAAATCATCAATAAAGGAATTTGGAAATAATTGTGCTTTATACAAAAAATCATAACCACCATAAAAAGGGTGGGTCTCATGGACTCTTGCCAATATGAAAGAAACTAACTTATCAGGTAAGTTCTTACATAAATTATGTTTTCTTTCATGTAATTGGCAAGAGTCCATGAGCTAGTGACGTATGAGATAGCAATACCCAAGATGTGGAACTCCACAGAAGAGTCACTAGAGAGGGAGGGATAAAATAATAACAGTCATTTTTCGCTGAAAAAAATAAATCCACAACCCAAAATATAAGTTTATTCTCATAATGAAAAGAAAAACTCAAACATAAGCAGAAGAATCAAACTGAAACAGCTGCCTGAAAAACGATTCTACCAAAAACTGCTTCCGAAGAAGCAAATACATCAAAATGATAGAATTTAGTAAATGTATGCAAAGAAGACCAAGTTGCTGCTTTGCAAATCTGATCAATTGAAGCTTCATTCTTAAAAGCCCACAATGTGGAGACTGATCTAGTAGAATGAGCTGTAATTCTCTGAGGCGGGGCCTGACCCAACTCCAAATAAGCCTGATGAATCAAAAGCTTTAACCAAGATGCCAAGGAAATGACAGAAGCCTTCTGACCTTTCCTAGAACCAGAAAAGATAACAAATAGACAAGAAGTCTTCCTGAAATCTTTAGTAGCTTCAACATAATATTTCAAAGCTCTTACCACATCCAAATAATGTAAGGATCTGTCCAAAGAATTCTTAGGATTAGGACACAAAGAAGGAACAACAATTTCTCTATTAATGTTGTTAGAATTCACAACCCTAAGTAGAAATTTAAATGAAGTCCACAAAGCTGCCTTATCCTGATGGAAAATCAGAAAAGGAGATTCACAAGAAAGAGCAGATAATTCCGAAACTTTTCTAGCAGAAGAGATGACCAAAAGGAACAAAACTTTCCAAGAAAGTAGTTTAATGTCCAAAGAATGCATAGGCTCAAAAGGAGGAGCCTGTAAAGCCTTCAATACCAAATTAAGACTCCAAGGAGGAGAGATTTATTTAATGACAGGCTTGATACGGACCAAAGCCTGTACAAAACAGTGAATATCAAGAAGCTTAGCAATCTTTCTGTGCAATAAAATAGAAAGAGCAGAGATTTGTCCCTTCAAGGAACTTGGAGACAAACCCTTATCCAAACCATCCTGAAGAAACTGTAAAATTCTAGGAATTCTAAAAGAAAGCCAGGAGAATTTATGAGAATTTATGAGAACACCATGATATAACACCAATATAAGTCTTCCAAACTCGATAACAAATCTTCCTAGAAACAGATTTACAAGCCTGAATCATAGTATTAATCACTGAGTCAGAGAAACCTCTATGACTAAGCACTATGCGTTCAATTTCCATACCTTTCAATTTCATGATTTGAGATCCTGATGGAAAAACGGACCTTGAGACAGAAGGTCTGGCCTTAATGGAAGTGGCCAAGGTTGGCAACTGGACATCCGAACAAGATCCACATACCAAAACCCGTGAGGCCATGCTGGAGCTGCCAGCAACAAAAACGATTGTTCCATGATGATTTTGGAGATCACTCTTGGAAGAAGAACTAGAGGCGGGAAAATATAAGCAGGTTGGTAACACCAAGGAACTGTTAACGCATCCACCGCTTCCGCCTGAGTATCCCTGGACCTGGACAGGTACCTGGGTAGTTTCTTGTTTAGATGGAAAGCCATCAGATCAATTTCTGGAAGACCTCACATCTGAGCAATCTGAGAAAACACATCTGGATGTAGTGACCACTCCCCCGGATGTAAAGTCTGACGGATGAGATAATCCGCTTCCCAATTGTCTATACCTGGGATATTAACTGCAGAAATTAGACAGGAGCTGGATTCCACCCAAAAAAGTATCCAAGATACTTCTTTCATAGCTTGGGGACTGTGAGTCCCACCCTCATGATTGACATATGCCATAGTTGTGATATTGTCTGTCTGAAAACAAATGAACGGTTCTCTCTGCAACAGAGGCCAAACCTGAAGAGCCCTGAAAATAGCACAGAATTCTAAAATATTGATTGGGAACCTCTCCTCTTGAGATTTCCAAACCCCTTGTGTTGTCAGAGATCCCCAGACAGCTCCCCAACCTGAAAGACTTGCATCTGTTGTGATCACAGTCCAGGTTGGACGAACAAAGGAGGCCCCTTGAACTATACGATGGTGATCTAACCACCAAGTCAGAGAGAGTCGAACATTGGGATTTAAGGATATTAATTGTAATATCTTTGCATAATCCCTGCACCATTGGTTCAGCATACAAAGCTGGAGAGCTCTTATATGAACAGGAGCAAAGGGGATCGCGTCTGATGCTGCAGTCATGAGACCTAAAACTTCCATGCACATAGCTACTGAAGGGAATGATTGAGACTGAAGGTTCTGACAAGCTGAAACCAATTTTAATCGTCTCTTGTCTGTTAGAGACAGAGTAATGGACACTGAATCTATCTGGAAACCTAAAAAGGTGACCCTTATCTGAGGAATCAAAGAACTTTTTGGTAAATTGATCCTCCAACCATGTCTTTGAAGAATCAACACTAGTTGATTTGTGTGAGATTCTGCAGAATGTAAAGACTGAGCTAGTACCAAGATATCGTCCAAATAAGGAAACATTGCAATACCCCGTTCTCTGATTACAGAGAGTAGGGCACCGAGAACCTTTGAAAAGATTCTTGGAGCTGTCGCTATGCCAAATGGAAGAGCGACAAATTGGTAATGCTTGTCTAGAAAAGAAAATCTCAGAAACTGATAGTGGTCTGGATGAATCGGAATATGAAGATATGCATCCAGTAAGTCTATTGTGGACATATAATGCCCTTGCTGAACAAAAGGCAGAATAGTCCTTATAGTCACCATTTTGAAAGTTGGCACTCTTAAATAACGATTCAAAATTTTCAGATCCAGAACTGGCCTGAATGAATTTTCTTTCTTTGGGACAATGAATAGATTTGAATAAAACCCCAGACCCTGTTCCTGAAACGGAACTGGTATGATTACCCCTGAAAGCTCCAGGTCTGAAACACACTTCAGAAAAGCCTGAGCCTTTTCTGGATTTGCTGGGATGCGTGAGAGAAAAAATCTTCTCACAGGAGGTCTTACTCTGAATCCTATTCGTTACCCTTGAGAGACAATACTCTGAATCCATTGATTTTGGACAGAATCTGCCCAAATGTTTTGGAAGAATCTTAATCTGCCCCCTACCAGCTGAGCTGGAATGAGGGCTGCACCTTCATGCCGACTTGGGGGCTGGCTTTGGTTTCTTAAACGGTGTGGATTTATTCCAACTTGAAGAAGGTTTCCAAATGGAACCAGATTCTTTGGAGGAAGGATTAGGTTTCTGTTCCTTATTTTGACGAAAGGAACGAAAACGGTTAGAAACTTTAGATTTACCCTTAGGTCTTTTATCCTGAGGCAAAAATACTCCCTTCCCCCCAGTAACAGTTGAAATAATCGAATCCAACTGAGAACCAAATAACTTATTACCTTGGAAAGAAAGAGATAGTAATCTAGACTTAGATACCATGTCAGCATTCCAATATTTGAGCCACAAAGCTCTTCTGGCTAAAATAGCTAAAGACATACAGTAGATTTAACATCAATTTTGATGATATCAAAAATGGCATCACAGATAAAATGATTAGCATGTTGAAGCAGGTGAACACTGCTAGACAAATCAGGATCCATTTCCTGTTGCGCTAAACTTTCCAACCAAAAAGTTGATGCAGCTGCAACATCAGCCATAGAAATGGCAGGCCTGAGAAGATAGCCAGAATATAAATAAGCTTTCCTTAGATAAGATTCAAGTTTCCTATCTAAAGGGTCTTTAAAAGAAGTACTAATGTCCATAGGAATAGTAGTACATTTAGCAAGAGTAGAAATAGCCCCAACAACTTTGGGGATCTTTTCCCAAAACTCCAATCTAACTGCTGGCAAAGGATACAATTTTTTAAACCTTGAAGAAGGAATAAAATAAGTATCAGGCCTATTCCATTCCTTAGAAATCATATCAGAAATAGCATCAGGAACTGGAAAAACCTCTGGAGTAACCACAGGAGGTTTATAAACTGAATTTAAACGTTTACTAGTTTTTATATCAAGAGGACTAGTTTCCTCAATATCCAATGTAATCAACACCTCTTTTAACAAGGAATGAATATACTCCATCTTAAAGAGATAAGAGGATTTGTCAGTGTCAATATCTGAGGTAGGATCTTCTGAATTAGATAGATCCTCATCAGAGGAGGATAATTCAGTATTTTGTCAACTTTATGAGAAGTTTTAAAAGACCTTTTACGTTTATTAGAAGGCGGGATGGCAGACAAAGCCTTCTGAATCGCATCAGCAATAAAATCTTTTATATTCACAGGTATATCATGTACATTAGATGTTGAAGGAACAACAGGCATTGTACTATTACTGATGGACACATTTTCTGCATGTAAAAGCTTATCATGACAACTAGGGTTTCACCGATACCGATACTAGTATCGGTATCGGTGCCGATACCAAGTATTTGCATGAGTACTTCTACTCGTGCAAATGCACCGATACTTAAACCGATACCTCAAATTCCTACCCATAAGCCATCTTGTGGCATTTTTCAAACTGCATGTTCCCATTTCATTTTAAGCTGGAGTGGAGACTTAACTAAAAATTGTTCTGCCAATACAAATTGCTGTTATTTGTATTATTGTACATCAGAGCAGTCATTCAGACAAACCCCTGAAGTACTGGGCAGTTAATAAACTGAGATTTAATGGCCCAAAAATATCTTTCTAACCCATGCAGTAGTGTGAAAAGTGAAAGACTGTTCAGCTTAGCGTCAAACGTCCTTGCTGTTAGCAGAAACAGACTTATAGCTGAACATGCAGAGATGCTTCTGTTCCTTAATAAGAACTTTCCACTAACTTTTGAAAAAATATTCTAATTGCTAGATTGCCTGTTATACTACTAGTTCTCCTCTTGCACAATTATGCTCAAAACATACTGTACTCTGAGGAACAACCTTAGCGAGGGCTGGACTGGGAATAAAAAGCAGCCCTGGAAAAATATGAAGACCAGCCCCATTTACTGTTGAGTCAGTAGAATGCAAATGCCCCATTTTTCTCAAAGAGGATTACTGGGATACTCCTTCCTCAATATTATTTTCAGAATTAAATTATATTACTTTGTATTAAGTACAAATATTAGATTGATGAGTTATATAGGCACACCACAACCCAATTGCATCCATTAATTCCCCCTTTAAATTGTAGTTTTCAAGCCCTAGCTGCTGTAGCTGTTATAATAATAATATTTTTATTTATAAACATGTTCTGTAAACCTTGTGACCACAAGCACATAAAACTGTTTTATTATTTCAAAATGTCTTTTGCCATACAGTTCATAATTATAAAGAAGTAATCTTAAATCATTAGTCTGTATTGTGCTTGGTAAACTGTCAGGACATAAAAAAGTATCGGTAATTGGTATCGGTGAGTATTTGAAAAAAAGTATCAGTACTTGTACTCGGTCTTATAAAAATGGTATCGGTGCAACCCTAATGACAACTATTACATACCACATCTGGAGATATAATCCCCACAAATGTACACAATCTCAACAAATGCACTTAGCTTTGGTAGAACTGTTATCAGGCAGCAGGGTTCCAACAGTGGTTTCTGAGACAGGATCAGATTGAGACATCTTGCAAATGTAAGAGAAAAAACAACATATAAAGCAAAATTATCAATTTCCTTATATGGCAGTTTCAGGAATGGGAAAAAATGCAAACAGCATAGCCCTCTGAAATAGAAAAAGGCAAGAGGCATATAGGAATGGGGTTTTAAATAATGAAATTATTTGGCACCAAGTATGACGCACAGCGCAAACTGAAATTTTTTTGGCGCTAACAACATCCGGAAATGACACACTCGCGTTATTGTAGACGCAACCTTGTGCAAGGAACTCGGCGTCAACTAAGACGCCAGAAATGACGAATTTGCGTTATCGGACGTAAAATATTTTCCTAAATATGTTTTTTACCCAAATATGAAACTGACAGTCTGCAAAAGGAAATATACATAAACCTGACTCATGGCAAATATTAGTACAATACATATAGTTAGAACTTTATATTAATGCATAAAATGCCAAACCATATCTGAGAGTGTCTTAAGTAATGAAAACATACTTACTGAAAGACACCCATCCACATATAGCAGATAGCCAAACCAGTACTGAAACAGTTATCAGTAGAGGTAATGGAATATGAGAGTATATCGTCGATCTGAATAAGGGAGGTAGGAGATTAATCTCTATGACCGATAACAGAGAACCTATGAAATAGATCCCCGTGAGGAAAACCATTGCATTTAATAGGTGATACTCCCTTTACATCCCTCTGACATTCACTGTACTGTGAGAGGAATCATGCTTCAAAATGCTGAGAAGCGCATATCAACGTAGAAATCTTAGCACAAACTTACTTCACCACCTTCATAGGAGACAAAGTTTGTAAAACTGAATTGTGGGTTTGGTGAGGGATGTATTTATAGGCATTTTGAGGTTTGGGAAACTTTGCCCCTCCTGGTAGGATTGTATATCCCATATGTCACTAGCTCATGGACTCTTGCCAATTACATGAAAGAAAATGGTGGCTGTGTTAAGATTCTCTGATTCACCTTTTTTATCGTCCATTTGTAGTATGAGATTGTGCGCTATTCTTAGCGTGGGACAGAGCACAAGATAACACACCTTGTGCTATCGATTGCATAGGTGAGCTGCCTTTTACTTCCTGGTTTCCAGGGCCTGGTAAAAACCTTTTACCCAGCTAAATTTTTAATATATATTTCAGTATTTAATATTTATATTTATAGGTGTATTTTATAGGTAAAATATTAGAGTCACACATTAAACTGAAAATTGTAGCCCCCCATAAAATGTTTAATAAGGCACAGTTAAAAAATAACTAGAGCAATTCCATTATGTATTTATATTTTTTTAATGTAACTTGCCTCTGAAAATGTTCGGGGGTTTCACTGCCCCAACAGAGGATGGAGGGAATCATGCAGCCTTCATAACCTTGACCTTGCAACATTCTACACAGTGATTGCTTGGCAGTTCTGGACCTTATTCAAATCTGTCACTAACTGGCTCCAGCAGAGGAGAAACGATAAACATACTCAAGATGCCGAAAAAAGGGTATGTCCCTTTGCTGCAAAACAATGCAAATTTTGTTAACAAAATAACAGCTTTAAATATCTTTAAAACATTTAAAAACATAAGTGACAGTCTACAATCAACCCTTTACCTGTCATAAGAAGGTGGGAGAGTAGGGGATGCTCAGTCATTTTAAATAATTTTGACTAAAAAGGGTGAAATGCAAATCCCAAAATTAGGGGGTGAAGGTCCAGAGAAGTGAAGGTAGGCTCTAAAAATCTGTGAATTATATGGAAGATCACAATCCTGTAGAAAAGCTTATCAAATGATTTAACTATAAAAATCCCAATAGACTTCATTACATTTACTGTACGCCCCGATAGAAGCCGGGAGGGATTTAGGGCACCCACGTTATCTGACATGAAGATGCTAGCACACCCTAGAATATCATTTGTGCAACAGAACAAAATACTTTGGATTTTTAATATAAATACAAAACTAGAAGTGGTATTGATTGCTCTAAAATGATGTTAAACGTTTTGCATATAACTTGTAATCTAGGCTTAAAGGAACAGTCTAGTCAAATTAAAACTTTCATGATTCAGATAGGGCATGCAATTTTAAATAACTTTCCAGTTTACTTTAATCATCAAATTTGCTTTGTTCTCCTGGTATTCTTTGTTTAAAGTTAAACCTAGGTAGACACATATGCTAATTTCTAAATCCTTGAAGGCTGCCTCTTATCTCAGTGCAGTTATTTATGAGTCAGCACTGATTGGCTAAAAGGCAGGTCTGTCAAAAGAACTGAAATAAGGGGGCAGTCTGCAGAGGCTTATATACAAGGTAATCACAGAGGTAAAAAGTGTATTAATATAACCATGTTGGTTATGCAAAACTTGAGTAGACTGTCCCTTTAAAGGGCCATTATAGCCAAAAAATTACATGCTCTAATCTGTTAGAGCATGTCATTTTTTACTTTTGAACCTGCTCTACTATGTATTTAACCCCCGCAAAGCGGTTCAACACACATTAGATATTCGGTGCACTGCCAGTCCTGAGCTGGCAAAAACTGGAGTATGCAAAACTGGAGTAGTCTGTCCCTTTAAAGGGCCATTATAGCCAAAAAATGACATGCTCTAATCTGTTAGAGCATGTAATTTTTTACTTTTGAACCTGCTTTACTATGTATTTAACCCCCACAAAGCGGTTAAACACACATTAGATATTCGGTGCACTGCCAATCCTGAGCTGAGCCTGTCACTGCCCTAATAAGCAGCGCTAGTTGCACATCTTTAAGGGGCCAATCAAAGTGATGAACAAAAACTATCTGGCATGGAGAGATATCCATGCTTTTTTTATAGCATTATATTGTAATGTGGGTGTCTCTTCTTCACATTCAGAGCCTGCATAGTGAGATAAATAGCTCTCAATATAAAATTTGCCTTTCATTACTGATGAGACATTTTAGATGAGCAACTTCCAAACACATGGGGACCCCAGATCAATATTGTAGAAGCCTTAAGTGTCACATATGATTTTATGGCTAATAAAAAAATAATGTATTTCCTAAAATTGTCTAGTGACACAAGGCCATGTTTAAGTAGGGTTGCAGAGAACTATCTTCTTACATCCAGAGGGCTTTTTTTGCGTTGTGGTCAACCAAAAGCACACATTTTTAGTTAAAAAATTTCCTGGGGTCACAAAAACAATGGTACATTGCAGAGGGTCACATGTAGCACTAAGGTTACCAGTTGACCATCTCTGTCTTAAATGATCTCGCGAAAGTGGAGAGTTTGGGATAATCTGGCCTTGTATGTTTGGAGTCATCCCCAGTCCTCCTGATGCTTCATTTACCCTAGCATCACTGGATAAACCATAATCCCAAAGCAGCGAGACCACATTATTATAGGAGGCCTGCTGGGGGGGGGGGGGTTGTAATAGTGTGGTCATACCGCCGAAGGCAAGATGCACTATAACGGGGTGGAAAATCCTTAATGACCATCAACATAAGGGTACGTTGTGGTCATTAATGGGTTAAGCACCATATAGGAGCATACAGGTGTATTAATCACTATATCTACAGGAGAATGCACATGTATTAATCACAATATGTATAGGAGCATACACATGTATTAATCACTATATGTATAGGAGCATGCACGTGTATTAATCACAATATGTATAGGAGCATACACATGTATTAATCACTATATGTATAGGAGCATACACATGTATTAATCACTATATGTATAGGAGCATACACATGTATTAATCACTATATGTATAGGAGCATGCACGTGTATTAATCACAATATGTATAGGAGCATACACATGTATTAATCACTATATGTATAGGAGCATGCACGTGTATTAATCACAATATGTATAGGAGCATACACATGTATTAATCACTATATGTATAGGAGCATACACATGTATTAATCACTATATGTATAGGAGCATACACATGTATTAATCACTATATGTATAGGAGCATACACATGTATTAATCACTATATGTATAGGAGCATACACATGTATTAATCACTATATGTATAGGAGCATACACATGCATTAATCACTATATTATAGGAGCACACACATGTATTAATCACTATATGTATAGGAGCATACACATGTATTAATCACTATATGTATAGGAGCATACACATGTATTAATCACTATGTTTTGAAGCATACACATGTATTAATCACTATATGTATAGGAGCATACACATGTATTAATCACTATATGTATAGGAGCATACTCATGTATTAATCACTATGTTTTGAAGCATACACATGTATTAATCACTATATGTATAGGAGTATACACGTGTATTAATCACTATGTATTGAAGCATACACATGTATTAATCACTATATGAATAGGAGCATACACGTGTATTAATCACTATATGTATAGGAGCATACACATGTATTAATCACTATATGTATAGGAGCATACACATGTATTAATCACTATGTATTGAAGCATACACATGTATTAATCACTATATGTATAGGAGCATACACGTGTATTAATCACTATATGTATAGGAGCATACACATGTATTAATCACTATATGTATAGGAGCATACACATGTATTAATCACTATATGTATAGGAGCATACACATGTATTAATCACTATATGTATAGGAGCATACACATGTATTAACCACTATATGTATAGGAGCATACACATGTATTAATCACTATATGTATAGGAGCATACACATGTATTAATCACAATATGTATAGGAGCATACACATGTATTAATCACAATATGTATAGGAGCATACACATGTATTAATCACTATATGTATAGGAGCATACACATGTATTAATCACTATATGTATAGGAGCATACACATGTATTAATCACTATATGTATAGGAGCATACACATGTATTAATCACTATATGTATAGGAGCATACACATGTATTAATCACTATATGTATAGGAGCATACACATGTATTAATCACTATATGTATTGGAGCATACACATGTATTAATCACTATATTATAGGAGCATACACATACATTAATCACTATATTATAAGAGCACACACATGTATTAATCACTATATGTATAGGAGCATACACATGTATTAATCACTATATGTATAGGAGCATACACATGTATTAATCACTATATGTATAGGAGCATACACATGTATTAATCACTATATGTATAGGAGCATACACGTGTATTAATCACTATATGTATAGGAGCATACACATGTATTAATCACTATGTATTGGAGCATACACATGTATTAATCACTATATTATAGGAGCATACACATGTATCAATCACTATATGTATAGGAGCATACACATGTATTAATCACTATATGTATAGGAGCATACACATGTATTAATCACTATATGTATAGGAGCATACACATGTATTAATCACTATATGTATAGGAGCATACACATGTATTAATCACTATATGTATAGGAGCATACACATGTATTAATCACTATGTATTGGAGCATACACATGCATTAATCACTATATTATAGGAGCACACACATGTATTAATCACTATGGCACAGATGTTCAAAACATTGATGGACCATCGGGAAACTGCTTCGATTGCCTCATCGGCATTGCAGCCCGACGATCATTCAGAATATTCTGAAAAAAGGGGGCGTGTCCGAGTGATGCAAGCGAGCGGTGATGTCTCTCCAATAGAAATCAATGGGAGATAGACGTCACAGCCCACATCGACAACATTAACGCTCGTCAGCATTTTACTGCAGAGAAGGGGGCCCTGTTTGAAAACAGTGCGCTCACTAAAACTAAAATTAGTTTCCGTGTAGGCACACTTCAAATATTGCTGTGGGTACCAAAGTTTAATTACAGCTACACTAACTAGCTCAGGCGATTTTGACTCGGCAGCTGAGGTGGCGAGACAAACATGGCTGCTACCCTCCACGCAACCTGCACTTCACTGCCTTGAACATATCGATCTTCTGCCGATGTGTCCAAAGCAAAGTGCAGGCTACTCCCACTAGCAAACCTCCCTAATTTTCCCTGAACGCCTATGTCTCGTTTAGGCTATCCTCCCCCTGCTCTGTCTCCCTACCGACCACCTACACCTACGTCATATCTAGCCAACACTCCCCTTGCAGCCCCTAGCTAACTCCCCCTGACCGCTTACACCTACATCACGCCTAACCCACACACCCTGAATGCCCAGCCACGTATCTAATACTGCCTACACTGACGTAATGTATAAACAACACTCTCCTGTAACGCACATCTAACTGCCTACTTTCAAAAAATTACTAACTATAAATAATAAACCTCCTTATTATAACTATGAAGCTACATCGCTAAAGTTATCATCAATAGGCTGACCATATTTCCTTGAGACAAAAACGGGACATTGAGATGTCAAAAACGGGATGGGGTTAATATTTTTTATTCATAGGAAAAAAAGTAAGATTTTAACAAAAGTTAACTTTTATGACATGAATATAAACTATTGAGCCAACAATTATCCTTCAGTGACAGAAGAACTCATACAAAAATTTTTAGGTAGACGTAGAGCTATAACATCTAAGTACCAATCCACAGTGCTTTCACAATGTTCTCATGATCTAAATTGGGAATGTGAAGTGCATATTTTTTAATCACATGCCCTTAATTCAATGTTTCCAAAATTTAAATTATCCTCTATGTTGTCAAGGCAAATTCCCCTATATTAAATGATTTTAAAGGGTAAAAGTGTAGCCTCTGAAGAAGCGTTTGGTTTGAAGATCTGGATTAATAGTTGTAGATTTTTTTAGCCGAGTTGCCCAAAATCGTTTTTACATGGTGGAAGAACTGAGAAAAATGTGGAAATAGTTACTTGATAATGATAACCATTATTTATAACATCTGTACAACCAGCACTGCAGCATAATAATATAATAATAATAATAAGCATAATTAATGACAATTAAATTGATTGACAGGCACAGACACTGGTCTTACCTTGGCCGTGCAGACAGTTGATCTACTTGATCACTATGTTTGTATGTTCACACTGTGACACAAGAAGATGGCAAGAATTATCTCTCTGGTGATGGTCAGCCGCTAATTCGGATGATCATCACATCAGATGATGACAGATCTAGTCCGACTCCTGTCCTTACTAGGCACTAGCTAGTAGTCCTAACTTCCCTCTCGTGACCAGTCTCTCTCCTTAGCTCAGTCTGACAGCTCACGACTGACTACTGACCTGCTGTCACTTGCTTTCCTAATTTTGAGTGCGGGCAGCTTAGAAGCGTTGCTGTGGATCATGTGGACACGGCCACCCAACCCTGCAGTTAAAAAAAAAAACTGCACGGTCTGATAACCCTCAAAACGGGACAAAATGAATATTTTTAAAGAAACAACGGGACGGGGGAAGAAACATAAAATAACGGTACTGTCCCTTTCAAAACGGGACGTATGGTCAGCCTAATCATCAATGTTTAAATAATGTGTTGAAGAGATGCGCTAAAAAACGCTGGTGGATGACCACCGGAAGACCGGCAAAAACTCCTCTGCCTTTCCAGGCCTCCTGGAACTCAGTGCCGGACCAGAATTGAGCCCCGGACCAGTGGCGGCTGACCTTCAGAGGACCGGCATAACCTCCTCCTGGAACTCAGTGCAGTACCGGAATTGAGCCCCCGACTGCCAGTGGTTTTGCTGGTCCTCCGGTTGACCGGGGACTAATTCCAGTCCGGCACTGAGTTCCAGGTGGCTGGATAGGCCAAGGAGGTTTTGCTGGTCCTCTGGTGTTTACCTTATCTCCATGACAAAATATGCATTGTCATGTGCAATGTAGATTATCTAAAGTATTGGATATATCTTAAAAGAGATTTAATAGTTGCTTGCTATTATGTCAAACAAAAAATATATATTTGAAAATATATGTTTATGTTTAAAATAATATTAAGCAAACATTAAATACATTTAAAGATATCTGCAATACTTTAAACAATATGCATTGTACATGACTATGCATATTATTTAAAGATTGACCAGTAATCTGCCTTATTCTAAAACTAACTGTAGAAGCTAAGACCAAAAACATAAATATTTAATATTTAAATGAGACATTGCTATGTACAATGCATAATGTTGAAATATTTGCATATAAATTAAAATGTAATTAGATGTCGCTTGTTGTGTTTTATTTTTATTTCTAATTAATGACAGTATAATTAACATTATATATATACATAACTGCATGCCTGTTATGTAAATATATAATTGAATGATACTGACTACTTTAACATACAGTAAATATATATTAAAATATATTATCACTAAAAACATTTTATGATAATACACGTGATTACTTTGATCTGAGCCTCTGCAAACTGCCCCCTTGTTTCAGTTCTTTTGACAGACTTGCATTTTATCCAATCAGTGCTCTCTCCTCGGTAAATTCACGTGCATGAGCTCAATGTTATGTATATGAAACACGTGCACTAACACCCTCTAGTGGTGAAAAATTGTCAAATGCAGAGGCGGCCTTTAAGGTCTATAAAAATTAGCATATGAACAAATCAAAATTTGTGATAAAAGTAATTTGCAAAGTTGTTTAAAATTGCATGCCCTATTTGAATCATGAAAGTTTTTTTGGACTTGACTGTCCCTTTAAAATTCATGGTCATGTATAATTCATATTAGTTTAAGTATTGTATATATAAATTAAAATGTAGATATTCTTGCTTGCGGCATTTATTTTTTGTAAATAAAAATATTTTTTTTAAATTGATATTTATGTTGTAAAAGACAGTTGCATTATAATTATAGTATCACATAACTGCATGCCTGTTATGCAATAAAACAATGGTCACACTAATGCCTTTTATAACATGAATATACATTTTAAAATATATATTTATATTTAAAATAAAAAAGCACAATATGAAAAAATATTACATATTTAATTTATATACAGAAGTTAAAAGAATATGCATCACACATAAGAATGCATAATATTTTTCAAATTGTAAATAATTGCATTATTAACCCCTATGCTACCTTAACCTAATCACCTAATCAATCCCCATACAGTTATGGGTGTGGTTAGGAGATTAAATCCTACAAAATACTAACTAACAATAATCACCCAATCAACTCAAAACAGGTATGGGGATGGTTAGGAGATTAAATCCTACAAAATACTAACTAACAATAATCATCCAATCAATCCAAAACATGTATGGGGTGGTTAGGAGTTTAAAACCTAAACCGCCACCTACCAACGCAAACTAGAACTACACTAACAACTAAACTCCCCTCTAAACTAACCATCCTCTAAACTAAATCCTTCCTTTAAACCAGGGATGGGGAACCTTGGCACTCCTGATGTTTCAGAAATACATTACCCATGATGCTTAGGCACTCTAAAGTCCAGGGGTGCGATCCGATATATGGGGTAGTTTTCGGCGCAAGCGAGGGAACCCGTAATTTCACCTCGCACATTGGGGTATTACATATACTGCGCCGTTAGATGCTAAAGTGGCGTAAGTAGGACAAACTGTCGTTCTTCCGAAAAGTGCGCAAATACACATTTTACTCGTCGCAAGTCACTTACACCTGTATTTTGTCCACGTAAAGTCTCAATAAAGAGTAGTTTTATGCAAATTTAGGCTAACACTCGTAAAAATCACCCGCGACTCCATCTAAAAATGCGCCACGTAATTACGCTATTCAAAAGTCATATATAAACCCATGCGCAGCCGCCATTTTCTTCAGTGTGTTTGGATGGTTTGTTGAGCTACAGCACACTACAGTGGAGTTGAGGATTAGTCAGAGTAGAGAGAGAGGCGCAAACAGAGGAGTTAGTTAGATTGCATTGTTGGTTGGTAAAGCTTGTACACTTAAACATATTTTTACATATTGCACACATTTTGCATACATACATATACAAAATACACAACACTTTTTTTTTCTAACACCTCACACATTTTATTTCAATTTTACAGTGTGATAGGCTGAGTGTTTGGTTGTGATTGTGTGTGATTGAACTGGGAGTGAGTGTGTGAGTGTGTGTAGTGTGAGGATGGCAGGGAGAGGTAGGGCGGAGGGGAGGAGGGGAGAGGAGTGGCGGGGAGAGGAGTATTGTAGAAGACAGGAAGAGCAGTGGGGTACCCATCAGGGAGTAAGTGGAGTGGGGAGAGGGAGAGCTAGAAGGGATGATGGGAGGGGAGATGTCCAAGAGCCCCAGAGACCAGGCACATCAAGGAGAGGGACAGAGGGTGCACATAGGGACAGAAGGGGGGAGGAGGGAGAGGATAGGGAGGAACCCACACCAGGGACATCGCAGGGAGCAAGCCAGGTGTCCACAGAGGATGAGAGGATGAGATGCCCTAACTTCTCATTCAATGAGAATGTTGCCCTAGTCCAGGCCATCATGGACAACCACAGTGCCCTCTTTGGCCAGGAGAAGGGCAAAGGCATTGCCAGAAGGCGTAAAACGGCATGGTTGGCGGTAGAGGATGGCGTCAACAGTGTGGCCCCGCAGAGGAGGACTGTTGAGGGCCTTAAAAAAAGGTGGAATGACTGTAAGAGGCAGGTGAAAGAGAAGATGGGGCAGGAAGCCATGCACCAGAGGGGAACAGGCGGTGGTCCACCCCTGGACACTGAATACAACACCTGGACGGAGATGATACACAGGTCCCTAAGTATCACAGCAATCCGTGGACTTCCAGGGGCTCGTGACTCAGGGGTTGCAACCACAGCACATCATGCTGGTGAGTAACATCCCACACACCAGTATGATATGTATTTGAGATATAACATCCTTTAATGTCACACATTCATGTACACAATGAGGAGCATGGTATTTGGCCTACTAACAAAAACATCTATAATTATATTTCACATTAATGCTACTTAACACAATGCAATTCATGATATGATGTGGAATAGTGCAATACTAACATGTCTCAGAGTAACACAGGCCACAAGCCACATTTAGAGTTTTCAGTAAATGGACACTATAGACATCACAATACTTTTAGCTCAGAAAGCAGGTTATGTGCCTACATCAGGCTAAAGTAAATTGTGTGACCATAGTGTCACTTAAAGAACACATTTTTTCCATCATTGACATGTACACTTAACTATTGTATGAAACACATATCTGTATACTGTGCAGATTAAAATCCCTCATATCACAAATCACATTGTGCACATGCATGTTATAGAGTTTGACATGAGAATGAGTATAGGCCCTAGCATGTATCAATGTACATTGTATGCCCACATGGACATATATATGACTGTACTAATCCCTCTCATCATTTGACTCCTCCACAGAACTTCCTGTCACCAGGATGCAAACAGGCATGCCGCCACCTCCACCACCACCACCAGTCACAGGCATGCAGCCACCACCAGTCTTCAGCAACAACGCGAACATTATGCTCCCAGGCATGAGCAGGGTTGGATGGCTTCAGTAGAGGACCTGGAAGTGATGCCACCACCATTGACATATGACCCCTGGCCAGAGGAATATTCTTCTTTTGGCTTTGAGGGGGAGCCAAGTCAGCCACAAAGGGTCCATGTCTTTACACCCCCCCCCCCCAACACAATATCAGGGCAGTCATGGATTTTACACACAAGGTATGTCACAAGAAGTACAAACTGGACAGGCTGAGTAGTCACACACTGGTCATCAATGGGACTACCAATCCCCCCTGAGAGCTCCACCATCCTCTTCCCTTGGGAGAGCTCCACCATCCTCTTCCCTTGGTAGAGCTCCACCATCCTCTTCCCTTGGGAGAGCTCCACCATCCTCTTCCCTTGGTAAAGCTCCACCATCCTCTTCCCTTGGGAGAGCTCTACCATCTGCATATGAGCATATAGCTGGAATTACTCAAGCACCAGCAGATGCAGCTGAAGATGTCCCACCAGCACCAGCAGATGCAGCTGAGGATGTTCCACCAACAGATGCAGCTGAGGATGTCCCACCAGCAGATGCAGCTGAGGATGTCCCATCAGCACCAGCAGATGCAGCTGAGGATGTCCCACCAGCACCAGCAGAATCAGCTGGACCTGCACCTCAAGCACCTAGAAGCCCTGCTGCTGAAGAGCCTGTGGATGCACTATATTCTCCCCTGGGTGAGGAATACATTTCACTCCAGAGGAGGCTCATAACAAGCTGCGAGAGCAGACAAAGAGGCCGACAGAGGTTTCACAGGAGCCAAGAGAGGTTACTCAAGCGTAGCATAGAGCTGCAGAGGGACATGACAGCATCATTAAATGGAATTGTTCAAAACCAGTCACAGATGATGAGAATTCTGTCTGATATGCAGATGCAGATGGACAATAGATGGCGGGAACAAAATCAACTCTTGGATGTGTTGGTTGAGCACTTTACACACCAGTAGGACACTGCCTCCAGCCTATCATCTGTGGCCAGCACACCAGCAGAAACCGAAGAATCTTCTCAAACCAGGAGAACAAGGAAATGCACTACAGCCACCTCAGCTCCCTCATACAAGAAGCCTAAAAAGAAATAAATATTCTTATAGTTCACCATATATCTTGTCCTCTGTTATTTACCATATAATTGTCATCCACATCCATGTGAGGTGTGTTTTAGTACACTAATATTGTTAAAACATATAATAAGGCCTGTGTGGAAAATGGCCCCAAAAAGGTAATATTATCCTGTTTATGACATATTCTTGTACTATAACTCACATCCACAATAGTTGTTTCTGAAGGGTACATATAGTAATATTCACTTGTAAGATGTAAATCAATGTATCTCACATCCAATATAAATTGACACATTGGTATATATAGTAGTGATGTTACTGATAGGTTGGGCATTATCAGGTGTTTTAAGTATGCAGGTGAGAGGTTGTGGTGTCTGTGATTGGTTTGACACAATTGCAAAGAGGCGGCCTTCAAGAAGGTGTTAGAAATGATCATATGAGCCATCCTAGGTTTTGCTTTCAACTAAGAATACCAAGAGAACAAAGCAAGTGTTCTAATTAAATCTGAAAGTAGTTTGAAATAACATGCCCTATTTAAAAGAAGAAGGTTTTCTTTGGACTTGACTGTCCCTTTATATATTTTGACATCAGTGCCAAGCTGTGTTAGCATTAGAATAAAGTACACTCCAGTGGGTTCTAAAGAGATGAAGGTAATCCAATTTAAAGTAAATAAGCAAGTATATGTCCACAATGTGATTAAGTACCTACAAGTTAAATCCATTTGATTATGTTGCAGCTTGAAACTATTTCAAATACATAGTATACTGTCCCTTTAACCTTGAGATGCTGCTTAAATGTATGTGTTTGTTAAGGCTTCCAGGGAGTTACGTTGGTTTTTTAGTCAGTGCAAGGGCTCCTGTGCCTGCAATTTGTGGCGAGATGAGAATGGAGTAGATTTTCTGAAATCTGTGCGTATAAGTCCTTACGCTGTATATTGGATACCAAATTGCGCATAGTTCTATGTTAGTCTATGGGTAAAAAAAATACGGCCGAAGGGTGAAATATACGCGCGTAACTTGTATGCTACGCCGTATATGTGATACAAAAATTGCGCAAAATCTGGTGTCGCCGGCTTTTGCGTGCGACGCTGCATATCGGATCGGGCCCCAGTTGAGCATCATGGGAAATGTAATTCTGAAACATCTGGAGGGCCAAGGTCCATCCCTGCTCTAAACTAACCCCACTAACATAAAAACATAAAAAAGCTGTTACACAAAATAAAAAAATCTAAGTTACACAAAATAAAAAATAATTATACCTAACTAAACTACATGCCCCATAAAATAAAATAAAAAATTAAATTTAAAAAAAAAACCTTAACCCTAACTCTGAAATAAATTACAATAGCCCTTAAAAGTGATTGAAGCTCTTTTGAACAAAAAATTAAAAAAACTAACAAAACCCCCATCTACATGTAACCCCCCAGAATAAAAAAAATCTAACTTTAAAAACATAGCCTAAGAAATTAAAGTAAAAATAGCAAAGGCTATTCTTAAAAATAAAAAGTCCACCCCAAAAAAAACACCCTTACTAACCCCAAAAGTGTTACTCAATGTTGATGGGGACTCCGGCCACTCTTCATCTGACGTCAGACCTATCTTCATCAAGGCAGCGGAGTTGGACTTCGGCTGCCTCTTCCTCCAGGCACAGGGACCCATCTTTACAGAGGTAGAGGCAGACTTCTGCATCCTCTTTCGCCTCCTCCGTCCCGCATCTTCTTTTCTTCGGCACTCTTTGGGGAGCCCTCCTCGTCATGCAATCTCCGCCGCACACTAAAAACCCAAAGCTCAGAACCCCAATATATAGGGGTACCACTTACTTCCAATTGGTTGATTTCAAATAAATCAAATCCGATTGGCTGAATTGAATCAGCCAATAGCAAGAACTTTTTTAAAATTTAAATTCTAATTATACTTTTCTATTGAATGACTAGAATTTAAAATTTTAAAAGTTCTTGCTATTGGTACCCCTATTTATTTGGGTTCCATGCTTCCAGGTTTTCAGTCTGGCAGAGATTGCATGAAGAGGAGGGCTTCCTAAATAGAGCAGAAGAAAAAAAGAGCGCTGCAAAATCTATTGGCGCTATACAAATAATTACTTGATAATAATAATAATAATAATAATAGTAAAGATGCGAAGTGGAGGCAATGGAAGAGGCCGCAGAAGTCCGCCTCCGCGAAGATGGGTCCCATGGACCTGGAGCCTGGATGAAGATGTGTCTCGCCGGAGTCCCTATCAAGTGAGTAACACTTTTAGGGTTAGTAAGGGTGTTATTTTTTGGGGTGTTTTTTTTATTTTTAAGAATAGTCTTTGTTATTTTTACTTTTACTTCTTAGGCTAGGTTTTTAAAGTTAGATTTTTTTTCTATTTTGGAGGGTGGGGGTTACTTTAATGTAGGTGCGGTTTTTGAAAGTTTTTAATTTTTTTATGCAAAAGAGCTTTGATTTCTTTAGGGCAAGGCCCTACAAAAGGTCCTTTTAAGGGTTATTGTAATTTATTTTAGAGTTAGGGTTTAGGTTTTTTTTTATTTTGGGAAGGGTTTATTTTATGGGGCATGTAGTTTAGTGTTAGGTATAATAATTTTTTTATTTTGGATAATGTAGTTTATTATTTTTTGTAACTTAGCTTTTTTTATTTTGTATAATTTAGCTTTTATTTGGTTACTTAGTGGGGTTACTAGTTAGGACTTGCGGTGGGTATGTGGTGGCATAGGGGATTAATAGTTAGGATGACTTGCTGTGGGTATGTGGTGGCATAGGAGATTAATAGTTAGTTGATTTCAGTGAGTATGTGGCGGCATATGGGTTAATAGTTAGAACTTATAATGGGTATGTGGTGGCATAGGGGTTAATATTTAGGACTTGCTGTGTGTATGTGGTGGCATAGGGGATTAATAGTTGATTGCAGTGGGTATATGGCAGCATAGGCGTTAATAGTTAGGACTTGTGGTGGGTATGTGGTGGCATAGGGGTTAATAGTTAGGACATGTGGTGGGTATTTGGCGGCATACAGGGTTAATATTATTTGATTTCAGTGGGTATGTGGCAGCATATGGGTTAATAGTAAGAACTTGCAATGGGTATGTGGTGTCATATGGGTTAATAGTTAAGACCTGTTGTGGATATAGGGGTTAATAGATAGTCACTTGTGGTGGGTATGTGGCGGTTTAGAGGTTAGTAGTTAGCGACTTGCAGTGGGTATGTGGTGGTTTAGATGTTTATTAGTTTAGTATTAATTTGCAATCTTGGGATACTTCAGTTTAGGGGTATCAGGATTAGCGGTTAGGCACAGCAGTTATATTCAAGGGATCCCTTTACTATACATTGCCAATATGCTGGGTGTTGCTTAAGCCAGCATCGCTGACCAATGGCGTGTATAGTAAACGCCTCCCGGTAATGCAGCTATGTCGGAAGCTTGGAATATCACTATATAATCACTATATCTACAGGAGTATGCACATGTATTAATCACTATATGTATAGGAGCATACACACATTTTAATCACTATACATATAGGAGCATACACATTTCTTAAGAACTTTATGTATAGGTGCTTATTGTCCCTTTAACACCACAGTTTCAAGACTTGTAGATACTGCAAGTGCATTTTAAAGTTATAAGCGTTTGAAAAACACCATTTACCATGGAATGCTGAATCGTTCCCATTTCATATGTAATGCGGTAGAATTATTTATGTTTTCACTGAAATCCATAACTTGATGTACCTAGTATTTCAGTTTGTTTCTTTTCCAGGCTTGAAGCCAGATCTCTTAAAAGAAAGTTGAAATTAAATTGCAGGACAAAGTGTCTTCTATTTACTTCAGGAAAATTGGGAACCTGGTTCAGAGACGGACTATTGGCCTTGTCAACAAAAAGTCAAAAATGTCAGCACTTACCTACTCAACACATGAAAGGCTGCAGATCTATATTCTTCGTTCTTTTGTAGCTTTCTTTTATATTAAACATCTGAGTAAAATTGTAGCAGATGTGACTTCACTTATTTTGAAAGAAGGAAATATATTATGAATATATGTGTGGGCAGAACAAAGCAGAAGGTCATATACTACGAGTCCTTAAACATTTTTGTTGAAATTTCATGGTTAAAATTCATTTTTACACTTATGTAGTAAAATAAACACTGCATGCTAAGTACGTTATTGAATGTACAAGAGTTTAGCTGTTTTAGAAGCTGCTCGTAGGAAGTTTCTTTGACACAAATGAAAACAATAAAACGTCTAAAAGAGAAGGCACTGTTTCTGGAAGGCAGAAAATGTGATGATAAATTACTATCTGTCATCCATACGCAGCTACATTCTTTCTTGCCAAATATGCATAACTGAAGGCTGGTACTTAACTATCAACACATATCACATCAATACCCTTGTGCATATGGACTACCCAAGTATTTTCAAATATGTGTAAAATGTACTGAATGAGTCTGAAACTATATATTTATTATATTTTTTATGTCAGGGTGTATATAGACTAAACTCATGATACATAGATAGATAGATAGATAGATAGATAGATAGATAGATAGATAGATAGATAGATAGATGATAGATAGATAGATAGATAGATAGATAGATAGATAGATAGATAGATCTATAGATAGATAGATTTTATGTGAGCTTGTATATAGACAAAACATATTATTAAATATTAAAACTGATTAAATATGATTAACATGTTTTAAAACATTTGAGTGGAAAGAACTCTAAAGTGTATATATATGTGTCTATATGTGTATATATGTATGTATATAACACCTTGTCATATACCAAATACCTTTGAAGCCTTATAATGTTTTATTACTTATATTTATATGATTTCTTTTTTATCAGATAGTGTGTATATGATTGTAACTATATTTTTGAATGTATTAATGTTGAGTTTGGTGCACTTTTTTTTATCCCTTACCCTTTACGCAAGGTTTTAAGTCGCACTAATCCTATGAGCGATAGGGCACTCGGGCATTTACATTCTATATACAAAAATATCTGCACCTATTTTTTTACAGTATGTATAATAATTTGTAATAATTATTATTAATATTTTTAATATTTTATATTTAGTATTTCAAAAACAGGCTTTAGCAATTCTTCATGAGTGCTAACCCAGCTCTATGTTAGACATAGGGGGGTAGTTATCAAGCCGTCAACCTCAAATACGCTGGAATTAAAAGGCTATCAAAGGCTCGAGACCGGCAATTGTAGAATTTTGTGACGTAAGCTTCGATCCGCCGGACTCAGTCCGACACAGATCGATTCTTACGTCACTCCAGATGTTCCGCACACAAGTGCGGCACATTTTCACTTCTTTTGCTAGTTATCAAAAAACTAGCAGGTACGCTCGACACTTTTACGGCCCAGCGTACCTGGTTTTCAATCCGCCACCCCTGGAGGCGGCGGATCCCATAGGAATCAATGGGAGTCTGACCATAGCGAAAGTACAAGTTCGCTGCTGCCCGACATCCCATTGATTTCTATGGGAGCTGTCTACACCTAACACCCTAACATGTACCCCGAGTCTAAACACCACTAATCTGTCCCCCCTACACCGCCGCAACTAAATAAAGTTATTACCCCCTAAACCGCCGCTCCCGGAGCCCACCGCAAGCTACTCTATACATATTAACCCCTAAACCGCCACTCCCGGAGCCCACCGCAACTATAATAAATGTATTAACCCCTAAACCGCCGCTCCCGGAGCCCACGGCAAGCTACTCTATACATATTAACCCCTAAACCGCCGCTCCCGGAGCCCACCGCAACTATAATAAATGTATTAACCCCTAAACCGCCGCTCCCTGAACCCGCCACAACCTATATTAAATGTATTAACCCCTATCCTGCCCCCCCTACACCGTCGCCACCTATAATAAATTTATTAACCCCTATCCTGCCCCCCACTACACCGCCGCCACTGTAATAAAATTATTAACCCCTAAACCTAAGTCTAACCCTAACCCTAACGCCCCCCTAACTTAAATATTAATTAAATAAATCTAAATAAATTAACTCTTATTAACTAAATGAATCCTATTTAAAGCTAAATACTTACCTTTAAAATAAACCCTAATATAGCTACAATATAAATAATAATTATATTCTAGCTATCTTAGGATTTATTTTTATTTTACAGGTACCTTTCAATTTATTTTAACCAGGTACAATAACTATTAAATAGTTATTAACTATTTAATAGCTTACCTAGCTAAAATAAAGAGAAATGTACCTGTAAAATAAATCCTAACCTAAGTTACAATTACACCTAACACTACACTATACTTTAATAAATTATTCCTATTTAAAAATAAATACTTACCTGTAAAATAAACCCTAAGATAGCTACAATATAATTAACCTTTTAAAGCCGTTATGCCGTTCCATTCCGTCATAATTAGACTGGGCTTTAAAGCCGTTATGACGGAATGGAACGTCATAACTAACGGCTGTCCTGAAGCCTTCTGTGCTTCAGGGATTTAATCGCGGTCTGGAGGGCGTTCCTAGGATTGTAGGGACGCCCCCCAGATGCGATCCAATAATTGAAATCTCGCGATCGTATGCACGATCGCGTAGTTTCAATTTGTCTACATCGGAACAGTTGTTCCGATGTAGGCACTTTAACCCTGTCACGAAAGGGTTAATAATTATATTATAGCTATCTTAGGATTTATATTTATTTTACAGGTAACTTTGTATTTATTTTAGCTAGTTAGAATAGTTATTAAATAGTTATTAACTATTTAATAACTACCTAGCTAAAAGAAATACAAATTACCTGTAAAATAAATCCTAACTTAAGTTACAATTAAACCTAATACTACACTATCATTAAATTAATTAAATAAACTACCTACAAATAACTACAATTAAATACAATTACATAAACTAACTAAAGTACAAAAAATAAAAAAAGCTAAGTTACAAAAAATAAAAAAATAAGTTACAAACATGTTAAAAATATTACAACAATTTTAAACTACTTACACCTAATCTAAGCCCCCTAATAAAATAACAAACCCCCACCAAAATAAAAAAATGCCCTACCCTACTCTAAATTAAATGAAGTTCAAAGCTCTTTTACCTTACCAGCCCTTAAAAGGGCCATTTGTGGGGGCATGCCCCAAAGAAAACAGCTCTTTTGCCTGTAAAACAAAAATACAACCCCCCCAACATTAAAACCCACCACCCACATACCCCTAATCTAACCCAAACCCCCCTTACAAAAACACTAATCCCCTGAAGATCATCCTACCTTGTCTTCACTCAGCCGAGCAGCGATGGAACCGAAGTGGACATCCGGAGTGGAAGAAGTTAATCCTCCAAGCGGCGCTGAAGAAATCTTCCATCCGATGAAGTCATCATCCAGGCGGCGCTGAAGAAAAGTCTTCGATCCGGCTGATGTCATCTTCAAAGAGGCGCTGAAGAGGTCTTCTATCCGGGCGAAGTCATCTTCCAAGCCGGGTCTTGAATCTTCCTTCCGCCGACGCGGAACCTCCTTCTTCACCGACGGACTACGACGAATGACGGCTCCTTTAAGGGACGTCATCCAAGATGGCGTCCCCTCAATTCCGATTCTATCAGCCAATTGGAATTAAGGTAGGAAAATTCTGATTGGCTGATGGAATCAGCCAATCAGATTCAAGTTCAATCCGATTGGCTGATCCAATCAGCCAATCAGATTGAGCTCGCATTCTATTGGCTGATCGGAACAGCCAATAGAATGCGAGCTCAATCTGATTGGCTGATTCCATCAGCCAATCAGATTTTTCCTACCTTAATTCCGATTGGCTGATAGAATCCTATCAGCCAATCGGAATTGAGGGGACGCCATCTTGGATGACGTCCCTTAAAGGAGCCTTCATTCGTCGTAGTCCATCGGTGAAGAAGGAGGTTCCGCGTCGGCGGAAGGAAGATTCAAGACCCGGCTTGGAAGATGACATCGCCCGGATAGAAGACCTCTTCAGCGCCTCTTTGAAGATGACATCGGCCGGATCGAAGACTTTTCTTCAGCGCCGCCTGGATGATGACTTCATCGGATGGAAGATTTCTTCAGCGCCGCTTGGAGGATTAACTTCTTCCGCTCCGGATGTCCACTTCGGTTCCATCGCTGCTCGGCTGAGTGAAGACAAGGTAGGATGATCTTCAGGGGATTAGTGTTAGGTTTTTGTAAGGGGGGTTTGGGTTAGATTAGGGGTATGTGGGTGGTGGGTTTTAATGTTGGGGGGGTTGTATTTTTGTTTTACAGGCAAAAGAGCTCTTTTCTTTGGGGCATGCCCCCACAAATGGCCCTTTTAAGGGCTGGTAAGGTAAAAGAGCTTTGAACTTTATTTAATTTAGAATAGGGTAGGGCATTTTTTTATTTTGGGGGGGTTTGTTATTTTATTAGGGGGCTTAGATTAGGTGTAAGTAGCTTAAAATTGTTGCAATATTTTTAACATGTTTGTAACTTATTTTTTTATTTTTTGTAACTTAGCTTTTTTTATTTTTTGTACTTTAGTTAGTTTATGTAATTGTATTTAATTGTAGTTATTTGTAGGTAGTTTATTTAATTAATTTAATGATAGTGTAGTATTAGGTTTAATTGTAACTTAAGTTAGGATTTATTTTACAGGTAATTTTGTATTTCTTTTAGCTAGGTAGTTATTAAATAGTTAATAACTATTTAATAACTATTCTAACTAGCTAAAATAAATACAAAGTTACCTGTAAAATAAATATAAATCCTAAGATAGCTATAATATAATTATTAATTATATTGTAGCTATCTTAGGGTTTATTTTACAGGTAAGTATTTAGTTTTAAATAGGAATAATTTATTAAAGTATAGTGTAGTGTTAGGTGTAATTGTAACTTAGGTTAGGATTTATTTTACAGGTACATTTCTCTTTATTTTAGCTAGGTAAGCTATTAAATACTTAATAACTATTTAATAGCTATTGTACCTGGTTAAAATAAATTGAAAGGTACCTGTAAAATAAAAATAAATCCTAAGATAGCTAGAATATAATTATTATTTATATTGTAGCTATATTAGCGTTTATTTTAAAGGTAAGTATTTAGTTTTAAATAGGATTCATTTAGTTAATAAGAGTTAATTTATTTAGATTTATTTAATTAATATTTAAGTTAGGGGAGCGTTAGGGTTAGGGTTAGACTTAGGTTTAGGGGTTAATAATTTTATTACAGTGGCGGCGGTGTAGTGGGGGGCAGATTAGGGGTTAATAAATTTATTATAGGTGGCGACGGTGTAGGGGGGGCAGATTAGGGGTTATTAAATTTATTATAGGTGGCGACTGTGTAGGGGGGGCAGGATAGGGGTTAATAGGTTTAATATAGGTTGCGGCGGGTTCAGGGAGCGTCGGTTTAGGGGTTAAACTATTTATTTAGTTGCGGAGAGGTGCGGGATCAGCAGGATAGGGGTTAATAACTTTATAATAGAGGGCGACGGTGTAGGGGGGGCAGGATAGGGGTTACTAGGTATACTGTAGGTGGCAGCAGTGTCCGGGAGCGGCGGTTTAGGGGTTAATACATTTATAAGAGTTGCGGCAGGGTCTAGGAGCGACAGGCAACCAGTCATGCACAAAAAGATTACTTCTAGTGAAATTTACACTCAAGCGAAAGCGCTAAATACCGTGCCATTTTTAATCTGGCCCACTATGTTTTGCAGACAAAAAGATAGTAGCAAGCTATGTCTGCTGCAGGAACAAGTTCAGATTATCTATTCTAAATAATGCAAGTGGTCTCAGTTGAAAAAACTATTGCAGCAAACGAGGTGTGATTAGATTCAGAAAGTTTTCACACTTGCATGGTATGTTAATGTATTGCAATAGTTCTCAAAAGTCTATGAGGAGAGCAGGTAGTTGCATGTGGCTTCCAGTGAGTACCAGTGTTGGATTTCCCATCTGCTGGTTGAACTGATGGGCAAAAGCACTCACATCTTTTGCTTTACACCCTTGTTGTGCTGAGAAGAAGGGTCTCTCTCTTGCTCTCTGCAGCTGTTCCTTCATGTCTAGCCAAACCTCTAGACTGCATAGAAACATTGTGAATCACCTAGTCATGCCCCTATGCCCCATGACTGCTCCTTCAGAACAACAATTCCCAACACTTACTTTTCTGACTCTCTGCCCCTATATGAAGCTCGTCAGTATGCAGGGCCATCTTTAACACAGGGCAAAAGGGGCAGCTGCCCAGGGCCCAGTCTCTGTTGAGGGGCCCAAGAGTTTTTTTATGGTTCATACCAGACTGCTGATGTGACATGGGGAACACACACATTCAGTCCTAATACTGTAACAGTCAAAAGTACTCTGCTTTTTTTAAAAAAAAAAAAAAACTGTGCCAGACCGTGTCGGCACTGAATGTAAAGCCCTAACTCGGTATCCAGCCATTTCCACTGCATCAGAAAAGGTCCTACAGGGGTTACCACTGTTGCCAGGTAACTGCTCTGGTTGTGGGGATTGTTTCTGGGTAGGGCTGACTATAGGCGCATGCAGCAGAAAGCTGGAGCGGCAGGCACGTGAGGATTTGAGCATCTGTGCAGCTGCTTTATTCAGTCTTGAGGCTGTGTGACTCATCTCACACTGTATCCATGCAGGCTTGGGCAGACAGCATCCAGTCTGCTGGTCCCCTTAGCCCTGCTCTTTATGCTGTGGCCCTAAGATCAACTAACTGAAGTTTGTTAGGGGAACAGTGCTTTGTAGAAAGGTGTTAGTGGGAAGAATAAGTGAGTGCACACACGCCCCTTCCCATGCAACATTGTCTAGTGCAGGGTGAGAGGGAACTTGTTCCTAGTAAAGAAGTGACATGTGCTGCTGTGGCTGATGTATAGTGTCATGCTGATACTTCACACATTAATGTAAGGTTTATTTTTATAGTTTTTATTTTCTCTCTGTCTTAGATTTTACAGCTTCCCATAGTAGTTCTGCTTTTCCAGTCAGTAAACTTATATTTGTCTGCACCTCCATGCTTCCTCCTCAGTCTTTACCTTGCTTTGCTCCTGCTGGCTGCCCTTAATCTCTTTAACCAGCCAAAATTAAACTTTCATTATACAGATAGAGCATGTAATTTTAAACAACTTTCCAATTTACTTCCATTAACTAAATGTGCACAGTCTTTTTATATTTAAACTTTTCGAGTCACCAGCTCCCACTGAGCATGTGCAAGAATAAGTGTGTATGCATTTGTGAATCGCTGAAGGCTGTCACATGGTATGTGTATGCATTTGTGATTGCCTGATGGCTATCACATGGTACAGGGGGAGTGGAAAAAGACATAACTTTTAAAATTGTCAGAAAAAAAATATTCTACTCATTTGAAGTTCAGACTAAGTGCTATTGCATTGTCTTGTCATCTTGCATTTGTTGATTATGCAAATCTACTGTGTTGACTGGTCCTTTAAATGAATCCACAGTGGAGGAATTTATATATTTATTTACTTATTAGTACTGTTTAGGTCCAGTTTCACATATTGCAATTTATTTCATTTCTTTAAAATGATTAGCTCAGCAGTGGATGATCCACCGCTGGGCTAATAACTAAGAAAAATAAAATTGATTTAGTTGTTTTTTTGGATGTTGGGGTGGAGAGCGAAATTGCATGGGGTGGGGGGGGGGGCAAGAAAATTTTTGCCCAGGGTCCAGTCAATATTAAAGACGGCCCTGTCGGTATGTCTTTTTGTTTTTTTTACCAACCCTACATTTAATTTATGGATCTGCTGTTTTGATGCTGCACTAGGCTTTTCTACTCATTCCCTACTAGTATTTACAGATTTTCTGAAACTAGTCTCAATATACTCTATGTTAGGTGTTAACAAAGGACAAGGTGAACCTCATTTGCATGGCCTTACCCAGAATCCCTTGTTTAAGAGAAACTTCTTTTCTGTGGAAAATAAAATCAGCTAAAATGTCAACACAAATGAAAGTGGTGTCTGACAGGAGACTGAGGTTTAGTGTGAAGGTACCTGGCCCTGATTAAAGCCCCATGAAGAACAAATAAATCAAACTGCTGTGCTGCTCATGTGGTTTATTCACTTCTAGATTTGTATAGAATAATTTCTCTTTTTTTTTTTGCCTCATATTTTGAGACAATCACAAGACATGTCAACAAGTTCTGTAAAAATTCTGCTTCCATATCATGAGAGCTGTAAAAAAAACACTTAAAAACCCACTCAAATAACATCCCTGTCTAGCCCCCCTACAACCAGAAGACGTATTTTACACAGTAAAGAATACAAACCTGAAATGTGTTAACTTCAAATTTAGCCCTAAAAACACTGTCACATATGAAATACAAAATACAAATCCTAAACCCAATAACATTTACTACTACTACTGAGGTAGCAATTGAGCATTGTTTAAATGCCATGGCCTACCTTAGTATTGTTGCTGACCATGTCCATCCCTTTTTGACTACAGTGTACCTATCTTCTGATGGCTACTTCCATCAGGATAATGCATCATCTCACAGAGCTCAAATCATCTCAAACTAGTTTCTTGAACATGACAATGAGTTCACTGTACTCCAATGGCCTCCACAGTCACCAGATCTCAATCCAATAGAGCACCTTTGGGATGTGGTGGAACAGAAGATTCACATCATGGATGTGCAGTCGACAAGTCTGCAGCAACTGCGTGATGCTATCATGTCAATATGGACCAAAATGCCTGAGGAATGTTTCTAACACCTTGTTTAATCTATGCCACGAAGAATTAAAGCAGTTCTCAAGGAAAAAGGGTGTCCAACCCGATACTAGCAAGGTGTACCTAATAAAGTGTCCGGTGAGTGTATATATATATATATATATATATATATATATACACACACCTTTTTTTTTTCTTTTTTTTACATGGATTTTCACCAACCTTCACAGACACACCATATGGCCAATGCAAATCTAAAATATGTCAGCTATGCCAGATTATGAGTGGAGCTCTAACAGTTGTGCATGATTGATATCTGATTTATTGCAGGTGTTTGTACGCATTGGAAGTAGCATGCGTATTAAAAGTTAAATCCTATATATATATGATTCTATATGTTTACATGTGTGTTCACGTGTATTTATGTATTTATATGTGTATATATGTATTTACAGACATATATATATACACACAAATATACACATAACTAAAAAAAGTATTTAGTCAGCCACCAATTGTGCAGTTCTCCCACTTAAGAAGATGAGAGAGGCCTGCAATTTTCATCATAGGTATACCTCAACTATGAGAGACAAAATGTGGAAACAAATCCAGACAATCACATTGTCTGATTTGGAAAGAATTTATTTGCAAATTATGGTGGAAAATAAGTATTTGGTCAATATCAAAAGATCATCTCAATACTTTGTTTTATATCCTTTGTTGGCAATGACAGAGGTCAAACGTTTTCTGTAAGTCTTCACAAGGTTGTCACACACTGTTGCTGGTATGTTGGCCCATTCCTGCATGCAGATCTCCTCTAGAGCAGTGATGTTTTTGGGCTGTCGCTGGGCAACACTGACTTTCAACTCCCTCCAAAGGTTTTCTATGGGGTTGAGATCTGGAGACTGGGTAGGCCACTCCAGGACCTTGAAATGCTTCTTACGAAGCCACTCCTTCATTGCCCGGGCGGTTTGTTTGGGATCATTGTCATGCTGAAAGACCCAGCCACGTTTCATCTTCAATGCCCTTGCTGATGGAAGGAGGTTTGCACTCAAAGTCTCACGATACATGGCCCCATTCATTCTTTCATGTACACGGATCAGTCATCCTGTTCCCTTTGCAGAGAAACAGCCCCAAAGCATGATGTTGCCACCACCATGCTTCACAGTAGGTATGGTGTTCTTTGGTTGCAACTCAGCATTCTCTCTGCTCCAAACACGACGAGTTGTGTTTATACCAAACAGTTCTACTTTGGTTTCATCTGACCATATGACATTCTCCCAATCCACTTCTGGATCATCCAAATGCTCTCTAGCATACTTCAGACGGGCCCGGATATGTACTGGCTTAAGCAGGGGGACATGTCTGGCACTGTAGGATCTGGTCCCTGGTAGCCTTTGTTACGTTGGTCCCAGCTCTGCAGGTCATTCACTAGGTCCCCCAGTGTGGTTCTGGGATGTTTGCTCACCGTTTTTGTGATCATTTTGACCCCACGGGGGGAGATCTTGCGTGGAACCCCAGATCGAGGGAGATTATCAGTGGTCTTGTATGTCTTCCATTTTCTAATTATTGCTCCCACAGTTGATTTCTTCACACCATGTTGCTTGCCTATTGCAGATTCAGTCTTCCCAGCCTGGTGCCGGTCTACACTTTTGTTTCTGGTGTCCTACTGATAACAAGTTCAAACAGGTGCCATTAATACAGCTAATGAGTGGAGGACAGAGGAGCCTCTTAAAAAAGAAGATACAGGTCTGTGAGAGCCAGAAATCTTGCTTGTTTGTAGGTGACCAAATACTTATTTTCCACCATAATATGCAAATAAATTCTTTCCAAATCAGACAATGTGGTTGTCTGGATTTGTTTCCACATTTTGTCTCTCATAGTTGAGGTATACCTGTGATGAAAATTACAGGCCTCTCTCATCTTCTTAAGTGGGAGAACTTGCACAATTGGTGGCTGACTAAATACTTTTTTGCCCCACTGTATATACATACACACACACACACAAACACACACACACATATATATATATATATATATATATATATATATATATATATATATATATATATATATATATATATATACACAGAGAGAGAAGTGCACTCACAGGAATGAACAACCAGCTCAATACCATTGTTGGCCTGTTCTATAACGATTTACCACCTGGGTACAACTTCTTTTAGCCCAGTAATGCTTTTCACAGAGTAGAACTTTCCAGTAGTATATCAGTCTGATCCCACCTATTACGGTCAGTCCAGCGCCGAATTACCAGGCAATTCCTCTCTGAACACGGAACACAGCAACCCCAGACAATCGTTTCGGCATTCATTGGGCCTCGTTAGTAATCAGGCTTTAGAAACTTGTTGGGTGTCAGTCTTTTTTCCACTTTTTGCGTTCTTTTACAGTCTATCGGGGAATACATTAACATTGTCACAATATTCTAACTTTAGCTTTATGCGTGTGTCGAGTTAGTGCGCAAGCAAAAACTTTTTTACTTTCAATTTGTAATTTTGTAAAAGCGCTAATCAATGTGCACAAGTCTAGCTAAGTTAACGTGCGAGCGGGAGTGCAAAATAACAATCCACTTATAATCTAGCCCTAAGTTTCCATGTGCACATACCAGAGAAGCCTCCTGTAACTGGCCCCACATCTGTAAGCTTGTAAGAAGTACATGAAACATTTAACCCCTTCACTACCGGGATTTCCAGAAAAGAACTTGTCCTAAATATTTTAGAATCTTTAGCATTTTTTCTGTCACTCCATTTAAATAGAAATAGAGCCTTGTTTTTTTTTATTTACCTGTCAAAACTATAGATTTTTTAAATCGGAGGTTTTGATCTAGGCCAATTTTGGTATATTTCATGCGACCATTTCACCGCCAAATGCAATCAGATAAAAAAAATTGTTAACTTTTTCCCAAACTTTAGGATTCTTATTGAAATTATTTACAAACCGCTTGTGCAATCATGGCACAAATGGTTGTAAAAGCTTCTCTGGGCATAAATGACTTTGTTTTTGGTAATTTCTATGCAACAGGCAATAGGCGATTTTTACGAGCTACGTGCTTTAGCGCTCGGCAGCCTTGTTCTGTGAGTTTGCACAGTCTACCACATCGTGGTTGGGCTGTTATTATGTCTAGATACTCTCACCTCACAATAGTAGCACTTACAGGTGACCGGGGCAGATCTAGTAGGGCAGAAATTTCAAGAACTGGTAAAGATGGCATCCTATGACAGTGATATGTTTAAAGGGACATTGTAAACTAGATTTCTTTTTGCATAAATGTTTTATAGATGATCTATTTATTTAGACCATCTGGGAGTTTTTTTTTGTAACAATGTATAGTTTTGCTTATTTTTAAATAACATTGGGCTGATTTTGAGACTCCTAACCAAGGCTCAACGTTTTAGAAGTTTACTGATGCCTACAGACACCTGCTGCTTCTGTTTGTCTAATGGGTCTTTTCATATGCAGGGAAGGGGGGAGTGTCTGTTCTTCTTGATTTCTCAGCCCATTTCACTCTGTGTCCCAGCCTAACCACATCAACAGCGCTAACTGGCTGCTTCTAAGTAAGTTTTTAAAAGGTTTTATACTGGATTTTTAGATCAATATCTGTGTATATTCTTCTTTATAGTAGTGTCTATGACATGCAGTTATATGAAAATTGGTGTGTACTGTCCCTTTAAAGTCACTGAGCTCTTTAATACTACACATTGTAATTCCGGTTTTGTCGATGGAGATTTCATTGTTATGTGCTGGATTGTATGCACCTGTTAGCAATGGGTAGAACTGAAACACCTAAACTCAATAATAAATAGTGAGGGTGCCCACATACTTCTGGCCATATAGTGTAATAATTGCCCCGTTCTGCACAAGAGTAATGTATCACCACAAAGTGTGAATGTACCATTCTAGTGTTGTATTTCTATTTCTGTACAAAGGAAGGATGACTAAAATAGAAACAAGCTTTGCCAAGTACGTAGTCATTTTATCATTCTGGGAAATCCTACTATCGATAAAGAAATATGGTGCTTTTTCGTATAAACAGTTAAACAGTTTACAGTTAAAAGCAAATTTGTATAATGTATTGAGCCCCAACACTTGACATCAAATATCTATAATACATTTTAAAATATAAAGGAATAATTACATCATTCTACAAAAAAGTGGGTTAAGAAATATGTTTGTCCAATATACCTGTTATTTGACTCTCAATTGTATTATTTTACCACTACTCACATAAAGAGGCCCATTTATCAAGCTCCGAATGGGCCCGTGTTTCTAGGGAGTCTTCAGACTCGCCAAAAACAGCAGTTATGAAGCAGCGGTCTAAATACCACTGCTCCGTAACCCTGTCCGCCTGCTCTGAGCAGACGGACAGGAATCGCCGGAATTCAACCCGATCGAGTACGATCGGGTTGATTGATACCTCCCTGCTGGCGGCCGATTGGCCACGAGTCTGTAGGGGGCGGTGTTGCACCAGCAGCTCTTGTGAGCTGCTAATGCAATGCTGAATATTGAGAGCATATTGCTCTCCGCATTCAGCAAAGTCTTGCGGACCTAATCCGCACTGCCAGAGCAGGTCCGCAAGACCTTTGATACATACGCCTCAAAGACTTGAGTACATTTTGTTGGAGCCATAGCTATGACCCAGCAACATGATATATATATATATATATATATATTTGGCAACAAGAAAGCAGATAAGATATACATACTCAAGAGACTTTTCAAGGATTGTGTCTGGGGAATTCACATAAGAAATATCAGTGTTTAATGCTTTAAAAGCATATATTTTGGGTGCAGAATGTTTGCATTGAGGTGCGTAAAGGGACATGAAACCCAAACATTTTCTTTCATGATTCAGATAGAGAATACAATTTTAAACAACTTTCCAATTTACTTCTATTATTTCATTTGCTTCCTTCTCTTGTTATCCTTTGCAGAAAGGTTCATCTAGGCAAGCTCAGGTGCTGTAGAGAACCTAGGTCCTAACTGTTGATTGGATGCTACATATATATATACCGATATTCATTGGCTCACCCATGTGTTCAGTTAGAAACCAGTAGTGCATTGCTGCTCCTTTAACAAATTATACAAATAGAATGAAACAGATTAGATAATAGAAGTAAATTAGAAAGTTGTTTAAAATTGTATTCTCTATCTGAATCATGAAATAATTTTTTGGGGTTTCATGTCCCTTTAAAGGAACATAAAGCTGCTTAAAGAAAAAAGCTATAATGCAGTAGAACTTTTTTTTTTTTCCATTACTGCTTGTCTATGCCAAAGTGTTAAACACCCACGGAAGCCTAAAAACATAGTTAAAGTCAGCACCAGACCAGAAAAACACTGCTGATCCATTTTCCAATTCCCTTTAAATTGCTAATATAATCTATGCATATAAAACTATAATCTTCATTTAAAGTCTGAAAAAGGAGCTTGCAAGCTATTATTACAAGAGATGGAAGTAAATAGTTTTTTTCATTTGGTCATGCGGGTCACAATAAATTCTAAAACTGACTTAAGATGAGGAAGTAAAGTTACACACTTATATGTTGGTTTCAAAAAAGTGTCTGTATGAGGGCTGGGACACCGTGAAAACAGGAAGAATTCAGAGGGTTGAGTAGGTCACAGCAAGTGGGGGCTTCAACATTATTACTAAGAAATGTATCTTATGGCTGCGGGGGTCTCAAAGGTGAGAGACTTTATCCCAGACAACAGTTAACTTTAAGCCTGTCGCTAAGATGATTTCAAGTTATATATAGTTTATTTTAATTTTTTTGCTTTAATGGATCTAACAGATTCATAATATACCATTATTGTATTTATGCTACATTGCATGTAAGAAGGCTGCAAAAAAAAGATGTTAATAAATAAAAAAAGATATTTTTTATTTTAGTAAATAACAGAGAAAATGGCTACATGACCACTAAATTGTTATCAATGCTATCCAAATGTGAAAGAGGGGCCATACAGGCTTTTCAGGGTTGTAATAAAAAAAATTAGGGTCACATGTGTGCAAAAGTAGAAATAAAAGCAGATTATCACTGTGGGTGTTTTAAAACTACAACCAGTAGCATGTGACTCTTTTTCAAATGAGGGGGTTTGATCATCTGTAGCTGCAAATGCACATGGTGAGAACAGCATTGCTTTGCAGTTGTTTTCAGTTAAAAACAACTAGAGAAATGTATGTAGCAGAGTTAGCTTTGAGACATCAGCAGTGTACTTTTCGAGTTCTTAGAATTAGAAAATCCACAATATCAAGAACCAAATTACATGAAAATAGGGAACATAAACAATGAAAGTATTTTACAAAGTTGTCTCATTATGCATAACTAAACTTTGTGTATAAAAATCTAAAGGTGTTTATTGTCCTTAAAGTTGACAAGAAATCTAAATATCAGTGGTTCAGGAACTTTTCTTGGACATATTCCTACCTTTATTTTTTTTTAACTCCAATCTCCCACCTATAGCACTGGACTTGTAAGTAGGGCACTTCCTTGCCAATTAAGTGCAGCTGGTACGTTGGAGCTTTATTGTAGCTACAGTAATGAGCACCCTTTTGGCACTGCCACAGGCTGGGCAGACTTAGACCAACCAGGGCCCATGGGCAAAAATTAGGATAAAGGACCTTCCACCCTTCCCCTGCCCTCCCACCTATAACCCTCCCCAAACATTCTGCCTGCCTCATCCCTTCCAAGGTCCCCAACTTCCAGTGACAGAGCCCACAACATCAGAGCGAAATCCACGCTACAAGACCCCCAGAACAACAAACCTCTAAGCACAGGGCACCAACTCAAGGGCTTCCGCACCATGGGCAGGGACCCCCACAATCCAGGGTCCCTACTCCAGGGACAGGGCACCCACTCTTCCCACTTGGTTACTGCTAGCTGCTTAGTTACTGTTAGCTGCTTAGTTACAACTAGCTGCTTAGTTACTGTTAGCTGCTTAGTTACTGCTAGCTGCTTAGTTATTGTTAACTGCTTAGTTACTGCTAGCTGCTTAGTTACTGCTAACTGCTTAGTTACTGTTAGCTGCTTAGTTATTGTTAACTGCTTAGTTACTGCTAACTGCTTAGTTACTGTTAGCTGCTTAGTTAGCTAGCTGCTTAGTTACTGCTAGCTGATTAGTTAGCCGCATAATTACTGCTAGCTGCTTAGTTACTGTTAGCTGCTTAGTTACTGCTAACTGATTAGTTCCTGCTAGCTGCTTAGTTACTGCTTAGTTACTGCTAACTGCTTAGTTACTGTTAGCTGCTTAGTTATTGTTAACTGCTTAGTTACTGCTAACTGCTTAGTTATTGTTAGCTGCTTAGTTAGCTAGCTGCTTAGTTACTGCTAGTTGATTAGTTAGCCGCATAATTACTGATAGCTGCTTAGTTACTGTTAGCTGCTTAGTTACTGCTAACTGATTAGTTCCTGCTAGCTGCTTAGTTACTGTTAGCTGCTTAGTTACTGCTAGCTGCTTAGTTACGGTTAACTGCTTAGTTACTGCTAGCTGCTTAGTTACTGTTAGCTGCTTAGTTACTGCTAGCTGCTTAGTTACTGTTAACTGCTTAGTTACTGCTAGCTGCTTAGTTACTGCTAACTGCTTAGTTACTGTTAGCTGCTTAGTTAGCTAGCTGCTTAGTTACTGCTAGCTGATTAGTTAGCCGCTTAATTACTGCTAGCTGCTTAGTTACTGTTAGCTGCTTAGTTACTGCTAGCTGATTAGTTCCTGCTAGCTGCTTAGTTACTGTTAGCTGCTTAGTTACTGCTAGCTACTTAGTTACTGCTAGCTGATTAGTTACTGCTAGCTGCTTAGTTACTGTTAGCTGCTTAGTTACTGCTAGCTGCTTAGTTACTGTTAGCTGCTTAGTTACTGCTAGCTGATTAGTTACTGTTAGCTGCTTAGTTACTGCTAGCTGATTAGTTACTTCCACCCTTCTCCTGCCCTCCCACCTATGACCCTCCCCAAACCTTCTGCCTGCCTCATCCCTTCCAAGGTCCCCAACTTCCAGGGACAGAGCCCACAACATCAGAGCGAAACCCACACTACAAGACCCCCAGAGGAACAGACCTCCTATCTAAGCACATGGCACCAACTCAAGGGCTTCCGCACCATGGGCAGGGCCCACAATCCAGGGTCCCTATTCCAGGGACAGGGCACCCACTCTTCCCACCCTTAACTCCTTGGTTACTGCTAGCTGCTTAGTTACTGCTAGCTGCTTATTTACTGTTAGCTGCTTAGTTACAACTAGCTGCTTAGTTACTGTTAGCTGCTTAGTTACTGCTAGCTGCTTAGTTATTGTTAACTGCTTAGTTACTGCTAGCTGCTTAGTTACTGCTAACTTCTTAGTTACTGTTAGCTGCTTAGTTAGCTAGCTGCTTAGTTAGCTAGCTTCTTAGTTACTGATAGCTGATTAGTTAGCCGCTTAATTACTGCTAGCTGCTTAGTTACTGCTAGCTGATTAGTTCCTGCTAGCTGCTTAGTTACTGTTAGCTGCTTAGTTACTGCTAGCTGCTTAGTTACTGTTAACTGCTTAGTTACTGCTAGCTGCTTAGTTACTGTTAACTGCTTAGTTACTGTTAGCTGCTTAGTTACTGCTAGCTGTTTAGTTACTGTTAGCTGCTTAGTTACTGCTAGCTGCTTATTTACTGTTAGCTGCTTAGTTACTGCTAGCTGCTTAGTTACTGTTAACTGCTTAGTTACTGTTAGCTGCTTAGTTACTGCTAGCTGCTTAGTTACTGTTAGCTGCTTAGTTACTGCTAGCTGATTAGTTACTGTTAGCTGCTTAGTTACTGCTAGCTGATTAGTTACTGCTAGCTGCTTAGTTACTGTTGGCTGCTTAGTTACTGCTAGCTGCTTAGTTACTGTTAGCTGCTTAGTTACTGCTAGCTGCTTATTTACTGTTAGCTGCTTAGTTACTGCTAGCTGCTTAGTTATGTGCTGGGCCCTCAGTCCAGGTCATATTGCCCTACTGTTGAGTTTGCCCCTGGCCATGGGTTACAGGGCGCACTACTAAAATTTGCCAACCGCCCTTTACATTTCTTTACACCTTCAGATTTTGGTTTGTTGATATATCCACCATATTGCTTTGATATATAAAAAAAAAAACTATGCTCAATATCATGTAAATTGACAACATTTTAGATATGACAAAACAGAAATTAAATTATTTAAAAAAAAACTGAGTTATAAAATAGTCTGGTGCTAGGTAAGTTCACACTGTTTGAAACATTTAAAAGACCAGGAGAAAACATGTTTTTGTTATAAAAACTATCATTGTCCTTTGGAAGTTGAAAAATATTCCCCATTGTTATTGCAAATGTGGCACATAATTAAAGGGACATTAAACACTAAATAATAATAATAATAATAATAATAATAATAATAATAATAATAATATGTAAATCATTCTTTGTTATTATATTAGTTGCTTAAATACTGATAAGAAAATTACTGTAAAGTATTAGCGTTCATAAAAAATGGTCATAGCCATGCTGTAACCTAAGTGTCCTTATCTGCTTAGACCAATTAGGGACAGTTATAAATGGTTCACTAAAGTATGCAAACAATGATTGTGCGAAATATTGCAGTTCTATGTCTGAAGCCTGCATTTTCACTTCTAATTACCGGACTAATTAAAAGGATACTAACCCAATTTTTTTCTTTACTGAATCAGATAGAGCATGTAATTTTAAGCAACTTTCTAATTTACTCCTAATATCAATTTTTTCTGCATTCTCATGCTATCTTTATTTGAAAAAGCAGGAATGTAAACTTAAGAGCCAGCCCATTTTTGGTTCAGCGCCTTGGTAGAGCTTTCTGATTAGTGGCTAAATGTAGCAAACCAATCAGCAAGCTCTACCCAGGTGCTGAACCAAAAATGGGCCGGCTGCTTACATTACATTCCTGCATTTTCAACTTTAAATAGCAATAGAACGAAGAAAAATTGATAATAGGAGCAAATTATAAAGTTGCTTAAAATTGCATGTTCTATCTGAATCATGAAATAAAACATTTGGGTTTAGTATCCCTTTAAGTAATGAAAGTATATTTCAACATTTTTTTTTAACTACACATAATTAAAGATTATATTTTACAATCTCAAAGCGTTTAATGTCCCTTTAAATGTTTAACAGGTGAGAATAAAAGGAATAGGAAAGTCAAAATTACACTTGCATGATTCGGATAAAGCAGGTAATTTTAACCCCTCAATGCGCATTGATACCGGTAGGCGCATGACAAACCCTTTTCGGCTTGCAAGGGGATCACCGATCAAACGCCGTTTTTGTCGATCCCCTCACTGCAGGCCGGGGATTGTGGATGGCCTAGTGAGCAGCACTGCCAGGCTTCATGGGAGTGCCAGTAATTTCACTACATATGCATGTGGTGATGTCACAAAGGGAGCTGAACCAGGATACACCCATTAGCTGCTAGGTAGCTGGATTGGGAAGGATTTTCAATCCCCTCAATCTCAGTTCCCCTAGCAGCTACAAAAATCAAAGACCCTTTATTTGAAAGAGAATCGTTGGGGATTTGCTAGGAGATATTACATTATATAGCCAGGTGATCACTGTGGTAACAGTATATTCAGGTGATCACTAGGAACAGTATAGTCAGGTGATCACTGTGGTAACAGTATAGTCAGGTGATCACTGTGGTAACAGTATAGTCAGGTGATCACTGGTAAAAGTATAGCCAGGTGATCATTTTGGTAACAGTATATTCAGGTGATCACTGGTAAAAGTATAGTCATGTGATCACTGTGGTAACAGAATAGTCAGGTGATCACTGTGGTAACAGTATAGTCAGGTGATCACTGTGATAACAGTATAGTCAGGTGATCACTGTGGTAACAGTATAGTCAGGTGATCAATGAGGTAACAGTATAGTCAGGTAATCACTGTGGTAACAGTATAGTCAGGTGATCACTGTGATAACAGTATAGTCAGGTGATCACTGTGTTAACAGTATAGTCAGGTGATCACTGTGATAACAGTATAGTCAGGTGATCAATGTGGTAACAGCATAGTCAGGTGATCCCTGTGGTAACAGTATAGTCAGGTGATCACTGTGGTAACTATATAGTCAGGTGATCACTGTGATAACAGTATAGTCAGGTGATCACTGTGGTAACAGTATAGTCAGGTGATCACTGTGATAACAGTATAGCCAGGTAATCACTGTGATAACAGTATAGTCAGGTGATCACTGTGGTAACAGTATAGTCAGGTGATCACTGTAATAACAGTATAGTCAGGTGATCACTGTGTTAAAAGTATAGTCAGGTGATCACTGTGATAACAGTATAGTCAGGTGATCACTGTAATAACAGTATAGTCAGGTGATCACTGTGATAACAGTATAGTCAGGTGATCACTGTGGTAACAGTATAGTCAGGTGATCAATGTAATAACAGTATATTCAGGTGATCACTGTGATAACAATATAGTCAGGTGATCACTGTGATAACAATATAGTCAGGTGATCACTGTGATAACAGTATAGTTAGGTGATCACTGTGATAACAGTATAGTCAGGTGATCACTGTAATAACAGTATAGTCAGGTGATCACTGTGATAACAGTATAGTCAGGTGATCACTGTGATAACAGTATAGTTAGGTGATCACTGTGATAACAGTATAGTCAGGTGATCACTGTAATAACAGTATAGTCAGGTGATCACTGTGATAACAGTATAGTCAGGTGATCACTGTGGTAACAGTATAGTCAGGTGATCAATGTAATAACAGTATATTCAGGTGATCACTGTGATAACAATATAGTCAGGTGATCACTGTGATAACAGTATAGTTAGGTGATCACTGTGATAACAATATAGTCAGGTGATCACTGTGATAACAGTATAGTTAGGTGATCACTGTGATAAGAGTATAGAGGGGTGATCACAGTGAACACCTTGCAAGAAAAAATGTGTTTTTATTTCTTTATTAAACAATTGGGCCTCTCTAATCTATTTTATAACCCCCAAAAGCCTGTATAGGTCCCTATTTTAAGGCTACTCTTGAGGACAATTTAGTCAGGAGATCACAGTAACACTATCAGTGGTCACCTGGCCATTTTGAATATTATTTTCTAAAAATATATTTTTTTTTACAGATTTTATCACAGCTATCTCACTTTCCATGAAATATAATAATTTGTGAATCTTCTGGGCCTGCTGAAAAAAACAATATATGATTTATGTGTGGGTCACTTACTGAAATTTAGCTTTACAATAAGTTTTAAATATAGGTAGCAAAAAAAGCTCAAAATCGGCTCAGCACTGTGGTGTAAAAAAGGCTTAGCAGCAAAAGGGTAAAGACACCTTTTAATTCACTTCTTTTTTCAAATGTACTTTATTCTCTTGGTATCCTTTGTTTAAAAATTAAATATGTACATATCCTACACTAGTGAGAGATAGCTTGTGATTAATACACACATTTGTCTCTTGTGATTGACTCAACTGATATGATAAGCTAGCTCCCCGAAGTGCATTGTTGCTCCTTCAACAAAGGATACCAAGACAATGAAGCAAATTTGATAAAATGGAAAGTTGCTTAACATTTTTTGCTCTATCTGAATCAAGAAAAAATTAGGGTTTCATGTCCCTTTAATAACAACACCTAAATATAAATGAGGCAGCCATCGATCCAAAATATTTACTAATCTAACTTCTTAGATTATTTTATATATTTATATAATAGAAAACCTTGGTATCTCCTAAAAAAATAGGCATCCGACAAATTTGCTAGTTACTTGGTATCATTTTTTTAAGGGCATATCTAGGTAGGCTCAACAGCAGCAATGCACTACTTGGAGCTAGATAAACACATCAGATGAGCCAATGACAAAAAGGCATATATGTGCAGCATCCAATCACTATCTAGCTCCTATTAGTGCATTACTACTGTTCCTGAGCCAACCAAACTTCATTATTTAACAAAGGATATCAAGAGAATAAAGCAAATGTGATACTATACTTAAACAGGAAAGTTGTTTAAAATGAATGATCTATATGAATCATGAACGAAAACATTTTATAATGTATATACTATAACTACAAACAAGAAGTGATGAGATAAAAAAATTGTATGAAGAAAGAAAAACAGTAGACCACTAGTAATATACCTCCTTTCTTTTGTAAATCCGATTGTATGCTCATTATTCAATAAATTATTAAAAAATATGGCCATGTTTACTAAATAATGCTATGCCAAAAAGCACAGATATGGAAACATGCTGCGTTGAATAGACACTTTTTAAGAGACCAGCTCATTATAGCTAGACAATGGTGTATGTGACTGTTAAAAAAAAAGAAAAAATATATTGTCATTGCTTCAACAGAATGTAATCTATTTTTATTTTTAGAGAAAGAAAAAATAATATGAAAACAATAAAAGCAGTTCTTTACACTAGCAGTAAATAAATTTATACAACCATTCAGTCTGTATAATATGATGAAATAAATCTACATCTTTTTTTCATTTTGTGCATTTGAATTATACAAACAGACAACAATTACAGGAACTTATTCACAATGCATTTCGGCTCAAAGGATGACTATCTGGAAATCCTTATTGGCAATATCTCTATGGTAACACTGATTGCCCAGGACTGATAGAACTTCCTTAGGAGAGGCTCATAGTCTGAATGTATTAACTGCCTACAATGTTAATGCATCAAACTACTTCCGCCAGTTAAGGAAAACATTGGTTGGCAGTTAGTTAATTTACTTAGCCAAGAAAACATCTGGCAGTCAATAAGTCTTTGGTATCCCCACCACATTCCCAAAGTCCTTCATGCTCTTTGAAGAGGTGCCAATTGGCAATAAAGTCTCCAACTGTACAATAAAGTTATAATATTTATATTCAATGTTCTGTATTTTTTGTTCACAGCACTAGAACCCCTTTTTCAACAGGGTTAAAGGAGTTTGAATGGCTTATTCACAAATGGGATCCAGATTCGGTGGTTGAGAATACGTAGATGCCATAGTGACTTCCTTTAGAAGTGGCAAACACAACAGTGTGTAAGCATTTAAATACCGTGTTTTCCATAGTTTAGGGAGGTCATCAAGGATGAGGTCCTAAGTGGACATGACAAGATCATGTCTATCCCATGGCAGTGACCATACTGGATGGATGATGGGGCCCAAAGGAAAGACCAGATGAAGGATGCATTGGTGTTGGTGTGGTCAGCATGTGGCTGGAGTGGCTGAAATGTGAAATGTGGCTGAGCGAAGACATGTGTCGGGAGAGGGCGGCAGGGCTGAACGAACTTTTGGGGTAGTCCTCAAGGCCGTCGTGAATCTTTTTGCTCTTTTTTGACTTGCTAGACATTTTTCGGTTTCTGGTCTGAATTCCTTCCTTCTTCATAGTCAAGGGTCTGTTAATCTAAACAAAAATCAATTATTTGCCTTTGTTTTTTTCATTTTTTAGAAGAATAATTTTAGCATTCTGGTTGGTAAACACATTAAATAAATAGCAGACAAGCAACACTAAGCAATAATGCCCTAGGCATGCCAATAAGTGCAAAATAAAGTGTCTATAACTACACCTACAACATTTAACCAGCATTAGATCCCATGCCCATACCCAGCGCTAAAGAATTTGCCGGTGCTATACAAATAAATGCTAATAATAATAATAATGATTTAAGTTTAGACATATAACTGCTTACATAATATAAATAATATTGTTTTATCACGTGTGTTGACAAACATATTTTGCCTTTCTAACACTGGTTTTGCCCATAGGCTTTACATATCTTGTATCCATGCACTGTCTTGATTGCTTGCACCTAAGTGGAGCTAAGATATCCTCAAGTACCCATACTCAACTTCATTAAGAATCTATAGTTATCAGTAGCTCAATCAATTTGTTTGCACCTGTGTTGTCCTGAAGGCTGTATTGCTATTATGATTATTAATATTTATTTTAAGTACATATATTTAAGTCATATTTATCACCAATTAAGAGTATGTTTATCTTATCTCTTCTTGCTAATCAGGGGTCTAATGTAAATGAGCTCAGCAATCACTGTGTACAATGTAGTGGGGTCAGTACAGTATACTCATCCATGCTATATTTACTTGATCCTCTACAAAATACACAATTATATAAAGAAATAATGAACATTGCATAATCTGTATACTTTGCTTGATTAAACATTACATTGGAAAATGGAAGTCCAGTAACTACTAGACTGCACTATTATCTGTTGTATCTTTCTTTTCAAATGGATATTATACTCAAACTTAAATTCACCATATGTTGCTTCATTTATTTAATTAATGGAAATGAAACAACACTGGCTATTTATTGGCTATAAAAATAATTGTTTTGGCTGTAAAAATTGGGCTCTCTAGAGTGACTAGAAATGAATGCAGTACTTAGTTGATTATATATTCTTCTATGATAGCTACAGTAGATAGATAGATAGATAGATAGATAGATAGATAGATAGATAGATAGATAGAGCAGAACAAATTGTGGCTTGCAGTTATATATCTTCATCTCATTGACAACTATGTAATGGATTACAGAGAACATCCTAATATAATCAGCTGTAATTAACACCCTGTGCAGTTCTGTAATGCCCTCATTATCTGTGTGCTAGACCTCCTGAATTGCACATACAGCACTTCACAGTTTAGTGCTATGAACCAGAATTAACACAAAAAGCCAGCACTCTTCAGAGCAGAGGATCTGTTTAACGGACAGCTGTCTAACTGAGCCAGAAATAACTCCCCATGAAACCTGTCAAAGGCTGCAATCTGTAGCTACCAACTGATTTAACTGGGCTGAGGCCATTCACATAACAATGAATGCATTCTATCTAAATTGTCTTCTCTTGGAAAGGGACATCCGCAGCTTGATTAGTGCATCCAATAACCAAGCAGTTAGCTGCTTTTGGAGCCTGTTGAGGGGATTGTATGTGATCCTTACAGACTGGAGCATGTCAGTAAGCCCATTTTACTGAAGGAATTAGTTACACAGAGGTGGTCAATCCAGCAGTTTTAGCCAATAGCTAGGGAGTTGTTACCTGTACAAATTCTTATGCTTCTACAAAGGGATCTGACCTGAGAGTAATATGTTTTGTGCTGATTGTTAATTCAATTTAATATATATATATATATATATATATATATATATATATATATATATATACAGGTAAGATTGTTTTGGGATTGAATTTGCATTTGACAAAGGGACTAATGGAGTCTGGAAACGTTATGCTTTGTTTTTAAACTGTATACATTAAATGTGAAGTTTTACTGCAAAGACCATTGAGTGCTTATTTTTGCTACGCTATTTGGATTCATTATATAGCACCGTGGCATTAATGAAAATTGTTTTATGGAGTGCATCTATTTGGAATACATATATATATTTTAAAAAGCGGTTAAAGGAGAGTAGAACTTTCTCACACACACACTCATGCAAACACACATACATACATACACAGACACACATACATATATACATACACACACAGACACATACACACATACATACATACACATACACACATACATACATACATACACACACAGACACATAAACACATACATACATACACATACACACATACACACATACATACATACACACACAGACACATAAACACATAATGTGTGTGTCTGTGTGTGTTTATATATCAGTGTTACGCTCTCCTATTTCTGAAAACAGATGTAATTTAATGGCATCCAAAGGGTGTGTTCCTCACACCTGGTTTTGCAGCTATGCTTTTGGCATACTTATCTGGCACAATCTTGATATATTTCAGATATAAAATTAAATAATTTTTTTATGTAAGGACACAAGGCCTTATTCTGTTACAAAATACTTTTTTATCCATTATCTTTGTATACAAATTAAAGTTAGAAAGATGTTTTTTTTATAAATTTTGAGAGAAAATTATTACAATATTTGCTATTTAAAAAAGGCATTTGAGACTAACACTCACAACCCAATTTTTTATTTTTTTTTAAATTAAAGGGTTAAAAAAGAAGGGGGAAATCTCAATATCAGTTGTCCTAGTGACAGTCCTTGTTTGCAACTTTTTTATATATTTACTTAGAATGTGCTGTATTAAGCGCCCGTCCACTGTCTGTTAGGTCAGGAGTCACATTTCATCATTAAGCCAATCAGGAAAAAGCCCCAAGTGAGGCAGCTTTAATATCTGCCTCTGGGGGCGTGACAGAGTTAGTGTAAGAGAAGCAATGACAATCTGTGCTGAGTTGCTTCTTTTTTTTAAGTGCATGTGAGTATTTCTGAGTGTCTGTTAGTGAGTACATGTTTCTGTGTGTCTGAGTATTTATATGTGTCTCTATCCAACAAATGAACCTCTATCGGGTTCTTATGTGTGTTTATCTGGCGCTGATACGAGCCAGTGCCTCACCAGCCATTGACCTCACCGCACATCACTGTGTTACTGTAACACTACTGAGCAGCTATGTGGCTATCGCTAATATTTTTCACAAATAGATTTTAATATCACGCAAATCATGTGCCATTATTTAGTAAGCTTAATATTCACTTGTAGTTCATTAATAATCTAGATCATAATATATTAGACGTGTTTTTACTTGCCTTTAGAGATTATAATCTAGCCTTAATGCACAAGGAATAACAGATCACATAGTAATGTTACATGTGTTATAACAAGCTACACCATCCATAATGAGTAAGTAAAAAGTGGAGCAATATAATGCTCTAGCATGTTAAAGCAGTTCACTTAATTTATGTCCCTTTAAGCCAAAAGCAATATTCTTCCTTTTAAGGGACACTGTACTCTAAAATATCTTTCCCCTTAATGAGCATAAAACGTGTGGGATATTGTTCCATTATGTTTATTGTTGTATTTAAAATAGCTGTTTTTGTTCAGTAAAAACCATCACCTATTTTTTCTCAAGGAAATGCACACATAAATGGTTTGAGCTTGCAGGTAAAGCAGGTCTGCTCATGTTTTCTCTTTATAAACCCAAACGCTAATAGTTAGGTATTGAAATGTTAATTATCAATGAACACAAGCAGCTATTTCAGATACAAAAAAATCTCTCTTTCCTACTCCCCACTGGGATGTTAATTTGTGTAATTGTTTCCTATTTACATAGCATTTCTACAAATAATACGTCACCATTCATATGTTCATTATAGACTATAGTTTCAACAGACAAAAAAAAAACAATATTTCAAATAACAAAATAAAGATAAATGATCATTTGCCATTAATTAAATACACTCCAGCAGGTAAAATGAACCATTGGAAACACATTAGTGGGGAGTACAGTGTCCCTTTAATAAGGTTTCTGTTCTTTATCTGTAATCTATTATAGCCTATTTGTTTTCAAACACAGACTATGGGGTGTCCACTAAAATATGTGAACTTGTGAACAATTGTATTTAAGGGACAATGTACTAAAAAAACCTCACAAATATGAAGGAATTTGCAGTGGTAGCTGTGTACCTGCTACAAATACTCAATAGCAGAAAAAAAGATCTCCAAAAGCTCCAGTGGAAGACAAAGGCATGTATGTCTCTGCAAGCTTGCCAAGAAAATGTTGCTTTATTCAGGACATGCATTTTTATTTTAAAAATAAATAAATAAATAAGTACTGCACTGCAAAAAAAACTGCATATAAAAAAAGCATTTAAAATGTAATTTTGTTAGGAATAAATGTATTGTTTTGTAGTCCAGGGATGCACCTCTTGCAAAGCCTATTTAGTATCCATTGCTGTAACCAATAAAGAATAGATATAAATTAGCTCATGCATAAATCTAGCAATTACATGTTGGAGGGTTCCAAATTCCAGTGAATTTAGCTAAGCCTCTCTGAGGCAGTGAAAAATTTTAAATTTTCTCATTTTTAAATTACAGGAAAAGAAAGTAAAATAAATGAAATCTCATTGGTAAAAATAGCTATTTTTTTTTAAAACTTTCCATAATTAAACTTTTTAGGAAGAATATAATTTTTATTTGAACGTCCCTTTAATGACAGTGGCTTTAAAAATATTAAAGGGACAGTTTAAACAAAAATATTCTTCAGTTTAATTAGTTCCCAATGATCCACTTTACCTGCTGGAGTGTATTAAATTGTTTACAAGTATTTCCATTACCCTTATATTGGCATTTGAAATAGTTTATTTAGCCTGTGGTATCCCCACCCATCATGAAAGTTTTTGGCCTCAAGGCCAAGCTGTGCTAACACAGACAGTAGAAAATATTACACACCCAGTGGGTTATAGAAGAGATAATGTAATAAAATGTTAATTTTCAATTGTTCTCTCCAAGTACTGGTGATTGGTTTATAGACAGATATTAGATAAAGAAGCAGGTATATGTATATAATGGGAATAAAGTAATGCGATTTGATTATACCTACAAGCTCAACCCATTTTATTAGGTTGTGGCTTCAAAACACAAAATCAGCTAATTCATATACACAAATAAACCTTAAAAAGCAAATCTCATACATTTTATACTCTGCAGCTGGTAAAAAAAACTAATTGGAAACACATTAAAGGAAAAATTATTTTATAGTATACTGTCCCTTTAATAGCCATTAAACCATATTAATTATACTAATCAAACACATATTATAAACTATTCTTTTTAAGCATTATTTCTTTAATATGCCAAAAGCTGATTTGTTATTAAGGGTTAACAAACAACAGTTTGTTTGTTTGTTTGTTTGTTTTTTGTTGTTTTTTTAATATTATACCTGCAGTGATAAACACTCTGCCTGGAGGGTACATGGCAATATGAGATGTTTTTATGTTCAGATGACTTATTTTAAACTCTAAAGTCTAGAGCATATATCAAAAGAATGTATTTAATATATTTAATTAAATGAATATAAAACATGCTTAATCATGCCATAGTTTTGTCAGGTTTCACACCTGAAATAAACCCCTCGGAGGTCTGACTGAAAGTGTGAATATTTGAACATCCAAATCTGGAAAGAAAACAGTCAAAAACTTGGAAAGATAATTAGGCGTATCCTTTCTCCTATACATAGTTGAAAGAATCTGCAATATTGATTATCTCAAAAGAGTTATAGTAATAGATATAGTATAGTAAGCTACTATGTGCTACTTTTTTTACCTTTTGCCTAAATACCTGAAGGGTTAACTGCAGTTTATCATTTAAATTACTTCTGAATGTATTATTTTAGACTTTACATTATGTAATAAATAAATAAAAAAATTCTACACCATGCAAAAATAATGTATGTATTTTATATATATGGAATATACATCTCATAATTGTTATTAATTTATAGTTATATTAATTTCGGATGTGCCTTTCAAATGGATCTGAAATTATTATCTTATAACAAGATTTTAAAATGTATATCACTTCCAAAATCAATATCAGGAATGTAAAGAGCATTTTAGTTGTAAATCTTAATCATTTTAATTTCAACAATAAGACACACACACACATATATATATATATATATATATATATATATATATATATATATATATATATATATATATATATATATATATATAATACATATAAGAAAAAATAAAGATGGGTTAATCCAGCACTAACTATTAATGCACCTGTAATAAAAAATTGAAAAACTGTAATTAAATCAGATTTTTTTATATATATATATATATATATATATATATATATATATATATATATATATATATATATATATATATATATATATATATATATATATATATACATAGATTAAATCAGAGTTTTTACATAATATTTTAGCTGAATGCTATCTATTTTTTTGATACAGCTATAAATTCTGATTTGTCCTCAGGTAAATTTGATAGTTAGACCAGCCATCAATTGGTAATTTATATTTTATTTCTTTAGACAAATAATAAATATTACACTGTGAAAGTGCGTGTGAGTATGTTGCTCTCTATCTAAGCTTTCATGAAAATGTTTCCATTTATGAATTGTTTTTAGATGGACGGTTAATAAAAATTTGATTTATTCAACAGCTTACACAAGCAACGACTTCAGCATATTTTGTATTCATATTGATATATATTGTTTAAAATCCTTTTTGTATGCATCAAAGGAAAATGTTGACTTATTTTTTCTATTATGGTGATAATGATTTTTATTATGACATTCATCAATCATTATAACTGCTATTATTATTGTTATTGTTGTTGTTATTTTTATTATTATTATCATTATTAATCAAAATTATTATTATTATTATTAATAATAATAATAATGTTTTATTCAGTGCTTAAAAATCTGAACATTTATATAATTATATTAAAAGTGGTACCTTAAGGAAAAAATTAACAAGTCCTCTGCTTTTAATAAGAAAATGCTTCATGTGGCCTTAACCTATGTGGGTATCTGTACTAGTTCTGTATAACTCAAATTCACTGGTAATTAATCCTCATTTACTTTTGTTCACTCAGTCTAAACTGGTTTAATCACATTCTTTTATGATAAAGAGACCTGCATTTGCAAAAGGAAATAAAGGCATTCTCAGAACTTATCGTACACTTACATTGTGAAGTTTGTAGTACAACCCACAGGCATTGCAAACTGGATCCCCATTGGCATTTCTCCTCCAAAGGGTAGTGGTGGTAGTTTGACAGTTGGCGCAGGACGTACCTGCCCGCCTTGCAGCAGACTGAAAGATAAGAAACAATATTTACTCATACATTAAAAAAAAAACAAAAAGGAATAAAAAAATGTTAAATGATGAGTAAATGGAGGAAATAGATATAATATTATTACAAGACAGCTATATGACAATGTTCCTGACCTATAATTTTTTTAAAGGCAAGATTTCAGAAATGTATGTATATGTATATATATATATATATATATATATATATATATATATAGTGAGCCAGCAACTTGTGTCAACAGCAAATATTATATCATTTAAAAAAAAATAGCTGTAGCACAAAAAACTTCAAAACTTAATTTGAAGCAAATCAGAAGGCAACATTTTGGACACCTTATCTTTTTATTCATTTATTTTAACTCTTAGACGTTGACTTTTTTCTGCACTACGACATAAGCTGCATGGATAATAAACAGATTTGTAGTACAGAAAATGTTTTAAAGGTGATGACATTTATTCTTGTAAAATGTCTACAATTCAGCACTGATTCTCTTTTCTGCTATTCAACTATCTTAATAGTTTCATTTAAGGAAATTGTTGTTGCTTGGGATTTGGTTATCTGCAGAGTTCAGATTTCCGGCAGATTTTTCCTGGGAAGTTAACTTCTCATACAAGGAGAGAACAGAAAGTTGGGGGTTTATCAGTCAACAATCAAAGCTCTTAGTGTTTCCTCCTCTTAGAGGAAAGTACTTCCTATTTTTACTTACTAGGACATAGAAGTTGGAATTCCTTTGGTGTTCGGTCACTAACATTAACAAGTACTTTAAAAAGCTAAATTGCTTGTACAGAAAATGAAGACATAAAGTTTTATGCTGTCTAACAATCCTTCAATCAATAAATGCCTTATAGATAAGACTTTATCAACATGGATTTCCTTTTACAGACACATGAAAAAACTTAATAAATATGAAAATACTATCCTTTCCCTATGCAAATTATTCTAAAAAATAATTATATTTACATATTTCCAAATAATATGTTACGTTTTATGTGTATGTATACTAGTTCATCTATATGCTATCAGTGTTATTTGGTTGCCTTTTTTTAAGTGTTCCTGAAATCTTTCATCGGATAAACAAAATTCAATAATGTAACCTTACAAGGCCACATGAAAGCCAAACTATAAATAAAGTAATTAGAATGATATTTATTTGCCTTGCAAATGTGGTTTGTGTATCTAATGTTTGAAATTGGATTAATTAAGAGGAGGGTTCATAGATGACTTATCAACGCTTAGGTAATTACAGAGAGTTGATGATTTTGGGCGAGGACAGTATCAGATAAATATTGCTGTGTATACACAACCACCATGTATGTATGATCTATACTAGAACCCATGCAAATGGTTTTAAGATGGGTTTTATTAGCCCAAAAAATATCTAATCCTCCTTACTTGAGAACATTTCTTCTGATGGCTATAACAAGGCTTTTGATGGAGGTGCCAATTTCCTGCTGATAGCTTCCCTTCCTGAGCTGGGGAAATTAAAGAAAGAAGAGAATTGGTGTTTGGTAGGTGGAAAACACTTACCAGTCTTCTTTTGGGTTTAATGAGAGGTCGGTTCTGTCCATTCATTTTGTGATAGAGTCCACATGCATTACACAGATAGTGCCCGGTGCCATCTCTCCTCCACAAGGGGGTTGAAGTTGCCCCACAGTTTACACACTCCCTGCCTTCTGAAAACAAGAGTGTACACGGTTGATTTAAGGATAGGACACATAAACTGCCCCCACCTCCTTTATTTACATGAACTACTAATTATTACAGAGAGCCTGACATTTTAACATCTTAATTAAAGGGATATGGGACTTAAACCATAAGTTTCCACTCCCAAAGAGGTCTAGCTGTCAAGCATGGGACAAAAATATGTCTCTAAGCCTTTATTGGTCTTTAAAGTCCACATCATGCTTTCTATGAGGGGGTTTAATTGTTGGTTACTGCATTCAACATAAGACCTATTAATGTCTTTGCATATTCGTAAAGATACCCCAGGTCAGAATACAATTTATGCTATACAAAATATTCTCTTGCTCATTAAATAAAAAAAGGAATGTCAAATACTTAAGCTAAAAAGCTACATTAACCCATAAAAGGGTATTTTCCTTTTTACAGATAGGGTGACTTTTTCATGTACATAATATAAAGTCTGGTTTTATTTTTTAATATAATTTCTAAGAAAATAATATTTTGGGATGTTCCTGCATGTGTATCTGTCACTTTTTATTTTATTTATATCAAAATGATATAGGAAATTCTAAATGATAAATTACAAAGATTTATATTTTTATTGTAGTTTAACAAAGATACACATATGATAGTCCTCTTAAATAATAAACAGAATTGCAGCCATATTGTATTTCCAGGTGGCTCTTTTAAATGTTTGAAAGAAAAACAAAATACTTTAAAAAGGTTTGTGTGTAATTACAATATTTCCGTTATTTAACTGAAAATTCCAATGTTTTAATTTTGTTGAATTAGTTGAATAAATATAAATTACATTATTTTGGCATTTGGCTAACTAATATAACATTTAGTGTTGTTAAGAGCCGGTCTAAATCTTTAAACCAATTTCAAAATTAGATTTATTTTCTAACTTGTGGTTTTAATTTTGATAAATATCCTTTCAAAGTCCTAATTTGCAGACATACTGTGTGCTGTATAAGCAAATAAAATAACTTACGGACACATACTTCTTTTGAAGGTGGTTACAAAGACGTCTCAGTTCATAATATTAATCAAATAAGTTTATCTCTCTATACTATAACCAGCAAGAAAAAGTGCTCATGATATTTACAAGGCCAGATTTTGCTGGAGGGTGATTTATCATTTTTTTGGCCTTGACACTGAGAGAGTCACATTTAATTGCAGTTATCAACTAAGAGTTTCTTATTCCTTTTAATCGGAACGTTTTTTTCTTTCTTATTAGTAAATTTACTGGTAGACATATGCCAATTTCTTTAAATTTATAGTTAAACTTTTGTGTACACTATTAGGGTCAGCCAACAGAAGTAATATATATTTCAATGCTCTGTATTATTTGTACATTATCAAGTGTTTAAGCACACTACATGACTAAATATGCAAAGTTTTGCTACACTAAAGAGGTACAGGTTATTGTGAATGGTATATGAATTTCCAAAATAGGATTTAGAATTTGAAATACTATAAGCAACTTTTACAAAATGATTAGTCGTAATGCACAGATTAGCAGTGAGCCTGCAAACAGGCCAACTGCTCAGTGCTCTAACAAAGTGAAAAAATATACGCTTACATGGATCACTAAAAAAAAACTTTGTGCAGGAACTGGGGAGAAAATATTAACCAGTGTATAACCCTTAGACTGCCAAAGCTAAGGGGTTAAGATATCCAACTAATAATAAACATATGAAATAAAATGCAACGCATTAAAAAAAAAATAACAAAAAGTATAGGTGGGACAATACTTAGTAGCATAATTTAAACATATGCATTATAATAATTGTTTTGTATATTAAGTATAGTTAATAATTTTACTGAAGTAGCAAAACTTCAGGGTATTTATATATATATATATATATATATATATATATATATATATATAGATATAGATATATATATATATATATATATATATATAGAGAGAGAGAGAGAGAGAGAGAGAGAGAGAGAGAGAGAGAGAGAGAGAGAGAGAGAGAGAGAGAGAGAGAGAGAGACTGATAGATAGATGATAGATATATAGATAGAATGTTAAAACACTAAAAAAAATAGTTACAAAAAATTCCAAACAAAAACATATCCATTAAAGTCCATGGAAATTTCTGTTTTAGTACAAGTATTATATATACAAATAAAATGCAATATACCCCTAGATATCTAGCCTAGCTAAGAGCAGATTTAATTTATTATTATGTTCTCTAGTGCCAATGACTTAAACAGAAAAATATATCAAGTTGGGTAACAACAAATATAGAACAACCAAAACTAATGAATCACTAAGGAAATGAACTCCAAAGGCCTAAATTAAGCTACTAATATGTGCTGTACATTTGTGCAATAAACGGATGTATAATACCCACATTACGATTAGTGTGAGTGGGGCTTACAGCCTGGAAAAAGACTCATGTGTGTTCTTTAAAGGAGTAAGCAATTGTTTTTTTGGTTTAGTCTAAAGATTATCATACAAAATGCAATATCACACTTTTTAAGAAAATATACTTATTGTCTATTTTTTCTGGACAAACTGTAACAGCCTTAGGCCTACATTCATACCTTTCTAGAAATCTAGCAAAGATTTGCATTCCATTCAGAAATTAATGTATTTTAACTAACAGCTATAACATTATTGTTATTATTGTTAATAATACTGATGCTAATAATAATAATAATACAGAAATGTAAACCAAATAATTGAATATTTTTCAGTCTATGTCTAAATTTGAAGGGTTAGCTATATATTAACCACTCTTGTCTTTTATGTGCTAACCCCCTTCCTTGGCGTTTGATTTGATTGTATCTATTTATTTCGCAAGTGAAAGCATAGTATTTGCTGACTATGCTTTCCTGTGGTAAATAGCAATGTCATTTGCATATTAAACAGGAAAACCTTTCACATTTTAGGTGTCTCAGAAACTAATAACAATCTTAATACCATAACATAAAAGGTAGTTTTCAAGGTTCATTGATGATTAGACAGACAAGTATACGTATAAATTGGCATAGAAGTAAATTACACAGAAGTATATAACATTTAACCTAATATAAATCAGTTTCTAAAATATTTACATTTTTCTTAACTAGTTTATTTTTAAATTTGTTTTCCACTGTCACGTCTGCAGTTTGTTGAATTATCCAAACTGTTAAAGCTTTATTTAAAAAGCATGAAATATTTGCAAATTGGCACCACTTATTATAAATTGTTGAGGGGAATTTTTGTTTGTTTGTTTTCTCAGTCACCCAATAACAAAATAAAAAATAGTCAGTAATTTAGTTTATAGCATTAAACATTAGGGAAAAAAATATTGAAATCTCACATATTTAAGTAATGCAATTCAAAATGTGTTACAACTGTTATTTTCCTAAATGTACCTAAATATTAAAATTAGGTGCCAGATGCAAACTTGAAATGAACATATAGTTTTACAAAATTTCTATTTATTTGTTTTTTCCACATATGGTTAATTATTTCAGGGGGGGTTTTATGAACTGTTAACCTTTTTTGGCGGAGGGTAATGGTTCTAATATATTTACTTTATTACCAAATTTGATAGGATTATATTTCCCCCAGATATATATTTATTTTAATAAATTCACTGATAGACTACATATTATCACATTTAGGATAAACTTACAAAATAAACTAATAAAATGAGTAGGTCCTAATGTTAGTACACTTAGCCCTCACTTGTGTATATAAACTGGTTGAAAAAGATAGTAAATCCCTTTGTTTTTATTAAACACAGATGATATTTGTTTATTTTTGTGCTTACAGAATATCTCACCATTTAGTCTCAATTTAGACAATAACTATCTTCTCTACACAAATTGTACTTAATTGTTAATTAACCGGACAGTTTTTAAAGAGGACACTTTGAAAGACTTAATTGATTTAAGACTGACAACATAAGATCCCCTGTTTACCTTCCAGGTAATATTACAAGTCCTTTTGTTAGACACTGGAAGCACACACATTCTTGTTAGGCAAAAGGTGACATAATATTGATTTCTGTCACCATAGCTCGCATTGTTTGTAAAAAGAAAACTCTTTCAAAAGGACTAAGTATTCATAAAAAATAAACCTGGACTCTGTAAACTGTGTGTTATAAGGCCTTGTAATAAAACAAGCAGAGGAGGGATTAGTATTCACAGTTCTAAACATGTAAATTTAACTAAATGTAATGATTTTTATGGATTTTATTTACAAGGTGGAACGTTGGTAACCTGAGATCCTTATTTCCTAGTCATAAATATATTTTTTAAACATTATTTAAGTTTGACAATGAAAATTGCACCACTGTATATTTTGTAACATCAGAACTATATATATATATATATATATATATATATATATATATATATATATATATATATATATATATATATATATATATTATGTTTAATTGTGTAAGAGGGGTACTGCTAAAGAGATGTTACAGGGTTTATTTATTTATTTTATTTTTATCCTACCTTTGTACTGTTTAAATGTTAGCTCTAAAATTATTGTTTGAGACGACTGTAAAATGCAGTTGGATTGATACAATAGGGCAGTTGCCAATTAGGAAGTTAGGTCTTAATTATCTCAGTTACACAAGCTGTTGACACCTCCTTGTATGTGTTGTGTCCTCGAGTGACATGGTCTGTAACCCAAATTATTTTATTAAATTGCCAGAAACAATTATAAAAGGCGGGAGTCTCAGAGGTGTAAAATGTAAAGCCGGAATTTCCTCAGGTTAGCTGACTGTCAGTCCTGGTAATAAATACCATTATATTTCTCTGCAAAAGCTGCAGAATGTTAACCATTTACAATGTATGGTCTCACAACCACTGTCATCAAAAATATTTGTGTTGGGGTGTGTAATATGTATTATATTATGAATTGCAGATTCAGCTTGCTGCTTTCTATATTGTGTGTGTTTGTGTAGTGTGAGTGTTACAGTGTGTAGTGTGTGTGTACTGCATGGATGTAACGTATATGTGTATAATGTATGTATGTAGTATGTTATATGTGTATATGTGGTGCATAGTGTGTGTGTATTTGTGTGTGTAGCATGTGTATAGTGTGTCGTAAGTGTGCATAGAGTTTAGTGTATAATGTGTAGTGTGTGCATTTAGTGTGTAGTTTGTGTAGTATGTACTGCGTGTGTATAGTGTGTAGTGAGAGTTTATGGTTTGTAGTGTATAGTGAGCAGTTTTTATGTGTAGGTTGAAGTGTGTGTGTTTAATATATAGCTATAGCTTGTAGTATATGTGTATATATTATTTAATGTGTGTGTGTGTGTGTTTAATGTGTAATATGTGTAATGTAATGCTTATTATAATTCATATGATAATATATATTACACACTGGGATGAAATATGTTTGAATCTCCTATTTAATAGGCCCCAACAGTTTGCTGTTTTGTCTGAAAATGTTAAATAAATGAAAACCCATCAACAACCTTATGCCTGTAGTTAAATCTTAAAAGTCATCAACTGTAGCACAACCACAAATTGTAACTGTTTTTCTTTTCCCATAAGCAGCACTGAGCTCACTCTATGAAAAACACCAACACAACTAACTGTGTGTAACAGTGATACACTCACAGGCAAAAACACCTCCTTTCTTTAGTTTTTATCTGCTATTTACACATTAAAAGTAGCTAAACATTTAATAATGTATCTATTTCTGTGGCTTGAACTTATTTTTCATGGTCCTATATTGGGGGGGGGGGTTGAGAGGGGGGGAGTATTGTTAGCGCTTTTAGCCAGAATTAAATGTAAATGCACCAGCTGTAAATCTTTTTTTAAAGAGATGGACACAATTGTACAAAACTAATGTGCCAACCCTCTTTTTTAAGAGCCAGACAAGAGCTTTTTGAAGCCAATAATGATGCTCCTATACATAGATATATAAGAGCAAAAAAATGTATAGGTCCAATTAATAACATTATATTTTTAAACACACATTAAGCAAACCTACTGTATATGACTGATAAATTCAAGTAGTTTATAAACAATGAATTAGATTGACATGAGACTGTTAACATATTTATGTATTATATATAAACACAATACATTAACCATTGGTTTCCTGTAGATTCTAATTTCTAGTTTAGATATTGCTGAAACATTTGATAAAACCTGAATTGCTCAAATGTTTACCAGATCTTGGGTTTATGAACCGTAGTACATGTGACTGCAAAAACAAATTGTCTCTGAAAGTGACCTATTTTCCTTAGCTTTCAGCCAGTACTTGTATTGTAGCGCACAAATACTGCTATCCCCCACTCTGACTTGTGCCTGCCTGTAAATGCTAAATAAAGTCATCTGGGGTATAAATCAATGCTAATATTAGTATACTTACAATAAGGAAATAAACTATTTTCTCTCCTTCAACATATATACAATTGTAGTTTGTGTTATTTACTTTTTAGGATAAAATTGAATAAGCTCTGATTGATTCTAGTATACACAGTGCCACAGTCAGTTAAACTACACAGGATTTATAGTGGATAAACTACAAAACCAGCAAATGCATCAGGTCTGAGCTGAACAATGTTTATGGTTGGTCATCTGTCCAAATTACAAGGGGAAACATCAGTCTGAACTCATCTCATTGGGCTCCTGTTGTGTGATGTCAGTGTAAAGTGATTTAAAAGTCCTAGATACACATTGCAGAACTACACACGTTTTTGGAAATAAGATAATTCATCATTACTGCTGTAAAGGACAAAATAAAAAACATTTTTTTTTAATACATTATTAATCTAATAGAATATTCACAAGTGTGATTTTGCCCCCACGTGTCTGTATCTGGATTAATTATTATCAATAATAATAAAACACCGAATTACCCTCTGTGTTATTTTGATTATTATATGGATGTCATGGGACTTAACCCTTTGACTGCCCTTTGCCCTTAATCTGCCAGTGATGAAAGACTGATTTAGTGCTCAGTGCTTTTCTGCCTATAATAGGAGGTTTTGATTCACTTAAACTATTGTGTGGCAGAGTTTAAGTCATGATTAACCCTTAGTGTGATGAGTCACTTGCTGCAGCAGTTCGAAACTGCGTGGCTATTAACCATTTAATTGCCTTGTGTAAATGCAGGCTGCTCCATATTATTTGCCTTTTTTTAGCAGTTCTGCTTGACCTAATAGTGACATGATCATTTTAACTCAATATTTGCCATACACATAGGGAACAAGAAACATCTGTGCTTCTGTGATTATTTTTTTTAACTATATATGTGCTATAGACAGAGAAACAAAGTTATGACAACCCTGAAAATGTTTTACTTTGTGTGAATATGAGACTATTAACCCTTTATTTCCGTAATGAGACAAGCTGGAAAAGCAATCTCTATGGCAGCCTTATTATTATTTGTATCTGATTTATATGGGGATATGGGATTTTAACATGAATTCCCATAGCAGAATCTGCCAGTCCTTGCCAGTGTTGGATGACCCTATGTGATTTACAATCACATCACCCTATTTTCTGGGCAGTGCCAACTGCATCCGGACCCCAGTACACTCCTTGGCGCTGGGTAAACAATGAAACTGTCGCGTGCAGCAGTCTGAAAATAATTGGATTAACTCAAACATATCAACTAAATAGAGACAGCCCCAGCACAGACAGCAAAGTAAATGTTCCCTGAAAGCTGCCCAATCCGACCCTGACACTATCAGTTTACTTATAGAAATAACCCTTGGTGTGCCATTTTAATCATTATAACCATAAGAAGGCAAAAATAAATGTATTTAAATCCTACATGATTAGTTAACAAAAGCTTAAAATATATTAATAATATATGTTAAAAAAAATCCTAATTGTTCTACTTTGTACTTTTCATGAAAAAGTACTAAGAATATTTAAATGTTTTATCTTATAAGATACATTGTTAATGCCATTCAGATTTTTTATTGAGGTTTAATCTAAAGACATTTAGATATTTCTTCATTTCCTATTAGTAATATTCTTACACAAATGAAGAGTGCAGTTCAGGGGGGGAAATGAAACATTGGTTTCATGTTGTCTGTGACTGCGTTACAATAAAATATTGTGTTATTTATATAAAAATGTGTTTTATATATATATATATATATTGTTAAATCCAAGATCTGAATTGATGTATATGGATGTTATTTTATCTGACAGTTAAATGAAAATTCAACAGCAAAAAAAAGAATAATAATTTGCTATAATCTGTTGAAATTAATAAAGGACAGATTAAACTACACCTAGTGTGTTCTTTATAAATTACAATTGTATATAATTACTCTAGAAAGATTTTCAGCATTGCAACATAATATTAATTTTAGAATTAGTTGTGAAAATGCTTTTTCTAAGAATTTGGCAGCATAATGTGTACTGTGTAATATAGGTGAGGTTTGCTTCTAAGGGTGGAACCGTTTATCAAATAATTTGACACTTTCTTTCTTTATTTTTTACTGTGTAAATTATGACAATTTGAATATGTTTTACTTTTTTTTAAAGAGAGGCTAAATTGCCATCACATATTGCAGAAATAACTGTATCATATTGTTCTATAAGGAAAATTTGGGATTGTACAAGGATCTTACCTGTACTTGAGCGAGTTTTGGGCCTTGACTTGCAAGCAAAACCAGTTGGTGACCCCCCCAAAAGGCTCCCAGGAGGGAAGAGCCCGGGGCTGTATTCTTGGACGTAGGATTGGTATGTGGTGATGGGATGGTGGGCAGAAGATGAGGCGCCCCCTAGCGGTGGCATGCTACTCCTGGGGTGAGAGGACTCCAGTTTCATTGACTCTGCCAGCGATACTTGGTACTTGATGCATTCCTTCTCCTCCTGTCTGCTGGAAGCAGTGGATCCAGAGGTGGATATAGAGGGGTCAGGGGAAACGTCTTTTGGTGGAGTAGGGGGAAAAGTGAAGAGGTGGGGGCTGGAATGTCCTGCAGCCAGGGATGAAGAGGATGCTGGGGGGTAGACAGAAAGGGGTCCAGGTGAGCTGTGATGGATGGAAGTCTTTGTGAAAGGAAGGTTCCATGGAGATGTAGTGTGGGGTCCTCCCAAAGCTTTATTTCCTTCTAGCCAGCTGTGTAGTAGTGGGGGGCGGCATACTTGACTCCCTAAATAACACAGTATAAAATAACAAATTAAACACTTTTCAAATTTATTTTAATGGAATTATAAATAAAAATCTCTATAGATAAACGGATAATAGATAGAATTTAAACATCTGGCCTAATTCTTAATAACACTGCATTAGAATATCTGGACAATACTACATTAGAATACTAAGACAATACTGCATTAGAATAACTAGACAATGCTAGATCAGAATATCTAGATTCAAGTGATATATAGTTTGCCTATTTCGGAACTGTTTTAAGTAGAATATCTAGAATCAGATAATTCAGTGTTAGACAGCATTTAGCTGTTGAGTGAGCAGTGTGTGTTATACCCCAGATTATTTGTTCAAGATATGGACAAAGCCTTTTTCTGTTTGCTTTGCATATACTGTGGTTATTTAACCGCTGGTCTGTTTAAGTGGTAGATTCTTAATCTCTGTTTACAATTAGATCACAAGGATTATTCAGGCAAAACCTCCATGTTTTATTATTATTAATTAAGGCATGATTGTTTTATTGTTACCAACAAGATTGGATAAAAAATACAACAAATGGAAAAAACGCAGAGTTCTATATTTTATTATGAACTGAAATAGAGTTGTATGTTTCTATGTTGATACAAAGATGCAACTTTGTTACCTTCCTGATTAATAAAAACCTACAATTTGTGTAAAATCTGTTTGTTTCTTCTTGTTACTTATATTTATAAATATATTTTGCAAATTGGGAAAATATTGCAAGTTCTTAAATGGCTGCACATCTATAGAGCACAATATTATTATTTAGTGTCTACTGTCTATTTTTTATTATGATTTATTATTTTACTGTTTATTATAAAATATATAATTCTTGGTTAAATGTATAAAACCAATTTCCGGAAAATGAATGAATCTTTTATTATATTAATCTCAATATTTAGCAATATATATAGGGACCCCACTATAGCAATTCCCGAATACTGCAAACTAGGCTAATTAAACATAGCTTTATTTATTCATTTTTATTGTTGTCCCAGTCCTGTTTATTTTATAATCTGCAATTTATATGGAAATTAGTGTTTTAAATTTGTTTTTGTTTTTAAGATGGCTCTAAAAATGATCCTAAATATGCACAAATTATATACGGAACAGATTTGTAATGCAGCAAAAAAATAGAGTTTTTTTTTTTTTTGTTGTTGTTTAATCAAAACAGAAAAAAAATCTAACACAGGAAACTGCGTACAAATATTGTGTAGAACTTGTAAATTTAGTTCACAGTTTAGCAAAGACCTAAAACTATTCTTCATACTTTCAGAAGATCAAAAGAAGCAACAGGTCATTTAGGATAAAATAGACCTGCAAAGATTATATAGACAATCTGTATGTGTATATATATATATATATATATATATATATATATATATATATATATATATATATATATATATGATACATTATTATAAGTAAAATATATGCAGAAAAATATAAGTATTGGAAAAAATCGATTGAGAGCAAAGTATTGACTTTAACCCAATACTTGCAGATTAGTTTTTTTGTAGAATGTGACATTGGGTTAAGTCGGTACATAAGTGATTATAGGAATAAAGTTTACCATTATCTCATTAGAGCTCTTTGGTGGTACTTACCGTGGTGAGCAGGTGGGTACCTCTGCACGGCTGCTCTGACTGAGTTACCATAATAAGATGGAACATGGTTCCCTTGTCCATCAATATTAAAAAGAACATCCACCTCATCTGGCAGGGGGTACTGAGCATGGTCCATGTATGTGTGAGTAAGGTGGTGGGAGTCAGGGTGCTGCCCATTTAACACAGAGGGGTGGTGATGGTGACTGACCCACCGAGGTTGGTCTGCAGAGACCTCCATCTGCACCAGAAACTGGAGTGTGCAACCTTTGAATGTCCACCAACGTTGTTATGTCCAATGATCACAGAATAAATACAAAATATCACATCCAGTGTATTCTCCTAGAAGAAAAGAAATAACTCAAAAAAAGTTTTCCTGAAAAATAATAAGAAAAATGAAAAATAACTATAATAATAATAAAAGTAACTTCTGCAGGAAAGTTGTGGAGACCAAGTGTTCCACAAGGCTGGTCAGAACGGGACCCCCTGGAGAAGTCAGAACTGGGACCTTGAGAATGAGGCAGTAAAAAAAAACTACAAAGCTCGAGGGAAGGAGGTGTGTGATCCAAGAAAAAGAAGCTGGAACTGGCTGATGAGATCTTGTGTTTTCTCTGCCTGTGTGCTTGTTACAGTGAAGGCATTCTTTCTGAGAGTAGCAGGATGGCGCCAGGCGGCTCAATGCTAGCAGACAGCTGGGGCGACACGCAACTTAAGGAGGTTCCACTGTCATCAGGGTAAAGGGGAGGGACAGTCCCTGGCAGGGAGGGGACAACAGCTCTCACACTGCCCCGACCCTCCCCTCAGCCCCGAATACAGCACACCCACCTCTGCCTGCCTGGTGAGCATTGGTGCTGGCACTGCCCACATCCACAGGTTATAGGGGGCACATACTCTAAAAAGTCTATATTATATACACATGCAGCATAATGAGAGCAATGAAGAGTGAAAGCTATATGCATGTAGATTGCAGACTGATAGATAGATGATAGATACATAGATACATAGATAGATATTAGATATATAGATAGATAAATAGATAGATAGATATAGATAGATATTAGATAGATAGATAGATAGATAGATAGATAGATAGATAGATAGATAGATAGATAGATGATAGATGATAGATAGATGATAGATTGATAGATAGATAGATAGATAGATAGATAGATAGATAGATAGATAGATAGATAGATGATAGATACATAGATAGATAGATAGATAGATAGATAGATAGATAGATAGATAGATGATAGATAGATATAGATAGATATTAGATATATAGATAGATTGAAAAATAGATAGATATTAGATAGATAGATGACAAATAGATGATAGATAGATAGATGATAGATTGGTTGATTAGATAGATTGATTAGATAGATTATTGATTGATAGATAGTAAATAGATAGATTATAGATAATAGATAGATATAGATATATAGATAGATAATCTATATATAAAGAGATAGATAATATATATATATATATATATATATATATATATATATATATATATATATATATATATATATATATATATATAATCGATATATAAAGAGATAGATAGGTAGATAGATAGATAATAGATAGATAGATAGATAGATAGATAGATAGATAGATAGGTAGGTAGATAGATAGATAAATAGATAGATAAAGATATATAGAAACATTGTCTGCTTTATAGGTGTAACGTATAGATATCTAAATAGATAGAGCGATAGAGAAAATACAATGAGTGAAAATAAAAACTAGAAAGAAAGAAAAGGCTTTACAATATATACATTTGTCATTCTGTTAAATGAAGCGTGGGTATACAGTGATATTTATGTATTTTGCTTCCTACACATATGTTTATGAATGTGTTTGTAAACCCAATGGTTGGTCACATGTACTTAGATATGCCCAGCTATGCATGTTACTATTACATATGTGTATCTGTGTGAGATATTAACTGATATTATAATGTGTGTGTGTTTTATGTGTAGATTGTATAGACCAGACAGTATTCTGACAATGTATAATAAATAAGTGCATAAAAACAAACGATCAGACTGTGTAGTAGAAAGGAGGATATCTCGCAATTAATCATCCAGAATGTAAGATCCCTACAGGTGCTAATCCTGCCTAGACTTGCAGTGCTGATAACATTACCCCTATGTAATAGGAATGTAATAGACTGATCCTGAGATCTGCACTGTGGCCGGGGGATCCGGACTGAGAAATACTTGTGACTACATATTGCCAATTACTGTGGCTACTGCACTGGCTAGTTTGGCTACTAAAGACTCTCTCTGCCTTGTAACGCATTAAATTGAGCTACTGCATCCCCTAGTGGTTTAAGAGAAAATACCAAACTTTATAAAAAAAAACAAAAGGCACCAATTCCCTGGTCCCCTGTGAATTTATTATATTATATTAGAGGAGACTTCTGATAATGTCTGCTGCTGGTGTTTGCAAAGATGTCTGTTCCAGCAAATGTTGTTTCAATTCACCTTCTATAATTTCATTTAATGGGAAACCTTTGCATAGTATTTCTTTAGTATACATTTCTTTAGTATAAAGGAAAAAGCTGGATATCTTATTAAACTTTAATTAAGAAAGGGTCCTCATTGACAAATATGATGTGACACTAAAGACTTAGTCACTTTTATTTCCTAAATAGGCAAAATGTATTTCGATACTTCGCTTAAGGTAATTGATGGATCCTATGGCACAAGAGTGCACGACACAGGCGATTTTTATTTCAGAGAGGCAAAAAGTGTGTGTGTGTTAGACAGATAGAGATCGATAGATAGATAGATAGATAGATAGATAGATAGATAGATAGATAGATAGATATATTGTAGATAGATGACAGATAGATAGAAAATAATTTTTTTTTATTAATAATCCAGTAGACAGATAGAGATAGATAGATAGATAGATAGATAGATAGATAGATAGATAGATAGATAGATAGATGATAGATAGATAGATAGATAGATAGATAGATAGATAGATAGATAGATAGATAGATAGATAGATATAGATGACAGATATAGAAAGAAAGAAAGAAAGAAAGAAAGAAAGAAAGAAAGAAAGAAAGAAAGAAAGAAAGAAAGAAAGAAAAGAAAAATATTGATTGATAATCCAGTGCATAAATAAGATGCTAAAAGATAAATATATATTAAGACAATAACAGGCCATAGGGTATATTGTGTGCTGTGGAGAGTGCTGTTTACTCCTCAGGCTAACACTAAACAATAGGGGATGGGGGCTGCTACTTTAATGCTCTGTCTTACCCAACAATGCCAGCCTGGCAGACGCCAGCATCATGACGTCACATGTAGCACAACCAGGGCAAGGATTAATGGGCACTGCACACAGGGTGGCAACAGAGAAGGCCAATGATCTTGGGATATGGTCAATAACTTGCTTTAGATTCAGTTCTGGGTGTAAGTATTACTTTTTATAGGTATTGCGTACATGTTAATACGTTTTAACTGGAAAATAATAAATTGCTATTGTATGCTTTAAATTGGGACATATACTAGACTGATCCATCTCCATCTTACACTCTGATCTACTGATACCATCTTGTTCTTGAAGGGCAGTAAATATTTACCCCCCCCAGCACCCCATCTCACACACAGACAACTTGATCTGTAGCTGGTTATGTGGCTTCCACATTAAAATAATACAATAAGCTTTAAGAAGACTCTTAACAAGCAGCTTAGTGCTTTGGTAATTTTCTTGTTGCCCAGATCCCTTTTAAACCCTTATGACTGCTCAAAATGTCAACCTTTTCTTGCCTCAAGCTATCCCTCTATTTTGTTTATATAACACTACAGTAAAAAAACACTGAATGTGTGTGTGTATATATATACTGTATATATATATATATATATCTTTAAATTATATTTATTATAAATGCAAATGCTTGCAAAATCTATGCCCTCGGACACAGAAAATGACATTAAATTTCAATAAAACGCAAGGGGTTAAAATACAGAGAATTGAAATAATTTTTAATATACCGACTAAGGAGAACATGTTAATATTGTCCCCCTTCATTATCAGAATCAGCAGTCTTATCTAGAAGACAATGGGTTAAATGTATTTCAATTTCTGATGTTAATAATTATTTAAAAAATAAATAGAATTGTAAGGCTAAATTGGGTGATTGCTTGTAAGAGAAGTCCGATTTGCAGATCTGATGCCCCGCATGAAATTCTGTCCTGGAGACTGGGCAGTAATTACCCTCTGGACATTTTGACCACCACACCCGCAACTAATTGACAGCTCAGGACTAATAGGCGTCTTTGTTTGTACAATTAGCTAAAACAATAGTGGGAAAAAAGGGGTTTAATTTGGTTTGAAGTAATGGGACTTGCCAGTGAGATTCCTGTGTAGATGGTGTATCTTTTCAAGCTGAGAACTATAAAACAATGAGCTAATAGTACATGCAAGGCTTAGGGGGTATGAGGAGACAGACAGGCAAGACTGGAGGGGGTCTGTGTCATAGACAGATCAGGGGATATATATATATATATATATATATATATATATATATATATATATATATATATATATATATATATACTCTGTATAACACTGAAGTAGAGAATAACCCCATTGCATTAAATAAAATGCTACCCTAAAGTCTCATGTAGACTCCAAAATTAAATATTATTCCATCAAATCTGGTAACATCAATAGTCATTTAAATATTAAATATCTGTTATTGTAAATACATTTCACATTGGAAGCTGCGCTTTTGTCTCTTGTCAAAAACCAGAGTGACAATTATAGAATATGAGAATACTCCAGATAGGTTTAATCCTCAAAGTCAAATAACCAAGTACTATTCTAAAATAAAGCAACATATATAATCTTCATCCCTATTATTCTAAATAAAATGGCTTTG